>NC_134474.1:34193752-34351979 GCF_964194025.1 Convolutriloba macropyga | reverse complement strand
ACCCCCTCTGAACAGAATACCCCCTTATTCTTACACCATTTAACCCCCCCCCCCCCCCTTGGCGTCTCAACTATTACATCAATTTACCCCTCTGAACAAATTATCCCCTCACTCTTACACCATTTTAACCCCTTGGCACACCAACTCTTACATCATTTTACCCCCTCTGGACGAATTACCCCATCAATCTTTTACACCATTTTACCCCCGTTGGCAGCCCAACTTTTACCTCATTTTAACCCCTCTGAACAAAATAACACCTCATTCTTACACCATTTTACACCCTTGGCAGCCCAACTTTTACATCATTTTACCCCTCTGAACAACTTTCCCCCTCACTCTTACACTATTTTCAAACCTTGGCAGCCCAACTTTTACCTCATTTTGCCCCCTCTGAACAAAATACTCCCTCATTCTTACACCATTTTACCCCTTGGCAGCCCAACTATTACATCATTTTACCCCTCTGAACAAATTACCCCCTCACTTTAACACCATTTTACCCCCCTTGGCCTCCCAACTCTTACATCATTTTAACCCCTCTGGACGAATTACCCCCTCACTCTCACACCATTTTACCCCCCTTGGCAGCCCAAATCTTACCTCATTTTACCCCCTCTGGACAAATTACCCCTCACTTTTACACCATTTTAACCCTCTTGGCAGCCCAACTCTTACATCATTTTACCCCTCTGCACAATTTACCCCCTCACTCTTACACCATTTTAGCCCCCTTGGCAGCCCAACTCTTACATCTTTACACCCCCTCCGGACAATTTACCCCTTCACTCTCACAACCAATTTTCCCCCCTTAGCAGCCCAACTCTTACATCATTTTAACCCCTCTGAACAAAATACCCGCTCATTCTTACACCATTTTAACCCCTTGGCAAACCAACTCTTACATCATTTTACCCCCTCTGGACAATTTACCCGCTCACTCTTACACCGTTTTAACCCCCTTGGCAGCCAACTTTTACCTCATTTTACCCCTTCTGGGCAAATTACCCATCATTTTTACACCATTTTACCCCACTTAGCAGCCCAACTCTTACATCAATTTACCCCCTCTGAACAAATTACCCCCTCACTCTTACACCATCTTAACCCCGTTGGCAGCGCAACTCTTACATCAATTAACCCCCCCCCCCCTGGACAATTTACACCTCACTCTTACACCAGTTTACCCCACTTGGCAACCCAACTCTTACATCATTTGATATCATCTGAACAAAATACCCCCTCATTGTCACACCATTTTACCCCCTTGGCAGCCCAACTAATTCATCACTTTACCCCTCTGAACAAACTACCCCCTCACTCTTACACCAAGTTACCCCACTTGGCAATCCAACTCTTACAACATTTTACCCCTCTGGATAATTTACCCCCTCACTCTTAAACCATTTTACCCCCTTGGCAGCCCAACTCTTACCTCATTTCACCCCCTCTGTACAAAGTACCCTTCACTTTTACACCTTTTTACCCCCCTTGGCAGCCCAAATCTTACATCATTTTACCCCCTCTGGACAATTTACCCCCTCACTCTTAAACCATTTTACCCCCCTTGGCAGCCCAACTCTTACATCATTTTACCCCCTCTGAACAAAATACTCTCTCATTCTTACACCAATTTACCCCCCTTGTCAACCCAACTCTTACATCATTTTACCCCCTCTGGACAATTTACCCGCTCACTCTTACACCGTTTTAACCCCCTTGGCAGCCCAACTCTTACCTCATTCTACCCCTTCTGGACAAATTACCCATCATTTTTACACCATTTTACCCCACTTAGCAGCCCAACTCTTACATCAATTTACCCCCTCTGAACAAATTACCCCCTCACTCTTACACCATTTTACCCACCTTGGCAGCCCAACTCATAAAGCAATTTACCCCTCTGGACAAATTACCCCTCACTTTTACACCAATTTACCC
The DNA here is from genome assembly GCF_964194025.1 of Convolutriloba macropyga. NCBI lineage: Eukaryota > Metazoa > Xenacoelomorpha > Acoela > Convolutidae > Convolutriloba > Convolutriloba macropyga. The sequence continues at coordinate 34,350,038 of NC_134474.1, read as the reverse complement.
CACATGCAGCCCAACTCTAACATCGTTTTACCCCTCTGAACAAATTACCCCCTCACTTTAACACCATTTTACCCCCCTCGGCCTCCCAACTCTTACATCATTTTAACCCCTCTGGACGAATTACCCCCTCACTCTCACACCATTTTACCCCCCTTGGCAGCCCAACAATTACCTCATTTTACCCCCTCTGGACAAATTACCCCTCACTTTTACACCATTTTAACCCTCTTGGCAGCCCAATTCTTACATCATTTTAGCCCTCTGCACAATTTACCCCCTCACTCTTACACCATTTTAGCCCCCTTGGCAGCCCAACTCTTACATCTTTACACCCCCTCCGGACAATTTACCCCTTCACTCTCACACCGATTTTCCCCCTTTGGCAGCTCAACTCTTACATCATTTTAACACCTCTGAACAAAATACCCCCTCATACCTACACCATTTTACCCCCCTTGGCAAACCAACTCTTACATCATTTTACCCCCTCTGGACAATTTACTCGCTCACTCTTACACCGTTTTAACCCCCTTGGCAGCCCAACTCTTACCTCATTTTACCCCCTCTGGACAATTTACCCCCTCACTCTTACACCATTTTAACCCCGTTGGCAGCGCAACTCTTACATCATTTTACCCCCCCCCCTGGACAATTTACACCTCACTCTTACACCATTTTACCCCCCTTGGCAACCCAACTCTTACATCATTTTATACCATCTGAACAAAATACCCCCTCATTCTCACACCATTTTATCCCCTTGGCAGCCCAACTAATACATCACTTTACCCCTATGAACAAACTACCCCCTCACTCTTACGCCAAGTTACCCCACTTGGCAAACCAACTCTTACAACATTTTACCCCTCTAAATAATTTACCCCCTCACTCTTAAACCATTTTACCCCCTTGGCAGCCCAACTCTTACATCATTTTATACGATCTGAACAAAATACCCCTTCATTCTCACACCATTTTACCCCCTTGGCAGCCCAACTAATAAATCACTTTACCCCTCTGAACAAACTACCCCCTCACTCTTACACCAAGTTACCCCACTTGGCAATCCAACTCTTACAACATTTCACCCTCTGGATAATTTACCCCCTCACTCTTAAACCCTTTTACCCCCTTGGCAGCCCAACTCTTACCTCATTTTACCCCCTCTGTACAAAGTACCCCTCACTTTTACATCTTTTTACCCCCCTTGGCAGCCCAACTCTTACATCATTTTACCCCCTCTGGACAATTTACCCCCTCACTCATACACCATTTTACCCCCCTTGGCAGCCCAACTCTTACATCATTTTATCCCCTCTGAACAAAATACTCTCTCATTCTTACACCATTTTACCCCCCTTGGCTACCCAACTCTTACATCATTTTACCACCTCTGGACAATTTACCCGCTCACTCTTACACCGTTTTACCCCCCTTAGCAGCCCAACTCTTACCTCATTTTCCCCCCTCTGGACAAATTACCCGCTCACTCTTACACCGTTTTACCCTCCTTGGCAGCCCAACTGTTAACTCATTTTACCCCCTCTGGACAAATTACCCCCTCATTCTTACACCATTTTACCCCCCTCGGCAACCCAACTCTTACATCATTTTACACCCTCTGGACAATTTACCGCCTCACTCTTACACCATTTTACCCCCCTTGGCAACCCAACTCTTACATCATTTTACCCCATCTGAACAAAATACCCCCTCACACCATTTTACCCCCTTGGCAGCTCAATTCTTACATCAATTTACCCCCTCTGAACAAGTTAACCCCTCACTCTTACACCACTTTAACCCCCTGGGCAGCGCAACTCTTACATCATTTTACCCCCTATGGACAATTTACCCCCTCACTCTTACACCATTTCACACCCCTTGGCAGCCCAACTCTTACATCTTTTCAACCCGTTTTGGACAATTTACACCTTCACTCTCACACCATTTTTCCCCCCTTGGCAGCCCAACTGTTACATCATTTTACCCCCTCTAAACAAAATGCCCCCTCATTCTTACACCATTTTACCCCCCTTGGCAGCCCAACTCTTACATCATTTTACCCCCTCAGGACAATTTAACCCCTCACTCTTACAGCATTTTACCCATCTAGGCAACCCAACTCTTTCATCATTTTACCCTATCTGAACAAAATACCCCCTCATTCTCAAACCATTTTACCCTCTTGGCAGCCCAACTAATACATCATTTTACCCCTCTGAAAAAAACTACCCCCTCACTCTTACAACAATTTACCCCACTTGGCAATCCAACTCTTACAAAATTTTACCACTCTGGACAATTTACCCCCTCACTCTTACACCATTTTTCCCCCCTTGGCAGCCCAACTCTTACATCATTTTACCCACTCTGAACAATTTACCCCTCATTCTTACACCATTTTACCCCCATTGGCACCCCCAACTATTACACCAATTTACACCCTCTGAACAAATTACCCCCTCAATCTTACACCATTTTACCCCCTTGGCAGCCAAACTCTTACCTCATTTTACCGCCTTTGAACAAATTACCCCACTCTCTCCAACACCATTTTACCCGCCTTGGCAGCCCAACTCATACATTATTTTACCCCCTTTGAACAAATTACCCCACTCTCTCCAACACCATTTTACCCCCCTTGGCAGCCCAACTCATAAAGCAACTTACCTCTCTGGACAAATTACCCCTCACTTTTACACCAATTTACCCCACATGCAGCCAAACTCTTACATCGTTTTAAACCCTCTGGACAATTTACCCGCTCACTCTTACACCATTTTACCCCCCTTGGCAGCCCACCTCTTACACCATTTTACACCCTCTGAACAAATTACCCCCTGACTCTTTCACCATTTTACCCCACTTGGCAGCCCAACTCCTACATCATTTTACCCCCTCAGGACAATTTACCCCCTCACTCTTACACCATTTTACCCATCTAGGCATTCCAACTCTTACATTATTTAAACCATCTGAACTAATTACCCCCTCATTCGCACAACATTTTACCCCCCTGGCAGCCCAGCTAATACATCATTTTACCCCTCTGAACAAATTACCCCCTCACTCTTACACCATTTTACCCCCCTTGGCAGCCCAACTCTTACATCATTTTACCCCCTCTGGACAATTTACCGCCTCACTCTTACACTATTTTTCCCCCCTGGCAGCCCAACTCTTACATCTTTTCAACCCGTTTTGGACAATTTACCCCTGCACTCTCACACCATTTTTCCCCCCTTGGCAGCCCAACTCTTACATCATTTTACCCCCTCTAAACAAAATACCCCCTCATTCTTACACCATTTCGCCCACCTTGGCAGCCCTAGTCTTACATCTTTTCACCCCCTCTGGACAATTTACCCCTTCACTCTCACACCATTTTACCCCCCTTGGCAGCCCAACTCATACATCATTTTACCCCCTCAGGACAATTTAACCCCTCACTCTTACAGCATTTCACCCATCTAGGCAACCCAACTCTTTCATCATTTTACCCTATCTGAACAAAATACCCCCTCATTCTCAAACCATTTTACCCCCTTGGCAGCCCAACTAATACATCATATTACCCCTCTGAAAAAAACTACCCCCTCACTCTTACAACAATTTACCCCACTTGGCAATCCAACTCTTACAAAATTTTACCACTCTTGACAATTTACCCGCTCACTCTTACACCATTTTACCCCCCTTGGCAGCCCACCTCTTACACCATTTTACACTCTCTAAAAAAATTACCCCCTGACTCTTACACCATTTTACCCCCATGGCAGCCCGACTCTTACCTCATTTTACCGCCTTTGAACAAATTACCCCACTCTCTCCAACACCATTTACCCCCTATGCAGCCTTACTCTTACATTATTCTTTTCCCTTTGAACAAATTACCCCACTCTCTCCAACACCATTTTACCCCCCTTGGCAGCCCAACTCATAAAGCAATTTTCCCCCTCTGAACAAGTTACCACCTCACTCTTACACCATTTTACCCCACTTGGCAGCCCAACTCCTACATCATTTTACCCCCTCAGGACAATTTACCCCCTCACTCTTACACCATTTTACCCATCTAGGCATTCCAACTCTTACATTATTTAACCCATCTCAACTAATTACCCCCTCATTCGCACAACATTTTACCCCCTGGCAGCCCAGCTAATACATCATTTTACCCCTCTGAACAAATTACCCCCTCACTCTTACACCATTTTACCCCCCTTGGCAGCCCAACTCTTACATCAGTTTACCCACTCTGAACAATTTACCCCCCATTCTTACACCATTTTACCCCCATTGGCATCCCAACTATTACACCAATTTTTAACCTCTGAACAAATTACCCCCTCAATGCTACACCATTTTACCCCCTTGGCAGCCCAATTCTTACATCATTTTACCCACTCTGAACAATTTACCCCCCATTCTTACACCATTTTACCCCCATGGGCACCCCAACTATTACACCAATTTATACCCTCTGAACAAAATACCCCCTCAATCTTACACCATTTTACCCCCCTTGGCAGCCCAACTCTTACATCATTTTACCCCCTCAGGACAATTTAACCCCTCACTCTTACAGCATTTCACCCATCTAGGCAACCCAACTCTTTCATCATTTTACCCTATCTGAACAAAATACCCCCTCATTCTCAAACCATTTTACCCCCTTGGCAGCCCAACTAATACATCATATTACCCCTCTGAAAAAAACTACCCCCTCACTCTTACAACAATTTACCCCACTTGGCAATCCAACTCTTACAAAATTTTACCACTCTTGACAATTTACCCGCTCACTCTTACACCATTTTACCCCCCTTGGCAGCCCACCTCTTACACCATTTTACACTCTCTAAAAAAATTACCCCCTGACTCTTACACCATTTTACCCCCATGGCAGCCCGACTCTTACCTCATTTTACCGCCTTTGAACAAATTACCCCACTCTCTCCAACACCATTTACCCCCTAGGCAGCCTTACTCTTACATTATTCTTTTCCCTTTGAACAAATTACCCCACTCTCTCCAACACCATTTTACCCCCCTTGGCAGCCCAACTCATAAAGCAATTTTCCCCCTCTGAACAAGTTACCACCTCACTCTTACACCATTTTACCCCACTTGGCAGCCCAACTCCTACATCATTTTACCCCCTCAGGACAATTTACCCCCTCACTCTTACACCATTTTACCCATCTAGGCATTCCAACTCTTACATTATTTAACCCATCTCAACTAATTACCCCCTCATTCGCACAACATTTTACCCCCTGGCAGCTCAGCTAATACATCATTTTACCCCTCTGAACAAATTACCCCCTCACTCTTACACCATTTTACCCCCCTTGGTAGCCCAACTCTTACATCAGTTTACCCACTCTGAACAATTTACCCCCCATTCTTACACCATTTTACCCCCACTGGCATCCCAACTATTACACCAATTTTTAACCTCTGAACAAATTACCCCCTCAATGCTACACCATTTTACCCCCTTGGCAGCCCAATTCTTACATCATTTTACCCACTCTGAACAATTTACCCCCCATTCTTACACCATTTTACCCCCATGGGCACCCCAACTATTACACCAATTTATACCCTCTGAACAAAATACCCCCTCAATCTTACACCATTTTACCCCCTTGGCAGCCCAACTCTTACCTCATTTTACCCCCTTTCAACAAATTACCCCACTCACTCTTACACCGTCTTACACCCCTTGGCAGCCCAACTCTTACATTATTTTACCCCCTTTGAACAAATTACCCCCTCAATCTTACACCATTTTACCCCCCTTGGCAGCCCAACTATTACACCAATTTACACCCTCTGAACAAATTACCCCCTCAATCTTACACCATTTTACCCTCTTGGCGGCCCAACTCTTACATCATTTTACCCACACTGAACAATTTACTCCCCAATCTTACACCATTTTACCCCCATTGGCACCCCAACTATTACACCAATTTACACCCTCTGAATAAATTACCCCCTCAATCTTACACCATTTTACCCCCTTGGCAGCCCAACTCTTACCTCATTTTATCCCTTTGAACAAATTACCCCACTCACTCTTACACCATCTTACACCCCTTGGCAGCCCAACTCTTACATCACTCTACCCCCTCTGGACGAATTAACCCCTCACTCTTACAACATTTTACTCCCCTTGGCAGCCCAACTCTTACATCATTTTACCCACTCTGAACAATTTACCTCCCATTCTCACACCATTTTACCCCCATTGGCACCCCAACTTTTACACCAATTTACACGCTCTGAACAAATTACCCCCTCAATCTTACACCATTTTACACCCTTGGCAGCCCAACTCTTACCTCATTTTACCCCCTTTGAACAAATTAGACAACTCACTCATACACCATCTTACACCCCTTGGAAGCCCAACTCTACATTATTTTACCCGCTTTGAACAAATTACCCCCTCAATCTTACACCGCTTTACCCCCCTTGGCAGCCCAACTCATAAAGCAATTTACGCCTCTGGACAAATTACCCCTCACTTTTACACCAATTTACCCCACTTGCAGCCCAACTCTTACATCGTTTTACCCCCTCTGGACAATTTACCCAATCACTCTTACACCATTTTACTCCCCTTGGCAGCTCAACTCTTACACCATTTTACACCCTCTGAACAAATTACCCCCTGACTCTTACACCATTTTACCCCCATGGCAGCCCAACTCTTACCTCATTTTACCCCCTTTGAACAAATTACCCCACTCACTCCTACACCATTTACCCCCCTAGGCAGCCCAACTCTTACATTATTTTACCCCCTTTGAACAAATTACCCCCTCAATCTTACACCACTTTACCCCCCTTGGCAGCCCAACTCATAAAGCAATTTACCCCCTCTGGACAAATTACCCCTCACTTTTACACCAATTTACCCCACTTGCAGCCCAACTCTTACATCATTTTACCCCCTCTGGACAGTTTACCCGCTCACTCTTACACCATTTTACCCCACTTGGCAGCCCAACTCTTACATCATTTTACCCCCTCTGCACAATTTACCCCCTCACTCTTACACCATTTTACCCCCCTTGGCAACCCAACTCTTACATCATTTTACCACCTCTGGACAATTTACCCCCTCACTCTTACACCATTTTACCCCCCTTGGCAACCCAACTCTTACATCATTTCACCACCTCTGGAGAATTTACCCCCTCACTCTTACACCATTTTACCCCCCTTGGCAAACCAACTCTTACCTCATTTCACCACCTCTGAACAAAATACCCCCTCATTCTTACACCATTTTACCCCCTCTGGACAGTTTACCCGCTCATTCTTACACCATTTTACCCCACTTGGCAGCCCAACTCTTACATCATTTTACCACCTCTGGACGATTTACCCCCTCACTCTTACACCATTTTACCCCCCTTGGCAAACCAACTCTTACCTCATTTCACCACCTCTGAACAAAATACCCCCTCATTCTTACACCATTTTAACCCCTTGGCAGCCCAACCATTACATCAAATTACCCCCTCTGAACAAATTACCCCCTAATTCTTGTACCATTTTACCCCCCCCCCCCCTTGGCAGCACAACTCTTACATTATTTTAACCCCTCTGGACAATTTACCCCCTCAATCTTACACCATATTACTCCACTTGGCAGCCCAACTCTTACCCCCTAACTCTTATTCCATTTTACCCCCCCCCCTTGGCAGCACAACTCTTACATCATTTTAACCCCTCTGGACAGTTTACCCGCTCACTCTTACACCACTCTACCCCCTTTGGCAGCCCAACTCTTACATTATTTTAACCCCTCTGGACAATTTACCCCCTCACTCTTACACCATATTACTCCACTTGGCAGCCCAACTCTTACATCATTTTACCCCTCTGGACAGTTTACCCGCTCAGTCTTACACCACTTTACCCCCTTGGCAGCCCAACTCTTACCTCATTTTACCCCCTTTGAACAAATTACCCCACTCACTCCTACACCATCTTACACCCCTTGGAAGCCCAACTCTACATTATTTTACCCGCTTTGAACAAATTACCCCCTCAATCTTACACCGCTTTACCCCCCTTGGCAGCCCAACTCATAAAGCAATTTACGCCTCTGGACAAATTACCCCTCACTTTTACACCAATTTACCCCACTTGCAGCCCAACTCTTACATCGTTTTACCCCCTCTGGACAATTTACCCAATCACTCTTACACCATTTTACTCCCCTTGGCAGCTCAACTCTTACACCATTTTACACCCTCTGAACAAATTACCCCCTGACTCTTACACCATTTTACCCCCATGGCAGCCCAACTCTTACCTCATTTTACCCCCTTTGAACAAATTACCCCACTCACTCCTACACCATTTACCCCCCTAGGCAGCCCAACTCTTACATTATTTTACCCCCTTTGAACAAATTACCCCCTCAATCTTACACCACTTTACCCCCCTTGGCAGCCCAACTCATAAAGCAATTTACCCCCTCTGGACAAATTACCCCTCACTTTTACACCAATTTACCCCACTTGCAGCCCAACTCTTACATCATTTTACCCCCTCTGGACAGTTTACCCGCTCACTCTTACACCATTTTACCCCACTTGGCAGCCCAACTCTTACATCATTTTACCCCCTCTGCACAATTTACCCCCTCACTCTTACACCATTTTACCCCCCTTGGCAACCCAACTCTTACATCATTTTACCACCTCTGGACAATTTACCCCCTCACTCTTACACCATTTTACCCCCCTTGGCAACCCAACTCTTACATCATTTCACCACCTCTGGAGAATTTACCCCCTCACTCTTACACCATTTTACCCCCCTTGGCAAACCAACTCTTACCTCATTTCACCACCTCTGAACAAAATACCCCCTCATTCTTACACCATTTTACCCCCTCTGGACAGTTTACCCGCTCATTCTTACACCATTTTACCCCACTTGGCAGCCCAACTCTTACATCATTTTACCACCTCTGGACGATTTACCCCCTCACTCTTACACCATTTTACCCCCCTTGGCAAACCAACTCTTACCTCATTTCACCACCTCTGAACAAAATACCCCCTCATTCTTACACCATTTTAACCCCTTGGCAGCCCAACCATTACATCAAATTACCCCCTCTGAACAAATTACCCCCTAATTCTTGTACCATTTTACCCCCCCCCCCCTTGGCAGCACAACTCTTACATTATTTTAACCCCTCTGGACAATTTACCCCCTCAATCTTACACCATATTACTCCACTTGGCAGCCCAACTCTTACCCCCTAACTCTTATTCCATTTTACCCCCCCCCCTTGGCAGCACAACTCTTACATCATTTTAACCCCTCTGGACAGTTTACCCGCTCACTCTTACACCACTCTACCCCCTTTGGCAGCCCAACTCTTACATTATTTTAACCCCTCTGGACAATTTACCCCCTCACTCTTACACCATATTACTCCACTTGGCAGCCCAACTCTTACATCATTTTACCCCTCTGGACAGTTTACCCGCTCAGTCTTACACCACTTTACCCCCTTGGCAGCCCAACTCTTACCTCATTTTACCCCCTTTGAACAAATTACCCCACTCACTCCTACACCATCTTACACCCCATTGGTTGGCAGCCCAACTCTTACATTATTTTACCCCCTTTGAACAAATTACCCCCCCAATCTTACACCATATTACTCCCCTTTGCAGCCCAACTCTTACATCATTTTACCCCCACTGGACAGTTTATCCGCTCAGTCTTACACCACTTTACCCCCTTGGCAGCCCAACCATTACATCAAATTACCCCCTCTGAACAAATTACCCCCTAACTCTTATACCATTTTACCCACCCCCCCCCCCGCCCTTGGCAGCACAATTCTTACATCATTTTACCCCCTCTGGACAATTTACCCCCTCACTCTTACACCATTTTACCCCCCTTGGCAACCCAACTCTTACATCTTTTTACCACCTCTGGACAATTTACCCCCTCACTCTTACACCATTTTACCCCCCTTGGCAAACCAACTCTTACCTCATTTCACCACCTCTGAACAAAATACCCCCTCATTCTTACACCATTTTACCCCCTTGGCAGCCCAACTATTACATCAAATTACCCCCTCTGAACAAATTACCCCCTAACTCTTATACCATTTTACCCCCCCCCCCCTTGGCAGCACAACTCTTACATCATTTTAACCCCTCTGGACAGTTTACCCGCTCACTCTTACACCACTCTACCCTCTTTGGCAGCCCAACTCTTACATTATTTTAACCCCTCTGGACAATTTACCCCTTCACTCTTACACCATATTACTCCACTTGGCAGCCCAACTCTTACATCATTTTACCCCTCTGGACAGTTTATCCGCTCAGTCTTACACCACTTTACCCCCTTGACAGCCCAACTCTTACCTGATTTTACCCCCTTTGAACAAATTACCCACTCACTCCTACACCATCTTACACCCCTTGGCAGCCCAACTCTTACATTATTTTACCCCCTTTGAACAAATTACCCCCTCAATCTTACACCATTTTACCCCCCTTGGCAGCCCAACTCATAAAGCATTTTACCCCTCTGGACAAATTACCCCTCACTATTACACCAATTTACCCCACTTGCAGCCCAACTCTAACATCGTTTTACCCCCTCTGGACAGTTTACCCGCTCACTCTTACACCATTTTACCCCCCTTGGCAGCCCAACTCTTACATCATTTTACACCCTCTGAACAATTTACCCCCTGACTCTTACACCATTTTACCCCCTTTGGCAGCCCCACTCTTACCTCATTTTACCCCCTTTGAACAAATTACCCCACTCACTCCTACACCATTTACCCCCCTAGGCAGCCCAACTCTTACAATATTTTACCCCCTTCGAACAAATGACCCCCTCAATCTTACACCACTTTACCCCCTTGGCAGCCCAACTCATAAAGCAATTTACCCCCTCTGGACAAATTACCCCTCACTATTACACCAATTTACCCCACTTGCAGCCCAACTCTAACATCGTTTTACCCCCTCTGGACAGTTTACCCGCTCACTTTTACACCAATTTACCCCACTTGCAGCCCAACTCTTACATCATTTTACCCCCTCTGGACAGTTTACCCGCTCACTCTTACACCATTTTACGCCCTTTGGCAGCCCAACTCTTACATCATTTTACCCCTCTGGACAAATTACCCCTCACTTTTACACCATTTTGCCCCACTTGGCAGCCCAACTCTTACATCATTTTACCGCCTCTGCACAATTTACCCCCTCACTCTTAAACCATTTTACCCCCCCCCCCCCTGGCAGCACAACTCTTACATCATTTTACCCCCTCTGGACAATTTACCCCCTCACTCTTACACCATTTTACCCCCCTTGGCAACCCAACTCTTACATCATTTTACCCCCTCTGAACAATTTACCCCCTCATTCTCACATCATTTTACCCCCTTGGCAGCCCAACTATTACATCAAATTACCCCCTCTGAGCAAATTACCCCCTAACTCTTATACCATTTTACCCCCCCCCCCCTTGGCAGCACAACTCTTACATTATTTTAACCCCTCTGGACAATTTACCTCCTCACTCTTACACCATTTTACCCCCCTTGGCAGCCCAACTCTTACATCATTTTACCCCCTGTGGACGATTTACCCTCACTCTTACACCATATTACTCCCCTTGGCAGCCCAACTCTTACATCATTTTACCCCCTCTGGACAGTTTACTCGCTCACTCTTACACCACTTTACCCCCTTTGGCAGCCCAACTCTTACATCATTTTACCCCCTCTGGACAAATTACCCCTCACTTTTACACCATTTTATCCCGCTTGGCAGCCCAACTCTTACATCATTTTACCCCCTCTGCACAATTTACCCCCTCACTCTTAAACAACTCTACCCCCCCCCCCTTGGCAGCAAAACTCTTACATCAATTTAACCCCTCTGGACAGTTTACCCCCTCACTCTTACACCATTTTACCGCCTTGGCAACCCACCTCTTACATCATTTTACCCCCTCTGGACAATTTACCCCCTCACTTTTACACCATTTTACCCCCAGGGCAACCCAACTCTTACCTCATTTCACCACCTCTGAACAAAATACATCCTCATTCTTACACCATTTTTATACCCCCTTGGCAGCCCAACTGTTAAATCAAATTACCCCCTCTGAACAAATTACCCCCTAACTCTTATACCATTTTACCCCCCCCCCCCTTGGCAGCACAACTCTTACATTATTTTAACCCCTCTGGAAAATTTACCCCCTCACTCTTACACCATTTTACCCCCCTTGGCAACCCAACTCTTACCTCATTTCACCACCTCTGAACAAAACACCCCCTCATTCAAACAACATTTTACCCCCTTGGCAGCCCAACTATTACATCATTTTACCCCCTATGGACAATTTACCCCCTCACTCTTACACCATTTGACACCCCTTGGCAGCCCATCTCTTACATCATTTTACCCCCTCTGGATGAATTACACCCTCACTCTTACACCATATTACTCCCCTTGGCAGCCCAAATCTTACATCATTTTACCCACTCTGAACATTTTACCCCCCATTCTTACAACATTTTACCCCCATTTGCACCCCAACTATTACACCAATTTACACCCTCTGAACAAATTACCCCCTCAATATTACACCATTTTACCACATTGGCAGCCCAACTCTTACCTCATTTTACCCACTTTGAACAAATTACCCCACTCAATCTTACACCATCTTACACCCCTTGGCAGCCCAACTCTTACATTATTTTACCCCCTTTGAACAAATTACCCCCTCAATCTTACACCATTTTACCCCCTTGGCAGCCCTACTCTTACCTCATTTTACCCCCACTGAACAAATTACCCCACTCTTTCTTACACCATCTTACACCCCTTGGCAGCCCAACTCTTACATCATTTTACCCCCTCTGGACGAATTACCCCCTCAATCTTACACCATTTTACTCCCCTTGGCAGCCCAACTCTTACATAATTTTACCCACTCTGAACAGTTTACCCCCCATTCTTACAACATTTTACCCCCATTTGCACCCCAACTATCACCCCAATTTACACCCTCTGAACAAATTACCCCTTCAATCTTACACCATTTTACCACATTGGCAGCCCAACTCTTACCTCATTTTACCCACTTTGAACAAATTACCCCACTCAATCTTACACCATCTTACACCCCTTGGCAGCCCAACTCTTACATTATTTTACCCCCTTTGAACAAATTACCCCCTCAATCTTACACCATTTTACCCCCTTGGCAGCCCTACTCTTACCTCATTTTACCCGCACTGAACAAATTACCCCACTCTTTCTTACACCATCTTACACCCCTTGGCAGCCCAACTCTTACATCATTTTACCCCCTCTGGACGAATTACCCCTCACCTTTACACCAATTTATCCCACTTGGCAGCCCAACTCTTACATCATTTTACCCCCTCTGCACAATTTACCCCCTCACTCTTAAACAACTTTACCCCCCCCCCCCCTTGGCAGCACAACTCTTACATCAATTTAACCCCTCTGGACAGTTTACCCCCTCGCTCTTACACCATTTTACCGCCTTGGCAACCCAACTCTTACATCATTTTACCCCCTCTGGAGAATTTACCCCCTCACTTTTACACCATTTTACCCCCAGGGCAACCCAACACTTACCTCATTTCACCACCTCTGAACAAAATACATCCTCATTCTTACACCATTTTTATACCCCCTTGGCAGCCCAACTGTTACATCAAATTACCCCTCTGAACAAATTACCCCCTAACTCTTATACCATTTTACCCCCCCCCCCCCTGGCAGCACAACTCTTACATTATTTTAACCCCTCTGGACAATTTACCCCCTCACTCTTACACCATTTTACCCCCCTTGGCAACCCAACTCTTACCTCATTTCACCACCTCTGAACAAAATACATCCTCATTCTTACACCATTTTTATACCCCCTTGGCAGCCCAACTGTTACATCAAATTACCCCTCTGAACAAATTACCCCCTAACTCTTATACCATTTTACCCCCCCCCCCTGGCAGCACAACTCTTACATTATTTTAACCCCTCTGGACAATTTACCCCCTCACTCTTACACCATTTTACCCCCTTGGCAGCCCAACTATTACATCATTTTACCCCCTATGGACAATTTACCCCCTCACTCTTACACCTTTTTACACCCCTTGGCAGCCCAAATCTTACATCATTTTACCCACTCTGAACAATTTACCCCCCATTCTTACAACATTTTACGCCCATTTGCACCCCAACTACTACACCAATTTACACCCTCTGAACAAATTACCCCCTCAATCTTACACCATTTTACCACATTGGCAACCCAACTCTTACCTCATTTTACCCACTTTGAACAAATTACCCCACTCAATCTTACACCATCTTACACCCCTTGGCAGCCCAACTCTTACATTATTTTACCCCCTTTGAACAAATTACCCCCTCAATCTTACACCATTTTACCCCCTTGGCAGCCCTACTCTTACCTCATTTTACCCCCACTGAACAAATTACCCCACTCTTTCTTACACCTTCTTACACCCCTTGGCAGCCCAACTCTTACATCATTTTACCCCCTCTGGACGAATTACCCCCTCACTCTTACACCATTTTACTCCCCTTGGCAGCCCAACTCTTACATAATTTTACCCACTCTGAACAGTTTACCCCCCATTCTTACACCATTTTACACCCATTGGCACCCCAACTATTACACCAATTTACACCCTCTGAACAAATTACCCCCTCAATCTTACACCATTTTACCCCCTTGGCAGCCCAACTCTTACTTCATTTTACCCCCTCTGGACGAATTACCCCCTCACTCTTACACCATTTTACCCCCCTTGGCAGCCCAACTCTTACATAATTTTACCCACTCTGAACAGTTTACCCCCCATTCTTACACCATTTTACACCCATTGGCACCCCAACTATTACACCAATTTACACCCTCTGAACAAATTACCCCCTCAATCTTACACCATTTTACCACATTGGCAGCCCAACTCTTACCTCATTTTACCCACTTTGAACAAATTACCCCACTCAATCTTACACCATCTTACACCCCTTGGCAGCCCAACTCTTACATTATTTTACCCCCTTTGAACAAATTACCCCCTCAATCTTACACCATTTTACCCCCTTGGCAGCCCTACTCTTACCTCATTTTACCCCCACTGATCAAATTACCCCACTCTTTCTTACACCATCTTACACCCCTTGGCAGCCCAACTCTTACATCATTTTACCCCCTCTGGACAAATTACCCCCTCACTTTTACACCATTTTACCCCCCAGGGCAACCCAACTCTTACCTCATTTCACCACCTCTGAACAAAATACATCCTCATTCTTACACCATTTTTATACCCCCTTGGCAGCCCAACTGTTACATCAAATTACCCCCTCTGAACAAATTACCCCCTAACTCTTATATCATTTTACCCCCCCCCCCCCTTGGCAGCACAACTCTTACATTATTTTAACCCCTCTGGACAATTTACCCCCTCACTCTTACACCATTTTACCCCCCTTGGCAACCCAACTCTTACCTCATTTGACCACCCCTGAACAAAATACCCCCTCATTCAAACAACATTTTACCCCCTTGGCAGCCCAACTATTACATCATTTTACCCCTATGGACAATTTACCCCCTCACTCTTACACCATTTTACACCCCTTGGCAGCCCATCTCTTACATCATTTTACCCCTCTGGATGAATTACCCTCCTCACTCTTACACCATATTACTCCCCTTGGCAGCCCAAATCTTACATCATTTTACCCACTCTGAACAATTTACCCCCCTTTCTTACAACATTTTACCCCCATTTGCACCCCAACTACTACACCAATTTACACCCTCTGAACAAATTAATCCTTAATCTTACACCATTTTACCACATTGGCAACCCAACTCTTACCTCATTTTACCCACTTTGAACAAATTACCCCACTCAATCTTACACCATCTTACACTCCTTGGCAGCCCAACTCTTACATTATTTTACCCCCTTTGAACAAATTACCCCCTCAATCTTACACCATTTTACCCCCTTGGCAGCACTACTCTTACCTCATTTTACCCCCACTGAACAAATTACCCCACTCTTTCTTACACCATCTTACACCCCTTGGCAGCCCAACTCTTACATCATTTTACCCCCTCTGGACGAATTACCCCCTCACTCTTACACCATTTTACTCCCCTTGGCAGCCCAACTCTTACATAATTTTACCCACTCTGAACAGTTTACCCCGCATTCTTACACCATTTTACACCCATTGGCACCCCAACTATTACACCAATTTACACCCTCTGAACAAATTACCCCCTCAATCTTACACCATTTCACTCCCCTTGGCAGCCCAACTCTTACATAATTTTACCCACTCTGAACAGTTTACCCCGCATTCTTACACCATTTTACACCCATTGGCACCCCAACTATTACACCAATTTACACCCTCTGAACAAATTACCCCCTCACTCTTACACCATTTTACTCCCCTTGGCAGCCCAACTCTTACATAATTTTACCTACTCTGAACAGTTTACCCCCCATTCTTTTACCATTTTACACCCATTGGCACCCCAACTTTTACACCAATTTACACCCTCTGAACAAATTACCCCACTCACTCTTAAACCATCTTACACCCCTTGGCAGCCCAACTCTTACATTATTTTACCCCCTTTGAACAAATTACCCCCTCAATCTTACACCATTTTACCCCCCTTGGCAGCCCAACTCATAAAACAATTTACCCCTCTGGACAAATTACCCCTCACTTTTACACCAATTTACCCCACTTGCAGCCCAATTCTTACAACGTTTTACCCCCTCTGGACAATTTACCCGCTCACTCTTACACCACTTTACCCCCCATGGCAGCCCAACTCTTACCTCATTTTACCCTATTTGAACAAATTACCCAACTCACTCCTACACCAATTACCCTCCTAGGCAGCCCAACTCTTACATAATTTTACCCCCTTTGAACCAATTACCCCATCAATCTTACACCACTTTACCCCCCTTGGCAGCCCAACTCATAAAACAATTTATCCCTCTGGACAAATTACCCCTCACTTTTACACCAATTTACCCCACTTGCAGCCCAACACTTACATCATTTTACCCCCTCTGGACAGTTTACCCGCTCACTCTTACACCATTTTACCCCCTTTGGCAGCCCAACACTTACATTATTTTACCCCCTCTGGACAAACTACCCCTCACTTTTACACCATTTTACCCCACTTGGAAGCCCAACTCTTACATCATTTTACCCCCTCTGCACAATTTACCCCCTCACTCTTACACCATTTTACCCCACTTGGCAGCCCAACTCCTATATCATTTTACCCCCTCTGCACAATTTACCCCCTCACTCTTAAACCATTTTACCCCCCCCCCCTCCTTGGCAGCACAACTCTTACATCATTTTACCCCCTCTGGACAATTTACCCCCTCACTCTTACACCATTTTACCCCACTTGGCAGCCCAACTCTTATATAATTTTACCCCCTCTGCACAATTTACCCCCTCACTCTTAAACCATTTTACCCCCCCCCCCTTGGCAGCACAACTCTTACCTCAATTTACCCCCTTTGAACAAAATACCCCACTCACTCTTACACCATCTTACACCCCTTGGCAGCCCAACTCTTACATCATTTTACTTTTCCCCTCTGGACGAATTACCCCCTCACTCTTACACCATTTTACTCCCCTTGGCAGCCCAACTCTTACATCATTTTACCCCCTTTGGCAGCCCAACTCTTACATCATTTTACCCCCTCTGGACAGTTTACCCGCTCACTCTTACACCATTTTACCCCCTTTGGCAGCCCAACTCTTACATCATTTTACCCCCTCTGGACAAACTACCCCTCACTTTTACACCATTTTACCCCACTTGGCAGCCCAACTCTTACATCATTTTACCCCCTCTGCACAATTTACCCCCTCACTCTTACACCATTTTACCCCACTTGGCAGCCCAACTCTTATATCATTTTACCCCCTCTGCACAATTTACCCCCTCACTCTTAAACCATTCATTTTACCCCCCCCCCCCTTGGCAGCACAACTCTTTCATCATTTTACCCCCTCTGGACAATTTACCCCCTCACTCTTACACCATCTTAAACCCCTTGGCAGCCCAACTCTTACATCATTTTACTTTTCCCCTCTGGACGAATTACCCCCTCACTCTTACACCATTTTACTCCCCTTGGCAGCCCAACTCTTACATCATTTTACCCCCTTTGGCAGCCCAACTCTTACATCATTTTACCCCTCTGGACAAACTACCCCTCACTTTTACACCATTTTACCCCACTTGGCAGCCCAACTCTTACATCATTTTACCCCCTCTGCACAATTTACCCCCTCACTCTTACACCATTTTACCCCACTTGGCAGCCCAACTCTTATATCATTTTACCCCCTCTGAACAATTTACCCCCTCACTCTTAAACCATTTCCCCCCCCCCCCCTGGCAGCACAACTCTTACATCATTTTATCCCCTCTGGACAATTTACCCCCTCACTCTTACACCATTTTACCCCACTTGGCAGCCCAACTCTTATATCATTTTACCCCCTCTGCACAA
Source organism: Convolutriloba macropyga (assembly GCF_964194025.1). Classification (NCBI taxonomy): domain Eukaryota; kingdom Metazoa; phylum Xenacoelomorpha; order Acoela; family Convolutidae; genus Convolutriloba; species Convolutriloba macropyga. The sequence goes on along the minus strand of NC_134474.1, from coordinate 34,331,332 downwards.
TTTACCCCCTCACTCTTTAACCATTTTACCCCCCCCCCCTTGGCAGCAAAACTCTTACCTCATTTACCCCCTTTGAACAAATTACCCCACTCACTCTTACACCATCTTACACCCCTTGGCAGCCCAACTCTTACATCATTTTACTTTTCCCCTCTGGACGAATTACCCCCTCACTCTTACACCATTTTACTCCCCTTGGCAGCCCAACTCTTACATCATTTTACCCCCTTTGGCAGCCCAACTCTTACATCATTTTACCCCCTCTGGACAAACTACCCCTCACTTTTACACCATTTTACCCCACTTGGCAGCCCAACTCTTACATCATTTTACCCCCCTCTGCACAATTTACCCCCTCACTCTTACACCATTTTACCCCACTTGGCAGCCCAACTCTTATATCATTTTACCCCCTCTGCACAATTTACCCCCTCACTATTAAACCATTTTACCCCCCCCCCCCCTTGGCAGCACAACTCTTACATCATTTTACCCCCTCTGGACAATTTACCCCCTCACTCTTACACCATTTTACCCCACTTGGCAGCCCAACTTTTATATCATTTTACCCCCTCTGCACAATTTACCCCCTCACTCTTAAACCATTTTACCCCCCCCCCCCTTGGCAGCACAACTCTTACCTCATTTTACCCCCTTTGAACAAATTACCCCACTCACTCTTACACCATCTTACACCCCTTGGCAGCCCAACTCTTACATCATTTTACTTTTCTCCTCTGGACGAATTTCCCCCTCACTCTTACACCATTTTACTCCCCTTGGCAGCCCAACTCTTGCATCATTTTACCCACTCTGAACAATTTACCCCCCATTCTCACAATATTTTTCCCCTATTGGCACCCCAACTATTACACCAATTTACACCCTCTGAACAAATTACCCCCTCAATCTTACGCAATTTTAACCCTTGTCAGCCCAACTCTTACCTCATTTCACCACCTCTGAACAAAGTACCCCTCATTCTTAAAACATTTTACCCCCTTGGCAGCCCAACTATTACATCATTATACCCACTCTGAACAATTTACCCCCCATTCTTACAACATTTTATCCCCATTTGCACACCAACTGTTACACCAATTTACACCCTCTGAACAATTTACCCCCTCAAGCTTACACCATTTTACCACAGTGGCAGCCCAACTCTTACCTCATTTTATCCCCTTTGAACAAATTACCCCCCTCAATCTTACACCATTTTACCCCCTTGGCAGCTTAACTCTTACCTCATTTTACCCCCTTTGAACAAATTACGCCACTCACTCTTACACAATCTTACACCCCTTGACAGCCCAACTCTTACATTATTTTACCCCCTTTGAACAAATTACCCCCTCAATCTTACACCATTTTATCCCCCTTGGCAACCCAACTCATAAAGCAATTTACCCCTCTGGACAAATTACCCCTCACTTTTACACCAATTTACCCCACTTGCAGCCCAACTCTTACAACGTTTTACCCCCTCTGGACAATTTACTAGCTCACTCTTACACCATGTTACCCCCCATGGCAGCCCAACTCTTACCTCAGTTTACCCTATTTGAACAAATTACCCCACTCACTCCTACACCATTTACCCTCCTAGGCAGCCCAACTCTTACATAATTTTACCCCCTTTGAAAAAATTACCCCCTTAATCTTACACCACTTTACCCCCCCCCCCCCCGGCAGCCCAACTCATAAAGCAATTTACCCCTCTGGACAAATTACCCCTCACTTCTACACCAATTTACCCCACTTGCAGCCCAACTCTTACAACATTTTACCCCCTCTGGACAGTTTACCCGCTCACTCTTACACCATTTTACCCACTTTGGCAGCCCAACTCTTACATCATTTTACCCCCTCTGGACAAACTAGCCCTCACTTTTACACCATTTTACCCCACTTGGCAGCCCAACTCTTACATCATTTTACCCCCTCTGGACAATTTACTAGCTCACTCTTACACCATGTTACCCCCCCCCCCCTTGGCAGCACAACTCTTACATCATTTTATTCCCTCTGGACTTTTTACCCCCTCACTCTTACACCATTTTACCCCACTTGGCAGTCCAACTCTTACATCATTTTACCCCCTCTGCACAATTGACCCCCTCACTCTTAAACCATTTTACCACCCCCCCCCCCCTTGGCAGCACAACTCTTACCTCATTTTACCCCCTTTGAACAAATTTACCCACTCACTCTTACAACATCTTACACCCCTTGGCAGCCCAACTCTTACATCATTTTACCCCCTCTGGACGAATTACCCCCTCACTAATACACCATTTTACTCCCCTTGGCAGCCCAACTCTTACATCATTTTAACCACTCTGAACAATTTATCCCCCATTCTTACACCATTTTTCCCCTATTGGCAACCCAACTTTTACACCAATTTACACCCTCTGAACAAATTACCCCCTCAATCTTACACCATTTTACCCCCTTGGCAGCCCAACTTTTACCTCATTTTACCCCCTTTGAACAAATTACCCCGCTCATTCTTACACCATCTTACACCCCTTGGCAGCCCAACTCTTACATTATTTTACCCCCTTTGAACAAATAACCCCCTCAATTTTACACCATTTTACCCCCCTTGGCAGCCTAACTCATAAAGCAATTTACACCCTGGACAAATTACCCCTCACTTTTACAACAATTTACCCCACTTGCAGCCCAACTCTTACATCGTTTTACCCCTCTGGACAATTTACCCGCTCATTCTTACACCATTTTACCCCCCTTGGCAGCCCAACTCTTACACCGTTTTACACCCTCTGAACAAATTACCCCCTGACTCTTACACCATTTTACCCCCATGGCAGCCCAACTCTTACCTCATTTTACCCTATTTGAACAAATTACCCCACTCACTCATACACCATTTAACCCCCTAGGTTGCCCAACTCTTACATTATTTTACCCCCTTTGAACAAATTACCCCCTCAATCTTACACCGATTTACCCCTTTTGGCAGCCCAACTCATAAAGCAATTTACCCCCTCTGGACAAATTACCCCTCACTTTTACACCAATTTACCCCACTTGCAGCCCAACTCTTACATCATTTTACCCCCTCTGGACAGTTTACCCGCTCACTCTTACACCATTTTACCCCCTTTGGCAGCCCAACTCTTACATCGTTTTACCCCCTCTGGACAAATTACCCCTCACTTTTACACCATTTAACCCCACTTGGCAGCCCAAATCTTACCTCATTTCACCACCTCTGAACAAAACACCCCATCATTCTTACACCATTTTACCCCCTTGGCAGCCCAACTATTACATCAAATTACCCCCTCTGAACAATTTACCCCCTCACTATTAAACCATTTTACCCCCCCCCCCCCTTGGCAGCACAACTCTTACATCATTTTACCCCCTCTGGACAATTACCCCCTCACTCTTACACCATTTTACCCACCTTGGCAACCCAACTCTTACCTCATTTCACCACCTCTGAACAAAGTACCCCCTCATTCTTACACCATTTTACCCCCTTGGCAGCCCAACTATTACATCAAAATACCCCCTCTGAACAAATTACCCCCTAACTCTTATACCATTTTAATCCCCCCCCCTGGCAGCACAACTTTTACATCATTTTAACCCCTCTGAAAAATTTACCCCCCTCACTCTTACACCATTTTACCCCCCTTGGCAGCCCAACTCTTACATCATTTTACCCTCTCTGGACGAATTACCCCCTCACTCTTACACCATTTTACTCTCCTTGGCAGCGCAACTCTTCCATCATTTTACCCACTCTGAACAATTTACCCCCATTCTCACACTATTTTACCCCCATTGGCACCCCAACTATTACACCAATTTACACCCTCTGAACAATTTACCCCCTCAATCTTACACCATTTTACCACCTTGGCAGCCCAACTCTTACCTCATTTTACCCCCTTTGAACAAATAACCCCCCCTCAATCTTACACCATTTTACCCCCCTTGGCAGCCCCAATCATAAAGCAAATTACCCCTCTGGATAAATTACCCCTCACCTTTACACCAATTTACCCCACTTGCAGCCCAACTCTTACATCGTTTTACCCCCTCTGGACAATTTACCCGCTCACTCTTACATCATTTTACCCCCATGGCAGCCCAACTCTTACCTAATTTTACCCACTCTGAACAATTTACCCCCATTCTTATATCATTTTACCCCCATTGGCACCCCAACTATTGCACCAATTTACACCCTCTGAACAAATTACCCCTCAATCTTACACCATTTTACCCCCTTGGCAGCCCAACTGTTACCTCATTTTACCGCATTTGAACAAATTTTCCCACTCACTCTTACACCATCTTACACCCCTTGGCAGCCCAACTCTTACATTATTTTACCCCCTTTGAACAAATTACCCCCTCAATCTTACACCATTTTACCCCCCTTAGCAGCCCAACTCATAAAGCAATTTACCCCTCTGGACAAATTATCCCTCACTTTTACACCAATTTATCCCACTTGCAGCCCAACTCTTACATCGTTTTACCCCCTCTGGACAATTTACCCGCTCACTCTTACACCATTTTACCCCCCTTGGCAGCCCAACTCTTACATCATTTTACCCCCTTTGAACAAATTACCCCACTCACTCCTACACCATTTACCCCCTAGGCAGCCCAACCCTTACATCATTTTACCCCCTTTGAACAAATTACCCCACTCACTCCTACACCATTTACCCCCTAGGCAGCCCAACCCTTACATTATTTTAACCCCTTTGAACAAATTACCCCCTCAACTTTACACCACTTTACCCCCCTTGGCAACCCAACTCATAAAGCAATTTAACCCCTCTGGACAAATTACCCCTCATTTTACACCAATTTACCCCACTTGCAGCCCAACCCTTACATCATGTTACCCCCTCTGCATAGTTTACCCGCTCACACTTAAACCATTTTACCCCCCTTGGCAGCCCAACTCTTACATCATTTTACCCCCTCTGGACAAATTACCCCCCACTTGTACACCAATTTACCCCACTTCGCAGCCCAACTCTTACATCATTTTACTCCCTCTGCACAATTTACCCCCTCACTCTTTAACCATTTACCCCCCCCCCTCGGCAGCACAACTCTTACATCATTTTACCCCCTCTGGACAATTTACCCCCCTCACTCTTAAACCATTTTATCCCCCCCCCCCCTTGGCAGCACAACTCTTACATCATTTTACCCCTTCTGGACAATTTACCCCCCCCCCTCACTCTTACACCATTTTACCCCCCTTGGCAACCCAACTCTTACATCATTTTACCCCCTCTGGACAATTTACCCCCTCACTCTTACACCATTTTACCCCCCTTGTCAACCCAACTCTTACATCATTTCACCACCTCTGAACAAAATACCCCCTCATTCTTACACCATTTTACCCCCTTTGCAGCCCAACTATTACATCAAATTACCCCCTCTGCACAATTTAACCCCTCACTCTTTAACCATTTACCCCCCACCCCCTTGGCAGCACAACTCTTACATCATTTTACCCCCTCTGGACAATTTACCCCCTCACTCTGAAACCATTTTACTCCGCCCCCCCCCCCCTTGGCTGCAAAACTCTTATATCATTTTACCCCCTCTGGACAATTTACCCCCTCACTCTTACACCATTTTACCCCACCTGGCAACCCAACTCTTACATCATCTTACCCCCTCTGGACAATTTACCCCCTCACTCTTACACCATTTTACCCCCCTTGTCAACCCAACTCTTACATCATTTCACCACCTCTGAACAAAATACCCCCTCATTCTTACACCATTTTACCCCCTTTTCAGCCCAACTATTACATCAAATTACCCCCTCTGCACAATTTAACCCCTCACTCTTTAACCATTTACCCCCCACCCCCCTTGGCAGCACAACTCTTACATCATTTTACCCCCTCTGGACAATTTACCCCCCTCACTCTGAAACCATTTTACACCCCCCCCCCCTTGGCTGCACAACTCTTACATCATTTTACCCCCTCTGGACAATTTACCCCCTCACTCTTACACCATTTTACCCCACCTGGCAACCCAACTCTTACATCATCTTACCCCCTCTGGACAGTTTACCCCCTCACTCTAACACCATTTTACACCCCTTGGCAGCCCAACTCTTACATCATTTCACCACCTCTTAACAAAATACCCCCTCATTCTTACACCAATTTACCCCCTTTGCAGCCCAACTATTACATCAAATTATCCCCTCTGAACAATTTAGCCCCTCACTCTTATACCATTTTACCCCCCCCACCCCCCTTGGCAGCACAACTCTTACATCATTTTACCCCCTCTGGACAGTTTACCCCCTCACTCTAACACCATTTTACACCCCTTGGCAGCCCAACTCTTACATCATTTCACCACCTCTTAACAAAATACCCCCTCATTCTTACACCAATTTACCCCCTTTGCAGCCCAACTATTACATCAAATTACCCCCTCTGAACAAATTAGCCCCTCACTCTTATACCATTTTACCCCCCCCCCCTAGGGCAACACAACTCTTACATCATTTTACCCCCTCTGGACAATTTACCCCCTCACTCTTACACCATTTTACCCCCCTTGGTAACCCAACTCTTACATCATTTCACCACCTCTGAACAAAATACCCCCTCATTCTTACACCATTTTACCACCCTTGGCAGCCCAAATGTTACATCAAATTACCCCCTCTGAACGAATTACCCCCTCACTCTTACACCATTTTACACCCCTTGGCAACCCAACTCTTACATTATTTCACCATCTCTGAACAAAATACCCCCTCATTCTTACACCATTTTACCCACTTTGCAGCCCAACTATTACATCAAATTACCCCCTCTGCACAATTTACCCCCTCACTCTTTAACCATTTACCCCCCCCACCTTGGCAGCACCACCCCTTACATCATTTTACCCCCTCTGGACAATTTACCCCCCTCACTCTTAAACCATTTTACCCCCCCCCCTTGGCTGCACAACTCTTACATCATTTTACCCCCTCTGGACAATTTACCCCCTCACTCTTACACCATTTTACCCCACCTGGCAACCCAACTCTTACATCATCTTACCCCCTCTGGACAGTTTACCCCCTCACTCTTACACCATTTTACACCCCTTGGCAGCCCAACTCTTACATCATTTCACCACCTCTTAACAAAATACCCCATCATTCTTACAAAATTTTACCCCCTTTGCAGCCCAACTATTACATCAAATTACCCCCTCTGAACAAATTACCCCCTCACTCTTATACCATTTTACCCCCCCCCCCCCCGGGGCAACACAACTCTTACATCATTTTACCCCCTCTGGACAATTTACCCCCTCACTCTTACACCATTTTACCCCACCTGGCAACCCAACTCTTACATCATTTTACCCCCTCTGGACAGTTTACCCCCTCACTCTTACACCATTTTACATCCCTTGGCAACCCAACTCTTACATCATTTCACCACCTCTAGACTATTTAACCATTCACTCTCACACCATTTTACCCCCTTGGCAGCCCAACTCTTACATCATTTTACCACCTCTGAACACAATACCCCCTCATTCTTACACCATTTTCCCCCCTTGGCAGCCCAACTATTACATCAAATTACCCCCTCTGAACAAATTAGCCCCTCACTCTTATACCATTTTACCCCCCCCCCCCCTAGGGCAACACAACTCTTACATCATTTTACCCCCTCTGGACAATTTACCCCCTCACTCTTACACCATTTTACCCCCCTTGGTAACCCAACTCTTACATCATTTCACCACCTCTGAACAAAATACCCCCTCATTCTTACACCATTTTACCACCCTTGGCAGCCCAAATGTTACATCAAATTACCCCCTCTGAACGAATTACCCCCTCACTCTTACACCATTTTACCCCCCCCCCCCCTTGGCAGCACAACTCTTACATCATTTTACCCCCTCTGGACAGTTTACCCCCTCACTCTTACACCATTTTACACCCCTTGGCAACCCAACTCTTACATTATTTCACCACCTCTGAACAAAATACCCCCTCATTCTTACACCATTTTACCCACTTTGCAGCCCAACTATTACATCAAATTACCCCCTCTGCACAATTTACCCCCTCACTCTTTAACCATTTACCCCCCCCCACCTTGGCAGCACCACCCCTTACATCATTTTACCCCCTCTGGACAATTTACCTCCTCACTCTTTAACCATTTACCCCCCCCCCCCCACCTTGGCAGCACCACCCCTTACATCATTTTACCCCCTCTGGACAATTTACCCCCCTCACTCTTAAACCATTTTACCCCCCCCCCCCCCTTGGCTGCACAACTCTTACATCATTTTACCCCCTCTGAACAAATTACCCCCTCACTCTTATACCATTTTACCCCCCCCCCCCCCCGGGGCAACCCAACTCTTACATCATTTTACCCCCTCTGGACAGTTTACCCCCTCACTCTTACACCATTTTACATCCCTTGGCAACCCAACTCTTACATCATTTCACCACCTCTAGACTATTTAACCATTCACTCTCACACCATTTTACCCCCTTGGCAGCCCAACTCTTACATCATTTTACCACCTCTGAACACAATACCCCCTCATTCTTACACCATTTTCCCCCCTTGGCAGCCCAACTATTACATCAAATTACCCCCTCTGAACAAATTACCCCCTCACTCTTATACCATTTTACAACCCCCCCCCCGGGGCAACACAACTCTTACATCATTTTACCCCCTCTGGACAATTTACCCCCTCACTCTTAAACCATTTTACCCCACCTGGCAACCCAACTCTTACGTCATTTTACCCCCTCTGGACAGTTTACCCCCTCACTCTTACACCATTTTGCATCCCTTGGCAACCCAACTCTTACATCATTTCACCACCTCTAGACTATTAACCATTCACTCTCACACCATTTTACCCCCTTGGCAGCCCAACTCTTACATCATTTTACCACCTCTGAACACAATACCCCCTCATTCTTACACCATTTTCCCCCCTTGGCAGCCCAACTATTACATCAAATTACCCCCTCTGAACAAAATACCCCCTCACTCTTACACCATTTTACCCCCCCCCCCCCCCTGGCAGCACAACTCTTACATCATTTTACCCCCTCTGGACAAGTTACCCCCGTACTCTTACACCATTTTACCCCCCCTTGGCAGCCCAACTCTTACATCATTTCACCACCTCTTAACAAAATACCGCCTCATTCTTACACCATTTTACCCCCTTTGCAGCCCAACTATTACATCAAATTACCCCCTCTGCACAATTTAACCCCTCACTCTTTAACCATTTACCCCCCACCCCCCTTGGCAGCACAACTCTTACATCATTTTACCCCTCTGGACAATTTACCCCCCTCACTCTGAAACCATTTTACCCCCCCCCCCTTGGCTGCACAACTCTTACATCATTTTACCCCCTCTGGACAATTTACCCCCTCACTCTTACACCATTTTACCCCACCTGGCAACCCAACTCTTACATCATCTTACCCCCTCTGGACAGTTTACCCCCTCACTCTAACACCATTTTACACCCCTTGGCAGCCCAACTCTTACATCATTTCACCACCTCTTAACAAAATACCCCCTCATTCTTACACCAATTTACCCCCTTTGCAGCCCAACTATTACATCAAATTACCCCCTCTGAACAATTTAGCCCCTCACTCTTATATCATTTTACCCCCCCCCCCCCCACCCCCCTTGGCAGCACAACTCTTACATCATTTTACCCCCTCTGGACAGTTTACCCCCTCACTCTAACACCATTTTACACCCCTTGGCAGCCCAACTCTTACATCATTTCACCACCTCTTAACAAAATACCCCCTCATTCTTACACCAATTTACCCCCTTTGCAGCCCAACTATTACATCAAATTACCCCCTCTGAACAAATTAGCCCCTCACTCTTATACCATTTTACCCCCCCCCCCTAGGGCAACACAACTCTTACATCATTTTACCCCCTCTGGACAATTTACCCCCTCACTCTTACACCATTTTACCCCCCTTGGTAACCCAACTCCTACATCATTTCACCACCTCTGAACAAAATACCCCCTCATTCTTACACCATTTTACCACCCTTGGCAGCCCAAATGTTACATCAAATTACCCCCTCTGAACGAATTACCCCCTCACTCTTACACCATTTTACCCCCCCCCCCCTTGGCAGCACAACTCTTACATCATTTTACCCCCTCTGGACAGTTTACCCCCTCACTCTTACACCATTTTACACCCCTTGGCAACCCAACTCTTACATTATTTCACCACCTCTGAACAAAATACCCCCTCATTCTTACACCATTTTACCCACTTTGCAGCCCAACTATTACATCAAATTACCCCCTCTGCACAATTTACCCCCTCACTCTTCAACCATTTACCCCCCCCCCACCTTGGCAGCACCACCCCTTACATCATTTTACCCCCTCTGGACAATTTACCCCCCTCACTCTTAAACCATTTTACCCCCCCCCCCTTGGCTGCACAACTTTTACATCATTTTACCCCCTCTGGACAAGTTACCCCCTCACTCTTACACCATTTTACCCCACCTGGCAACCCAACTCTTACATCATCTTACCCCCTCTGGACAGTTTACCCCCTCACTCTTACACCATTTTACACCCCTTGGCAGCCCAACTCTTACATCATTTCACCACCTCTTAACAAAATACCCCATCATTCTTACACCATTTTACCCCCTTTGCAGCCCAACTATTACATCAAATTACCCCCTCTGAACAAATTACCCCCTCACTCTTATACAATTTTACCCCCCCCCCCCCCGGGGCAACCCAACTCTTACATCATTTTACCCCCTCTGGACAGTTTACCCCCTCACTCTTACACCATTTTACATCCCTTGGCAACCCAACTCTTACATCATTTCACCACCTCTAGACTATTTAACCATTCACTCTCACACCATTTTACCCCCTTGGCAGCCCAACTCTTACATCATTTTACCACCTCTGAACACAATACCCCCTCATTCTTACACCATTTTCCCCCCTTGGCAGCCCAACTATTACATCAAATTACCCCCTCTGAACAAAATACCCCCTCACTCTTATACCATTTTACCCCCCCCCCCCCCGGGGCAACACAACTCTTACATCATTTTACCCCCTCTGGACAATTTACCCCCTCACTCTTAAACCATTTTACGCCACCTGGCAACCCAACTCTTACATCATTTTACCCCCTCTGGACAGTTTACCCCCTCACTCTTACACCATTTTGCATCCCTTGGCAACCCAACTCTTACATCATTTCACCACCTCTAGACTATTTAACCATTCACTCTCACACCATTTTACCCCCTTGGCAGCCCAACTCTTACATCATTTTACCACCTCTGAACACAATACCCCCTCATTCTTACACCATTTTCCCCCCTTGGCAGCCCAAATATTACATCAAATTACCCCCTCTGAACAAAATACCCCCTCACTCTTACACCATTTTACCCCCCCCCCCCCCCCCTGGCAGCACAACTCTTACATCATTTTACCCCCTCTGGACAAGTTACCCCCGTACTCTTACACCATTTTACCCCCTTGGCAGCCCAACTCTTACATCATTTTACCACCTCTGAACACAATACCCCCTCATTCTTACACCATTTTCCCCCCTTGGCAGCCCAACTATTACATCAAATTACCCCCTCTGAACAAATTACCCCCTCACTCTTATACCATTTTACCCCCCCCCCCCCCGGGGCAACACAACTCTTACATCATTTTACCCCCTCTGGACAATTTACCCCCTCACTCTTAAACCATTTTACCCCACCTGGCAACCCAACTCTTACATCATTTTACCCCCTCTGGACAGTTTACCCCCTCACTCTTACACCATTTTGCATCCCTTGGCAACCCAACTCTTACATCATTTCACCACCTCTAGACTATTTAACCATTCACTCTCACACCATTTTACCCCCTTGGCAGCCCAACTCTTACATCATTTTACCACCTCTGAACACAATACCCCCTCATTCTTACACCATTTTCCCCCCTTGGCAGCCCAACTATTACATCAAATTACCCCCTCTGAACAAATTACCCCCTCACTCTTATACCATTTTACCCCCCCCCCCCCCGGGGCAACACAACTCTTACATCATTTTACCCCCTCTGGACAATTTACCCCCTCACTCTTAAACCATTTTACCCCACCTGGCAACCCAACTCTTACATCATTTTACCCCCTCTGGACAGTTTACCCCCTCACTCTTACACCATTTTGCATCCCTTGGCAACCCAACTCTTACATCATTTCACCACCTCTAGACTATTTAACCATTCACTCTCACACCATTTTACCCCCTTGGCAGCCCAACTCTTACAACATTTTACCACCTCTGAACACAATACCCCCTCATTCTTACACCATTTTCCCCCCTTGGCAGCCCAACTATTACATCAAATTACCCCCTCTGAACAAAATACCCCCTCACTCTTACACCATTTTACCCCGCCCCCCTGGCAGCACAACTCTTACATCATTTTACCCCCTCTGGACAAGTTACCCCCGTACTCTTACACCATTTTACCCCCCCCCCCCCCTGGCAGCCAAACTCTTACACCATTTTAACCCCTCTGAACAAATTACCGCCTCATTCTTACACCATTTTACCCCCCTTTGCAGCCCAACTAAGACATCATTTTACCCCTCTGAACAAACTACCCCCTCACTCTTACACCATTTTACCCCACCTGGCAACCGAACTCTTACATCATTTTACCCCCTCTGGACAGTTTACCCCCTCACTCTTACACCATTTTACATCCCTTGGCAACCCAACTCTTACATCATTTCACCACCTCTAGACTATTTAACCATTCACTCTCACACCATTTTACCCCCTTGGCAGCCCAACTCTTACATCATTTTACCACCTCTGAACACAATACCCCCTCATTCTTACACCATTTTCCCCCCTTGGCAGCCCAACTATTACATCAAATTACCCCCTCTGAACAAATTACCCCCTCACTCTTATACCATTTTACCCCCCCCCCCCCCGGGGCAACACAACTCTTACATCATTTTACCCCCTCTGGACAATTTACCCCTCACTCTTACACCATTTTACCCCACCTGGCAACCCAACTCTTACATCATTTTACCCCCTCTGGACAGTTTACCCCCTCACTCTTACACCATTTTGCATCCCTTGGCAACCCGACTCTTACATCATTTCACCACCTCTAGACTATTTAACCATTCACTCTCACACCATTTTACCCCCTTGGCAGCCCAACTCTTACATCATTTTACCACCTCTGAACACAATACCCCGTCAATCTTACACCATTTTCCCCCCTTGGCAGCCCAACTATTACATCAAATTGCCCCCTCTGAACAAATTACCCCCTCATTCTTACACCATTTTACTCCCCCCCCCCCCCTGGCAGCACAACTCTTACATCATTTTACCCCCTCTGGACAAGTTACCCCCGTACTCTTACACCATTTTACCCCCCTTGGCAGCCCAACTCTTACACCATTTTAACCCCTCTGAACAAATTACCGCCTCATTCTTACACCATTTTACCCCCCTTTGCAGCCCAACTAAGACATCATTTTACCCCTCTGAACAAACTACCCCCTCACTCTTACACCATTTTACCCCCCTTGGTAACCCAACTCTTACATCATTTCACCACCTCTGAACAAAATACTCCCTCATTCTTACACCATTTTACCACCCTTGGCAGCCCAAATGTTACATCAAATTACCCCCTCTGAACGAATTGCCCCCTCACTCTTACACCATTTTACCCCCCCCCCCTTTGCAGCACAACTCTTACATCATTTTACCCCCTCTGGACAATTTACCCCCTCACTCATACACCATTTTACCCCCCTTTGCAACCCTACTCTTACATCATTTTAACCCATCTGATCAAAATAGCCCCTCATTCTCACACCATTTTACCCCCCTTTGCAGCCCAACTAAGACATCATTTTACCCCTCTGAACAAACTACCCCCTCACTCTTACACCATTTTACCCCCCTTGGTAACCCAACTCTTACATCATTTCACCACCTCTGAACAAAATACCCCCTCATTCTTACACCATTTTACCACCCTTGGCAGCCCAAATGTTACATCAAATTACCCCCTCTGAACGAATTACCCCCTCACTCTTACACCATTTTACCCCCCCCCCCCCTTTGCAGCACAACTCTTACATCATTTTACCCCCTCTGGACAATTTACCCCCTCACTCATACACCATTTTACCCCCCTTTGCAACCCTACTCTTACATCATTTTAACCCATCTGATCAAAATAGCCCCTCATTCTCACACCATTTTACCCCCCTTTGCAGCCCAACTAAGACATCATTTTACCCCTCTGAACAAACTACCCCCTCACTCTTACACCATTTTACCCCCCTTGGTAACCCAACTCTTACATCATTTCACCACCTCTGAACAAAATACTCCCTCATTCTTACACCATTTTACCACCCTTGGCAGCCCAAATGTTACATCAAATTACCCCCTCTGAACGAATTGCCCCCTCACTCTTACACCATTTTACCCCCCCCCCCCCCTTTGCAGCACAACTCTTACATCATTTTACCCCCTCTGGACAATTTACCCCCTCATTCTTACACCATTTTACCCCCCTTTGCAGCCCAACTAAGACATCATTTTACCCCTCTGAACAAACTACCCCCTCACTCTTACACCATTTTACCCCCCTTGGTAACCCAACTCTTACATCATTTCACCACCTCTGAACAAAATACTCCCTCATTCTTACACCATTTTACCACCCTTGGCAGCCCAAATGTTACATCAAATTACCCCCTCTGAACGAATTGCCCCCTCACTCTTACACCATTTTACCCCCCCCCCCCTTTGCAGCACAACTCTTACATCATTTTACCCCCTCTGGACAATTTACCCCCTCACTCATACACCATTTTACCCCCCTTTGCAACCCTACTCTTACATCATTTTAACCCATCTGATCAAAATAGCCCCTCATTCTCACACCATTTTACCCCCCTTTGCAGCCCAACTAAGACATCATTTTACCCCTCTGAACAAACTACCCCCTCACTCTTACACCATTTTACCCCCCTTGGTAACCCAACTCTTACATCATTTCACCACCTCTGAACAAAATACCCCCTCATTCTTACACCATTTTACCACCCTTGGCAGCCCAAATGTTACATCAAATTACCCCCTCTGAACGAATTACCCCCTCACTCTTACACCATTTTACCCCCCCCCCCTTTGCAGCACAACTCTTACATCATTTTACCCCCTCTGGACAATTTAACAGCTCACTCATACACCATTTTACCCCCCTTTGCAACCCTACTCTTACATCATTTTAACCCATCTGATCAAAATACCCCCTCATTCTCACACCATTTTACCCCCCTTTGCAGCCCAACTAAGACATCATTTTGCCCCTCTGGACAATTTACCCCCTCACTCTTACACCATTTTAACCCCTTGGCAGCCGAACTCTTACATCATTTTACCCCCTTTGGACGAATTACCCCCTCACTCTTACACCATTTTACCCCCCCCCCCTGGCAGCCCAACTCTTACATCATTTTACCCACTCTGAACAGGTTACCCCCTTATTCCTACACCATTTTACCCCATTGGCACCCCAACTATTACACCAATTTACACCCTCTGAACAAGTTACCCCTGCACTCTTACACCACTTTACCCCCCTTGGCAGCCCAACTATTACATCAAATTACCCCCTCTGAACAAAATACCCCCTCACTCTTACACCATTTTACCCCCCCCCCCTCCCCCCCCTTGGCAGCACAACTCTTACATCATTTTACCTCCTCTGGACAAGTTACCCCCGTACTCTTACACCATTTTACCCCCCTTGGCAGCCCAACTCTTACACCATTTTAACCCCTCTGAACAAATTACCGCCTCATTCTTACACCATTTTACCCCCCTTGGCACCCCAACTATTACATCAAATTACCCCCTCTGAACGAATTACCCCCTCACTCTCACACCATTTTACCCCCCCCCCCCCCTGGCAGCACAACTCTTACATCATTTTACCCCCTCTGGACAATTTACCCCCTCACTCTTACACCATTTTACCCCCCTTTGCAACCCTACTCTTACATCATTTTACCCCATCTGATCAAAATAGCCCCTCATTCTCACACCATTTTACCCCCATTTGCAGCCCAACTAAGACATCATTTTACCCCTCTGAACAAACTACCCCCTCACTCTTACACCATTTTACCCCCCTTGGTAACCCAACTCTTACATCATTTCACCACCTCTGAACAAAATACCCCCTCATTCTTACACCATTTTACCACCCTTGGCAGCCCAAATGTTACATCAAATTACCCCCTCTGAACGAATTACCCCCTCACTCTTACACCATTTTACCCCCCCCCCCCTGGCAGCACAACTCTTACATCATTTTACCCCCTCTGGACAATTTACCCCCTCACTCATACACCATTTTACCCCCCTTTGCAACCCTACTCTTACATCATTTTAACCCATCTGATCAAAATACCCCCTCCTTCTCACACCATTTTACCCCCCTTTGCAGCCCAAATAAGACATCATTTTACCCCTCTGGACAATTTACCCCCTCACTCTTACACCATTTTAACCCCTTGGCAGCCGAACTCTTACATCATTTTACCCCCTTTGGACGAATTACACCCTCACTCTTACACCATTTTACCCCCCTTCCCCCTGGCAGCCCAACTTTTACATCATTTTACCCACTCTGAACAGGTTACCCCCTTATTCCTACACCATTTTACCCCATTGGCACCCCAACTATTACACCAAGTTACACCCTCTGAATAAGTTACCCCTGCACTCTTACACCACGTTACCCCCCTTGGTAGCCCAACTCTTACACCATTTTAACCCCTCTGAACAAATTACCACCGCACTCATACACCATTTTACCCTCTTGGCGTCCGAACTCTTACCTCATTTTGCCCCCTTTGAACAAATTACCCCACTCACTCTTACACCATTTTATCCCCCTTGGCAGCCCAACTCTTACATTATTTTACCCCCTTTGAACAAATTACCCCCTCAGTCTTACACCATTTTACCCTCCTTAGCATCCCAACTCATAAATCAATTTACCCCCTCTGAGCAAATTACCCCCACACTCTTACACCATTTTAACCCTTTTCCATCCCAACTCTTACAACGTTTTACCCCCTCTGGACAAATTACCCCCTCACTCTTACACCAATTTAACCCCCTTGGCAGCCCATCTCTTACATCATTTTACCCGCTCTGAACAAATTACCATCTCACTCCTACCATTTTACCCATTGCAGCCCACTCATACATGGCAATTTCAGTCAGGAGGATAATTCCTGAGAAGTCCTCCCATTGCAGCCCATTGCAACCCACTCTTACTTGGCAATTTTTGTCAGGGGATACTTTCTTAAAAGTCCTCCAATTGCAGCCCATTGCAGCCCACTCTGACATGGCAATTTTAGTCAGGGGGTAATTCCTCAAAACTCCTGCCATTGCAGCCCGTTGCAGCCCACTCTTACATGGCAATTTCAGTCAGGGGGTAATTCCTGAAAAGTCCTCCCATTGCAGCCCATTGCAGCCCACTCTTACATGCCAATTTGGTCAGGCTATACTTTCTTAAAAGTCCTCCGATTGCAGCCCGTTGCAGCCCACTCTTACATGGCAATTTCAGTCAGGGGGTAATTCCTGAAAAGTCCTCCCATTGCAGCCCATTGCAGCCCACTCTTACATGGCAATTTTAGTCAGGCTATACTTTCTTAAAAGTCCTCCGATTGCAGCCCATTGCAGCCACTCTTTCATGGCAACTTTAGTCAGGGGTGTAATTCCTCAAAAGTACTCGCATTGCAGCCCACTCTGACATGGCAATTTTAGTCAGGGGGTAATTCCTCAAAAGTCCTTCCATTGCAGCCCGTTGCGGCCCACTCTTACATGGCAATCTCAGTCAGGGGGTAATTCCTGAAAGTCCTCCTTTTATTGCAGCCCATTGCAGCCAACTCTTACATGGCAATTTTAGTCAGGGGGGGGGGGGGGGGTAATTCCTCAAAAGTCCTCCCATTGCAGCCCATTGCAGCCCACTCTTACATGGCAATTTTAGTCAGGGGGTTAATTCCTCAAAATTCCTGCCATTCCAACCCAACTCTTACATCATTTTACCCCCTCTGAGTAAATTACCCCCACTCTCTTACATCAATTTATCCCCCATAGACGAATTCCTCCCCCCCCCCAACACACACACACACACACACACACACACACACACACACTCTTACAAGTAAGTGGCAAGTCCATTTAGGTCTTTCGTCAACGCATACCTACTTAAGCTGAATTCAGTGTACAAATGAGATAGAATTGTCAATTAAAGTGAATTTTTGGGTCCTGGTCATTATAACCCCTCCCAGCTTATTGACCAGATTACCTATAGCCCCCCTCCTCGATAATTGCAAGTATGGTGTGCTACAAAAGTGTGATATTAGTTCATGGAGGGCTAAACATTGAACAATGCAAATTTATTTTTATGAAAGCAGTTTTTTGACGTCCACCGCCTAGTTTTTAAAATGTTATTTAATAATCATTTGATTACTTTCAAAGCCCTATAAATGTCCAAATTTTTCTAAGCTAAGTTCCTCAGAAAAGTATCATATTTCTTTTTCATCTGTCCAGGGCTTTGCCTTTTCCTTTCTCATATGTTATTTTTTCGGATTGAAAAGTATTTGTCTTGTCCTATAACAAAAAAAAACAAAATTCGAAGTTTATAGCTCAATTTTTTGTTGAAATGCAACTTGTCAACATGACAAATCACTCCTCCGATACTTGTCTCTATGAATTGATAACCAATTTTATGGAGCAAACTTTTGATTAGTTTCAAGGTCAAACAACAGTTACGTCATTTGGGACTTAATTTTGTGATTAAATAGCTTGGATAACCTCTCTTTGATTTTGATCTGATTTTGCAGTCTCAATTTATATATTTAAGTGAGTGCAGGGGTCAATTTTTTTAAACTTCTGGCTCAGCTTCTGGATCATTTTTTGGGTGTAAGTAGTTGTTCACTTGATGAAATTTTTTCTCTACTTGAGAAGTTTGATTTGATTTGGTTTCATGTCTGCCGTAGTCTTTGTTCGAGTAGCATTCTAGGGAAAAAGAAAAAATTTATTTCATTCCTTTGAACGCTTCTTTGTATCAAAAATTTAAGATTCTATCGAATTCAAAGTACAAAAATTTGAACTGCTTCTTTATTTCATTATTTCTGAATCAGTCTATTTCTGCTTGATTTGGTGGCCAATTGAGACCATAATGTCGATGATCGGGGTCGGAATATCATGTGCCATTGCACATTAGCAAGCCTCCTTGTTGAGCTTTCAGGTTTATTAAACAACATTTTTTTCACTTTAATTTAGAGAACAGTGTATAGGGAATATAGCCATAATAGCTATTAATCGCCCAAATAACTAACACTTTCCAATTGGAAAGTTTTAGTATTATTATAGTTTTTCCACCCTTAATGAGCAGGGCACTAACGGTGTAAAATCTTTTTACACTCTTTTCCCCGTTATTTTTGGGGAAAATCTTCTGCCCGGGCAAAAAAGAATACTCAAGTCGATATCGCCCAAAACAGAAGTGGCAATTTTGTTCTTTGGGCCTTTGGGATGTGAAAGTTGACCGTGACTCGATTTACCTAATATAGAAAAACGTTTTCTCCCGGGTCGAATTCTTCCGCCCAAAATAATCTCAAAACTCTTAAATCTTTTTGGGCTGCATTAGGCTTCCAACGGGGGTAAAATGGTGTAAGAGTGAGGGCGTAAAAGACACATTAACCCACGATTCTGACATTTTTTTTGTCTGTCAAGGGGGTAAAATATTGTAAGAGTTCGGCCGTAATTTCTCCATTACCTCCGAACTCTTACATCATTTCACCCCTCTTGACAGACCAAAAAAAGTAAGAGTGGAGGGTTATTTTGTCTTTTACCCCTTCACTCTTACACCATTTTACCTTGGTTGAAAGCCTAATGCAGCCAAAAAAGACGTAAGAGTTTTGAGCTGCATGTTTCTAAAAAATCCTCCCATTGCAGCCCCACTCTTACATCATTTTACCCCCTCTGAACAAATTACCCCTCACTCTTACATTAATTTACCCCCCATAGACAAATTACTCCCCCACTCTTACATCAAAATGGGAGGATTTTTGGGAAGAAATTCGACCCGGGCTGTTAAAATCAGGAATCCAATCAGAGGTTTCCTATCACAAAATAAAAATCTGCAAACAATGGTTAAGGTTTGTAATTTGTTGGTAAGATTCGAAAAATTTGTTGGTAATAATGATTTTTTTCAGACTTGAGTATTATTTCAACGTTCAGAATTTGGTTGTATATAACAGTAGCACCAGAGAAAACCCTTAGATCATGCGATCCATGCATTTCCAGTCGTGTTTGGTTTGTAGATTCGGTTTCAAACAAAAATTGGTTTCCCATGACCTCAAGTCGAAAGCACTACATTCACCTCCCAGAAACATCTCAACAATAGCCTCTGTACACTACCACCAAATGCAAACAGCATAGTGAAGCTGGTATCCCTCACAAGGGTAATCGTCAATGCCCAGAAACTCGGGGTTGCCTGGCTTTTTCTGGGCAGTGCACCTTTCATCTCTCTCATCAGTCTTGTCACCTGGTTGCTCATCAGTCCTCCACAGGTTAGGGTCTCTCACTGTACAATAAGAAACTGTATATAGATCAAGTGTGATAAAAATCAAAAAGAAGAGAGAAAAGAAAGGCCTTACAAAAAAGATGCAACTTTTAGAGCCCAGGTCCGTGGAGTTCTTCAAGTTTCAAAACCGCTATAGTATCACCAGCTGCAACAAGATTTCTATTTCGAGAGCCATTTCTCGCAACTTATGCGCCAAATGTACTGTATCAATGCTAAGATTTGAAAAACATAGTAGAACAAAACATGAATTTAGATCGAAAAAAATTGAACTATCTAACGACCTGACTACTAATATTTTTGCAAACACATCAAACAAACACAGTCAAAAAAGACAATGGACCTCACATGCGCAAAATGATCAAAAAATATAAAGACAATTCAGGGTTTTAGTGTTTGAAGAACTAATAAAAAACAGTATCACTTTACAAAAAATTGGCTCTATTCATCCTTAGAGTGGGCACAAATTACAACAACCTTGTAGGACTGGGTAACAAAAAAGTCAAAAAAGAGACAAAAACTAATCATATCGGCAAAATACAATACTTTTGAAAGTTGGTGGCATCAAAGTGAGAAAATCTCGAAACTACAAAAGAAATTTGGGGTCTTTGGGGGGGCTATAGGTAATCTGACAACTAAGCTGGGGCGGGGGGGGGGGCAAATTTGGGAAAGACCCCAAATTTCTTTTGTAGTTTCGAGATTTTCTCACTTGGATGCCAAATGGGGGGCTATAATTGTCTGGGGGGGGCTATAATGGGAAAGACCCGAAATTTTTTAAGGTTAGCTACAACCTAGAGCCAGTAGTTTGGCTAAAACTTGTAAAGCTTTGCTATATTGTGACGAACTAGAAAGACAATGGAAACTGCTGT
Organism: Convolutriloba macropyga; assembly: GCF_964194025.1. Taxonomy (NCBI): domain Eukaryota; kingdom Metazoa; phylum Xenacoelomorpha; order Acoela; family Convolutidae; genus Convolutriloba; species Convolutriloba macropyga. The sequence goes on along the minus strand of NC_134474.1, from coordinate 34,309,670 downwards.
TTTGGTGACTGAGCGATAAAACCCCCCGAAAAACCCACAAAGAAATGCAATTCTAAAAAATCAACTCCCATATTCTGAAAACAAATTATCAAGATTATCAACTTGGCTTTGAACCTAAACCATCATAAATTCCTTTTTAGCAAACAATGAAACTTGTTGCGACAAAGTGATAAGACAACAAACTTTCTATCAATTTTCTCAAAAAGTCAAATAATCGCTAGTTTTTTTTCGAGAAAAATAGAGTAGAAATCATAGAAAACAATAGCTAAAGAAGTTAACATTTAATTCGCAGAACTAAGTTTTGAATAGGAATCGATGAGACACGCCATTATTGATATTAAGCGATAAGGCAGCAATAAATACACCAACAACATCCAAACTCCAAAATTCACAAACTAGTTTCGAAAACGAACAATGCATAGGTCAAAGAAAGCATTAACTACAAACTGAGATAATTAGTTTCATTGGTTAAAGCATCTTCAGCAACAGATGAGACCTGTTATTAATGAAACTGAGAGATGAGATTTAAAAAAAAAGTGGACACACAAAACGCTCTAAACTCGAATATTCGATAAATATTTTTAAAAAATACCTATTAGCAACCTATGAAGCCTTTTGCTATCAAGATTAATTGATAGACAAGAAAATGGACAGATCCTCGCGAAACTCAAAATTTCCTTGAAAACTTTAGAGAAAAAGTAATGTCAAAGTCGGAAAGATTATTACGCTTAAACTCAAATCATTCATTTGTTCGTTGATACCGCAGTAGCAAAATTTTTTGACAACAAATAGCGTCAAAGTAAAAAAAACATTAGCTGCCAGTTGATGAATACCAGCAATTGAAAAAATGCGCAATTAGAATGCATATATATCATATTAAAAGCACCAAAGAGAAGAAATATTGAAAAAATAAATCAAATCGCCCCGCAATCTTGTCACCTGGTTGCCCATCAGCCTTCACAGGTTACGGTCTCTCATTGTACAATTAAGAAGCTATATATAGCCCAAATTTGAAATTTCGTAACGGTCACTTGTATGGTTGCCAAGTTTTCCTGGCCACCATATATAGCTTGGATATGGTTGCCAAGATTTATTTATGGTGATCAACCCAGGATTTTCGTCAGTTCATTTCCAGAATTTTTATGTGTTCAGCAGACAACTGGGCGTTCATGTTCTGACGTGTGTTTATTTATCTTTCCGGACCGTGCACTCATCTTCGGTTTGGAAATGTCGACTTTCAGTCTGTGTCCTTAGCCTGGGTGAATTAGAGCAGGAATTTTTTATGATTATCGACATTGCAATTTATATTGGTCTCGTATATATAAATATAAGCACTATTCAATACTTTTCAGTGGCTTTTAACTGGATATAAAAGTAATTTATGTTTAAGCTTTCACTCTACCTCCATAGTTTTTGGGAGTGTTTTACATAATAGTAATTTATGTTGAAGCTTTCACTCTACCTCCATAGTTTTTGGGAGTGTATTAGATAAAAGTAATTTATGTTGAAGCTTTCACTCTACCTCCATAGTTTTTGGGAGTGTATTACATAAAAGTAATTTATGTTGAAGCTTTCACTCTACCTCCATAGTTTTTGGGAGTGTATTACATAAAAGTAATTTATGTTGAAGCTTTCACTCTACCTCCATAGTTTTTGGGAGTGTATTACATAAAAGTAATTTATGTTTAAGCTTTCACTCTACCTCCATAGTTTTTGGGAGTGTATTACATAAAAGTAATTTATGTTTAAGCTTTCACTCTACCTCCATAGTTTTTGGGAGTGTATTACATAAAAGTAATTTATGTTGAAGCTTTCACTCTACCTCCATAGTTTTTGGGAGTGTATTACATAAAAGTAATTTATGTTGAAGCTTTCACTCTACCTCCATAGTTTTTGGGAGTGTATTACATAAAAGTAATTTATGTTGAAGCTTTCACTGTACCTCCATAGTTTTTGGGAGTGTATTACATAAAAGTAATTTATGTTGAAGCTTTCACTCTACCCCCATAGTTTTTGGGAGTGTATTACATAAAAGTAATTTATGTTGAAGCTTTCACTCTACCTCCATAGTTTTTGGGAGTGTATTACATAAAAGTAATTTATGTTGAAGCTTTCACTGTACCTCCATAGTTTTTGGGAGTGTATTACATAAAAGTAATTTATGTTGAAGCTTTCACTCTACCTCCATAGTTTTTGGGAGTGTATTACATAAAAGTAATTTATGTTGAAGCTTTCACTCTACCTCCATAGTTTTTGGGAGTGTATTACATAAAAGTAATTTATGTTGAAGCTTTCACTCTACCTCCATAGTTTTTGGCAGTGTATTACATAAAAGTAATTTATGTTGAAGCTTTCACTCTACCTCCATAGTTTTTGGGAGTGTATTACATAAAAGTAATTTATGTTGAAGCTTTCACTCTACCTCCATAGTTTTTGGGAGTGTATTACATAAAAGTAATTTATGTTGAAGCTTTCACTGTACCTCCATAGTTTTTGGGAGTGTATTACATAAAAGTAATTTATGTTGAAGCTTTCACTCTACCTCCATAGTTTTTGGGAGTGTATTACATAAAAGTAATTTATGTTGAAGCTTTCACTCTACCTCCATAGTTTTTGGGAGTGTATTACATAAAAGTAATTTATGTTGAAGCTTTCACTCTACCTCCATAGTTTTTGGCAGTTTATTACATAAAAGTAATTTATGTTGAAGCTTTCACTCTACCTCCATAGTTTTTGGGAGTGTATTACATAAAAGTAATTTATGTTGAAGCTTTCACTCTACCTCCATAGTTTTTGGGAGTGTATTACATAAAAGTAATTTATGTTGAAGCTTTCACTCTACCTCCATAGTTTTTGGGAGTGTATTTGTAGAGACTCCTGTCCTTTCGAATAGCAGCATTTGCAGCACTTAGAGTTCCGTTTGCTTCCAAGGGTGCTTCAATATCCCTCGTGAATCCAAGCCAGAACCCGGCCCTCCCCTTGGTAGGTATTCCCTCATCAATTGCGAATCTTACAATATCTTCCAAAAATGATCGTCGCGACATGACAACAGGGTGAGCCCAGAAGTAAATTGCCCTGCATTCGGCTTCTGCCTGTGCGTATGTAAGGAGTCCCTTGGAAGGGTCCACCAAAGCATAGCACACACTCAGCGGCGAATCAAAAATGTTCTTCATTCCTGGTGGGCATGATATTTTGTGTCCAGAAGCTTCAACTGAGCTCATCCACACCAAAATAGAGACAAAAAGCAGTAATAATTTCATTCTTCTTCTCCTTAAAGTGCTTTATTTTTCACTGCTACCAAATGATGTCTGAGTTCTGGGGAAAATTTTTGGGTACTGATTTTTGTTCGCTGTTTAAAGCCGTCACGAGGTTTTTAAAAGCAACCTGCTGTCTGAGTTTGTTGGCTGCTTCCCGCGACAGATTTTAGAAAAACAATGCATCAACTTTTGTTGAGAAGCTGTTGCCATAATCAGCCAGCCAAATAGACGCCATTATGAATGCGAAGGCGGAATTTAATACTACTGGAATCAAAGACTTCGGTAGTATTAAATTCGGAACAGCTGTATATTTGCCACCGACGTTCAGCTATTTTGAGTTAGTGTAAGGAAATTCACTTAACCCTGAACACCCGGGCAGAGGTTTCATTGCTGAAAATGGCAGAAATGTATGAATTGTATGAATTGCGCTGAATGAGATGAAGAGTTAGATAATTGCTATATTTAGAGCTGAATACGTCAAAAAAAAGAGAATTTTGCCCCTGAAAATCGCATTTTTACAAAAATTTGCAACATTCATTGCTAACAGATATGGTCGAGGACTTATCGAATTTGTTACTGCATATGCTTGCACTTTGCGGTAACGAATATTCAGCTTTCAATTTCACCGCTACTCACCGTAAGTCTTACATTATTTCTCTGCAAAACAACCCAGGCAGATCAATGAAAGCTAAAATTTAGACCGTGATTCTGGTTCTCATTACGAGTTCTCTCTTCATGAAAAGAAACTAAAAAACTAGTTGCATAGCAGGCATGTATGATAATCATTCAAAGAGCAAGAAGATTAAAAATGTTTTACTTTTGTCCCTGTTTATAAAAAAAGTTTTTGCTCAAAATTTCTGGAATTGCTCTTCCTTTTGTTTGGCCTTCTGTATTAATGACTTCGTAAAACTGTTTTCATTTTTTTGTGCTATTATTGTGTGGAGGAACTTTATGCTCAACTGGGTTTATTTTTGTTAGTCGATTTTCGCAAATCGATATATTTATTGTAGAGATTTGTGAAAGATCATTAGAAAGCCCGTCAACCGTAAAACAAATCTTCAAAGAGTTTTTGTCGAATTTCGCCTTTTTCGAGAAGTTATCGGTGTTTTCACAATGTATGTTTACTTTTTTCAAACTTTTCGCCCAAAACTTGTTTGGTTTTTAAAACAAAAATAAATTTTGACCAAGCACGTAATTGTTGTCAGTTTTTTTAAAAAAGACACTGAATCTCTGAATCTATTGCTTTGAAATTATTGCATATTGTTTCACTATTTGATAATTTACCCCTTTTTGAACAAATTTGAACAAAATCAGCAGTATGATGATGATTTTGAACAGAATCAAAATCATCATCAATTATTTCGACAGCTAGTTAAACCTCTCTTACCTGACAACATATTTTGGAACTGATGTTTTTGAATTTTTTCATCAAAATAAAACATTTAAACGTTTTTTTGTTCACTTACAGAAATCTATTATTGATAACTTTTTGGTTTCCAACAAACCGAAGTTTTAGATTGCATTGGGTGTTCTGTTTTTTGAAATCTGTTATCTCACTTAAGTCTACTCATGATTCCAATGAAAACTCAACAACACAACTGAGCAGTGGATTTAACCAAGCTTCTATAATTGTAAATGAAGCGATCAATTAAATCAATTTAGAGCGTATCTTTTTTTCAAACTCTTTGTTGACATGAAGCAAGAGAAATTGTCGAGAAAACAATTTTTCTGATATTAGAAAAGATTTAAACATACAGCACTTACCCACTGTTTTAGCTGTTGTTGGTCTTGAATTGGTTGCAAATGCTACCAGAAAAAAGTGCTATAATGTTACATAGATCGTACTATTTAAATCAACCAATGGTCAGCTGATGATTTTACAATTTCTTTTCATGGAATTATTAGGAAATTTGGTGTTAGGCGCGTCTTTTTATGCGTTGCGTCAGTAAGAAGCCCCCGTCACTTTATTCTGAATCTCTCGGGAATCTGTTTAGCAACTCCAGTTGACTGCTTTTGATTTCTATCGGTTTAATTAAGTGTATTAGCAAAATAGGGACTTTTCCACTACTTCACTTTTTCACCACACTTTTTCACTTTGTAATGTTTCAATTTGTATTAATCGATAAACATTTAATAAACACATTACTACTTTTTAGTGCTTGCGTTTTTTGATGTTTTTTAAATCAAAGCAGGCCGGTGCGATTGCATCTCCTTTAAAGATTAAACATTATTTTAATTGCTTTACTCGGATAGAAGATTTATTGTGTTTCACGTGGATTATACCTCATTTTTAATTTAAAAACTGAATTTTCAAATTTCATTTTTCGCCATGAATTGAATTCAAAGTCTCGCCTGCTTTTTGTTCCGACCCACTTGTGGGGGCAGGAACTATATACTCAAATGGGTTTTTTTGTTCAGTCAATTTTGGCCGATCGATATATTCATCGTAGAGAAATGTGAGTGGTAGCATCAAAAAGCTCATCCAGCGTAGAAATCGAAATAAAAATATTTTTTCTCAATTTCGTTTTTTTTTCAAGGAGTTACCGAGGTTTAAAGTTTCATGTGAACACGGGATATTTGGTTCACTTTTGTCCACTTTTACCGTTATTTTTGTTCGAATTATAAAGTTTTCTATGAAAATTTCAGTTCAAAATTGCATTTCACGCCACAAAATACATCAATTTTGTGTTCCTAATAGACGGAAGGCGATAAAAAAGACGAGTTCTGGTCTCATAGGGAAGTTTACTATAAAAAAAATCGAATTCTATTTGAGAGCTTTTTTTTTAGAAAACTTTGAATTTTTTATTGTTTTTTCAGGTCAGCTAGAGACTAGTCACTTCTCATATCGAGGTTCCGTTAATGACAAACCTTGTTTACAATCAAATGAAGCCCAATAAACAAAAAATTCGAGTCCAAGGAAGCGCTCACGTTTTTTTTTATGGATTCGTATCTCAGTTTTCAAAATTTTAAATGAAACTTTGGTTTTCGTTTTGAGGTTTTACTACACTTTTAGAATCCTATGGCATAAAATTGTTGACTAAGAGTGCACTTGGTTTCCTAATGAGCATAAAATGAACCTATCTAGTGGTTGAGTGGACAGCCAATAGATGTTATACACTTTAAAAAAAAATTCGAATTTTTTTTAATATTAACTAATCATAAAGTTAATTTTGCGAACCGTAAGTCAATCTCAGCAATGACAGGACCCCTTCCTTTCTACTGCAAACAAAATTTATCTCGTTACAGGTTTTATCTCTTAACAATTGGTTATATGACTTCAATGCCACAAGATTTCGATTTTTTTTATTTTTCGACATTTCGTATTTTTGGTGTCTTTTGAAATCTTATCACGTTATCCTAATACTGACTAATAATGATGGCTCCTATTGTTTTGGCAAAGACGTTCAATGGATCATAGATAAAGTTTTCAGCGAAAAAGACTTATTGTTTAGTTGGCTTCAACACTTTCTTCTCACACTTTTCTGCAGAGTTTTTGGTTTTTGCTTGTATTTGTTGTTGTTTTCATAGTCATAAGTCTTATTGTGATGCCTTATTGATTACCTATGAATAACAAGCGTCATTGTCCTCACATCGGGTTGTACTTGAGCGCATTTTTTGACTTCTGTTGAAAGCTTGTGGTTGTTAAGACTTTGAAATAATTTTCAAAAAAATTTTCTGAACATTAACTAATCTTAAATTATTATCGTGAACTGTTAATCAATCCCAGTAGTGACAGGACCCCATTCTCTTCTACTGCAACCAAAACTATTCTGGTTAGTTGTTTTATCTTCTAACTATTGGTTCTATGACTTCAATGACAAGATTTCAAATATTTTTTTTTAGATTTTTGGACATTTTCGAATTGTTGGTTACTTTTGAACTCTTATCACAGTATCCAAATATTGAAAGCTCCAAATGGCGGAGAAATGACCTTCAAGGGATCACAGATGAAGTTTTCAAAGAAAAGGTTTTTGGCCTAAATGGCTTCGACACTTTTTTCTCGCACTTTTCTACTGAATTTTTGGTTTTTGCCTGTTTTTGTTGTTTTCATAGCCATAAGACTTATTGTGATGTCTTATTGAGTACCTATGAATACCAAGCGTCAATGTCCTCACATCGGGTTATACTTGAGCGTATTTATTGACTTCCGTTGAAAGCTAGTAATTTTAATTGCTGTTAAGACTTTGAAAATAATTTTTCGAAAAAATTTTCTGAACATTAACTAATCTTAAACTTATTATCGTGAACTGTTAGTCAGTCTCAGTAGTCACAGGATCCCCTTCATTTCTGTTGCAACCAAAATTAATCTGGTTAGAGGTTTTATCGTCTAACTATTTGTTCTTTGACTTCAATGACAAGATTTCAAAAACTTATTTTTAGATTTTTTGGATAAACAAAAAATTCGTGTCCAAGGAAGCGCTCACGTTTTTTTTATAGATTCGTATCTCAGTTTTCAAAATTTTAAATGAAATTTTGGTTTTCGTTTTGAGGTTTTACTACATTTTTGGAATCTTATGGCATAATTTTGTTGACTAAGAGTGCACTTGGTTTCGTAATGAGCATAAAATGAACCTATCTAGTGGTTGAGTGGACAGCTAATGGATGTTAAATTCTTTGAAAAAATATTTTCGAATTTTTTTAATATTAACTAATCATAAACTTAATTTTGGGAACTGTAAGTCAGTCTCAGCAATGACAGGACCCCTTCCTTTCTACTGCAACCAAAAATAATCTCGTTACAGGTTTTATCTCTTAGCAAATTGTTATATGACTTCAATGCCACAAGATTTCAATTTTTTTGGACATTTCGTATTTTTGTTGTCTTTTGAAATCTTATCACGTTATCCTAATACTGACTAATACTGATGGCTCCTTTTGTTTTGGCAAAGATGTTCAATGGATCATAGATAAAGTTTTCAGCGAAAAAGACTTATTGTTTAATTGGCTTCAACACTTTCTTGTCACACTTTTCTGCAGAGTTTTTGGTTTTTGCCTGTATTTGTTGTTGTTTTCATAGTCATAAGACTTATTGTGATGTCTTATTGATTACGTATGCATGACAAACATCCTTAACCTCACATCGAGGCATAACATAGCGTATTTATTGACTTCCGTTGATAGCTATTGAATTTAATGTTTGCTGGGACTTTAAAAATTTTTTTTTTGAATATTTCTTATAATAAAAAGTCAATTTTAAGCTTATTTTAGTGATTTGTAATTCAGTCTCAGTAATGATGAAACAACTTAGTTTTCTACTTCAACAAAAATTTATCTAGTTGGCGGTTTTGTTTTCCAATTATTGGTTATATGACTTCAATGCCACAAGATTTCAATTTTTTTTTTAATTTTTGGACATTTTGTTATATTGTTTCCTTTTGAAATCTTATCCTGTTTCCCTAAAATTAATGGCGCCCATTGGCTTAGAGAAGAAGTACAATGGATCATATTTAAAGTTTTAGGAGAAAGACTCATGGTTTAAAAGGCTTCGACACTTTCTTATCGCACTTTTCTACAGAATTTTTGGTTTTTGCCTGTATTTATTGTTGTTTTCATAGTCATAAGACACGACACATTGTGATGTCTTATTAATAATCTATGCAAAAAAAACATCCTTGTACTCACATCATGGCATAATTGAAAATATTTATTGACTTCCGTTCAAAGCTATTGAATTTAATGGCTGTTAATTCTTTAAAAATATTTTTTCTTCAACTTTTTTTGAACATTAATCAATCTTGAACTCATTTTCTTGAACGGTAAGTCAGTCTCAATAATGACAGAACCTCTTATTCTTCTATTTCTTCAAAAATTTATCTACTTAGAGGTTTTATCTTCTAACTATTGGTTTTTTGAATTCGATGCACGAGTTTTCATTTATTTTTTTAATTTTTGTATTTATTTTTCGCAATCTTGGTTCCTTTTGAAATCTTATTGCATTATCATAGTTTTGATAGTTCCCAATGGCTTCAAGAGGACGTTCAATGGATCGTAGAAAAAGTTTTCAGAGAAAAGCTTATGGTTTAAATGGCTTCGACACTTTCTTCTCGCACTTTTCTAATGAATTTTTGGATTTTGCCTGTATTTGTTGTTGTTTTCATAGTCAATGACATGTTGTAATGTCTTATTGACAACTTTCGAATGAAAAACGTCTTTTTCGTCATAAATTAGCGTGTTTAATGGCTTCCGTTGAAAGCTATTGAATTTTATGACGTTGATACTAAGGGCTTTCTCAAAAATTTCGTTGTTTTAATGTATTTATCATTGCCATACGACATTTTGTGATGAGTTATCGATGACCTATGAATTAAAGATCTATTTTTTCCCATCGATGCAGATTTTAGCGTGTTTACTTAGTTCCGTTGAGTTGAAAGCTAGTGAAATTAATGGCGTTGATAAAAAGGGTTTTCTCAAACACTTCGTGATTTTAAAATATTTGTTTATATTTGTTGTTTTTCCAGCCATTTTCTAATAAAAAAACAATCCTATTGCTGTTAAAAATTAACTGAAAATAGAAAACTTTTTCGCTGAAAAGTTCATTCACTAATGGCTTTGACACTTTTCTCATTCAATTTTTTTGAGTTTTCTGTTAATGCCTTTTTTTCTTTAGGTAGCCGTAAAATGCTGACCAGTCTCGTAAACTTGTAATTGACGATTAAATGAATTATTTTACACAAAGCAGTCAGTCTATAGCGAATAGTCTGAAAGTTTATGATATTATACATTTTCAAAGATTTTTCAAACTTTTCATTTTTGTTGTTCTTTTCGTCAACTTGTAACTTATTCTCGTCATTGAGAGGTCCCATCCAATTCCTCGAATTTCAAAAATTAACGTGCCTTTTGATATTATGTCGTAACTGATGTTTTTATTTAGTGGAAAATATTCGTTTTCATAAGAGTTTTTTGGGTGGTGTATTTGTGTTTAATTTTCGTCTTTTACCACATTCGCGTAATAACAGATCCCAATGATTTTCAAGTGTTGCCCAAAAGATCTTATTTATTCTATTTTTATAATTTTAGCTGAATTAAAGTAAATAACAACTGAAATAAAAATACATCATATTCTGATAATAGCTAATGATTTTAATGGCTTCAATAATATGTGTTTTTGCAAATTGTTCGTAATTTTTGAGATTTTTCGTCATCTTCAGTCCGTTCCTATGGCTTAGTCTAACCAATGACAGGTCCTATTGGTTTCCTAATGACCCTTTAGTAAATTTACCAACGATTAACTTGTTATAAGCTAAAATTGTTTTAGACTTTTGAAATTATTTGGTTTAAAAAATTTTGATTGATTTTTGATTTTAAACTCCTTTTTTCTTCTCTTTGTCGACTTGTTACCTAGTCATCATGAGGGAAAATATCCATCTGCTGTATAGTTAAGAAAAACTAAATTTGTGTAGTTAAGCTTTTATCGGATTACATTTTGACGTTGTTACTAGGTGCTTTTAAATTTAGATATTGGGTTTCTGCCGTGAAATTTTTTTTTGCTTATTTTGTTGTTGGTTGTTTTTTCTCGTAGTCTGAGTGCTGTCATGAGGCATCGTATTATGTAATTCAATTAGTAGTTAGGTTTTGTAATATTTTTTTAAAACTCAATTTTCTATTTTGTTTTCTCTTCATTTGGTTGACAACAAGTCAAAAATGTAGATGAGCTCGGGTCGGAACATCATGTGCGAACGCACATTAACGAGCCTCCTTGTTTGTTTTTCTTAATTCAATGAACTGCTCAATTCATGTTACGACAATCTCAGCACGCGCCAAGAATTCAAGGAGTGAACTTTTCACGTGAAAGCTACTACTCAGCAGCTAATTTTTGCTGCATGAGTTCAATTTTTAAAAGATTTTATAGTGTTTGCAGGTCAGTTGTGCGATAAGTTTGTAGAGCATTCCTGACTCAATTCAGTCGGTAAAATTATTTGGTTACTTTTGTGTTTAGAGGATATCCGAAAAACAGCAATGACTAGAACTGAATTTGATTTGCTTGAGTTCTAATTTGGAGCTGTTTTTTGATGTTTAGCAAACTCAGGCGTTTACTTGATAAAATTGTTTTTTTTTAGCTTGAGAAATTGCAACAGCTTGGTTTCTTTAGTAAAATTTTTTGTCCATTCTTGTGATATGAAATTAAAAAATGGCCTCGCTGCTCCTTGTTATACGCGTCTGTTTGTATATGAGAATCTATCAAGTATCGTTGAAGATCGAGTTCTCTGTTTTATATTGACAGTTTTCTCTCCCTACTTTATTTGGTAGATAATTATGCCAAAATTGTGGATGAGCGGGGTCGGAATATAATGTGCGAATGCACATTAAAGCGCCTCCTTGTTTGTCTTAGAACATCAAAAGAAACAAAGTTGTGCAATGGCCCGCAGATGCTAAGATAAGAATAAATCAAAAGTTTGCTCAACTTTATATACTAACTTTCCACGTTCTTATAATCTGCTCGGTTGAAAGAACATGTTTTTGAGGTGAAAAGCCTTTCTCGTATTTGTGAATGACAATTCTCGGAGATCTATTCTATTCCCCCTGGCTTAGTGGGCATAACTGTTAAACCCCCCTCAGTCGCACGCCCTCAAAACGACAACAGCTCGCAGCTCAGTAGGCATAAAACTCTCACGCCCGCCAGGCGCACAGAAATCTTTTTGAGTGGAATTATATGTTGCTAACGTGGTATATAGAAACACATAATTTGTAGGTCGCGACTAAAAAGATACTTCAGGGGCCGAAACAAAATTAGTTCAAAAGGATGGCAAACACAAATTTGGATTACACAATCATGTTGCAAAATCAGTATTATAATCATTTCAAACAATGCGGTTAATGTAGAAAATGTCCTTATGTCTAATAGTCATACTAAATCTGTTAAATTTTTGTCTATTTGAGATTCAATGTTAGCAGTGACCGTCTCATATCCTCAACCACTATATCCGCATTAATTTTGGGCAAAATAGATGAGGGGAGGAAAGACGTCTACCTTTGATCGAAGGGTAACGGAAACCTGACACAATCTTTTTAGTTTTTTCTCTGATTTTGTGGTTTTTCGTTCTCTTTGATTATTGATCAGCTTTTCAATACATTCCGGCTGCTTGTCTTCACGTTCATCCCACTCTTGTTGTCTTCCCAGGTTGAGGTCCAGACCCAAATTGGTTTATGATCAGACACAGTCGAGCGCACACCCGTGTGTTCCCAGACCGAAATTAAAGGGTCTGGAAGGAAGTTCGAGCGCACAACAGTCTGGACCATGGTCTGGAGATGGTCTGATCAGAGGTCGATTTGGTCTGAAAAGTCTGATCAGAGGCGAATTCGAGCGCAATTGGGCCTGATCATAACCTCTTCGAGCGCACTTGGGTCTGAAAGTTCGAGTATTCCTGCGGAAGTGATTGAGATTTGTATTTGCTTTTTAATATTTAACAAGAATTTTAACAAGAATATTAATGAGAATAATTTCTTTTCCTGTTTACAATTTTGATTTGGTCTGATTTGCGAGCGGTGTTTCCGGACCCAATGTTGATTTGCAAGTTTTTTCTGCTGATAATCAAAGCTTCCTAGACATTTATGGATTTAAATTGCGTAAGCTAGCCTGGGTTAAACCTACTGACATATTTATTATTGTTCCGACCCCACTTGTGGGGGGAGGAACTATATAATCAAATGGGTTTTTTTGTTCAGACAAATTTGGTCGATCGATATATTCATCGCAGAGAGATGTGAGTGATATCATTAAAAAGCTAGTCAAGCGTAGCATTGGAAATTAAAAAGATTTTTTTGAATTTCGTTTTTTTCGAGGAGTTATTGAGGATTGAAGTTTTGTGTGAACACGGGATATTTGGCATGATTGTTCACTTTTAGTAGAATTTTTCTTCAAATTAAAATATTTTTAAATTAAAACATTAACTGAAAATTACATTTTAGGCCACAAAAGTAAACAATTTGGAGTTCCTAATCGACGAAAGGCGATGAAAAGAATAGTTCTAATCTCATAGGGAAGATTAATATCGAAAAAGTTTTTTTTTAGAAAAATTTTCATATTTTTTTAAAATTTTTTTGGGTAACCTTGCGACTAGACACTTTTAAAATCTAGGTTCCGTTAATGACAAAACTGATTTACAGTCAAAATAAGTCCAATGAACAAAATATTTGTTTTCAAGTAATTGCTCGTATTTTTTTTACTTCGACTCTGAGTTTTCGTAAATTTAAATGAAATTTTGATTTCCTTTTTGAGATTTTACGTATTTTTTGGAGTCATATGTCATTGTCTCGTTGACTAAAAGTGCAGTACGTTTCGTAATAAGCTTTAAGTGAACCTATCCAGAGCTGTTTTAAGACATCAATGCGACAAGTTTTCAAAAACTTCAAAATTTTTCTTGGATATTTTCTTATTATTGGTTCCTCTTGAAATCTTATTACATTATACTGATATTGATTTCTCCCATTGGCTTAGAGAAGACATTCACTAGATGATGGATAAAGTTTTCAGAGAAAAGCTTTTGGTTTAAATGGCTCCGACACTTTCTTCACGCACTTTTCTACTGAATTTTTGAATTTTGCCTATATTTGTAGTTGTTTCCATAGTAATAAGACTTATTGTGACCTCTTATTGATTACCTGTCCATGACAAACATCATTGTCCTCAAATCGAGGCATGCAATCCAATTGAGCATATTCAGAGCCTTTTGTTGAAAACTATTGAATTTAATGGCTTTTGAGACCTTAAAAATAATTTTTCGATTTTCTTTTTGAAAACTAACCGATCTTAAATTTATTTTTGTGAACCTCAAATCGATCTAAAAATGACTGAATCCCCTTCTTCTAATTTAGCCAAAATAAATCTATTTGGCAGGCTTATCTTCTAACTATTGGTGGTATGACTTCGATGCACGTGTTTTCATTATTTTTTATTTTTTGGATATTTTTTTTCGTAATTTTGTTACCTTTAGGAATCTTAAAACATTATTCTAATATTGATAGTTGCATTGGCTTAGAAATGAAGTTCAACGGATCATATATAAAGTTTATAGGGAAGAGAGGATTTGCCTGTATTTCTTTTTGTTTTCATTAACTATCACCTATTGTAATGTCTTATTGATGACCTAATAATGAAAAAGATCCTTTTTGTCTCATTGAAGCATAACTTAGCGTATTTTTTGGCTTCCGTTGAAAGCGATTGAATTTAATGGCACTGATACTACGGGTTTTCTCAAACAATTCGTTGTTTCAATGTATTTGATCATGTTTGTTGATCTTTTGGAGTCAAATTGTTAAAAACAGAATTCCGTTGCTGTTAAAAAATTATTTGAAAGTAGAAAAGTTCCTGTCAACAAATATAATTTTTTAATTACTTCGACACTTTTATTGCACAGTTTTTTTTTCGAATTTGCTGTTTTTGCTTTCTCCATTCTTTAGGAAGCAATAAAAAGCTGACAGGTCCCATTAGCTTGTGTGTTAGGATTGAATGCAAGATGTTACCCGAAGCAATCAGGTTACTGGGAATAGTCCTAAAAATTATGGTATCATAGATTTTGAAAAAGAATTTAAGGATTTTTCATTTTTTCAGTATTTGTTGTTCTTTTTGTCAACTTGTAACTTAATCTCATCATTGAGAGGTCCCAGACAAATCCGTGTTTTCTTAAAAAATTAACAAGTTTGCTGATATTATGACGTTACTGATGTTTTGTTTGATGGCCAATATGCGTATTTAAAAATGTTATGTGAATGGTGTGTTTTTGTTACTTTTTCTCTTCCTTTAGCACAATCGCGTAATCACAGATACCAATGTTTTTCAAATGTGGCCCAATTGAACCTATTGAATCATTCAGTATAATGTTAGTTGAATAAGTATAAGTAGAAATTACAAAAAAATACATAATATTCAAATAAAAGCTAAGGCTTTTAATGGTTTCAGTAATTTGTGTTTTCGCAATGTCTGTAATTTTTTTCCGCATTTTTTTGAGTTTTTTTGCATCTTTAGTCCGTTCGTATGGCTTAGTCTAACCAGAGACTTGTGCTATTGGTTTCATTATGACTTTTTAGTAAATTTATCAAGAATTATTTCTTTAAAAGCTATTTTTTAAGACTTTTGAAATTATTTGTTTTTAAAAAATGTTGATTTTTGAGTTTCGCGTATTATTTCTTCTTTTTGTCAACTTGTTACCTGGTCTCATTAATCTCATCTGATGTGTAGATAGGAAATATAAATTTTTAGTGTTAGGATTTTGTTTGATTGTAATTTGACGTTGTTAGTAGGTGCCTTTAAATTAAGATATTGAGTTTTGTGGTGAAATTTTGTAGCTTTTTGTTGTTGATGTTGTTTTTTTTGTCTCGTAAACTTTTTAGTGGCAGATCTTGTTGTAATGAGGCATGGCTTTATTTAATTCAATTATCATCTTGGTGGTGTAACAATTTTGTAAAATTCAAACATCTATTTTTGATTATCTCTTTGTCAAAAATGTAAGTCAAAGGACAGTTAAGTCAAAAATGTAGATGAGCTCGGGTCGGAACATCGTGTGCGAACGCACATTAACGAGCCTCCTTGTTGTTCATATTGTTTTTTTATTCATTTTGTCATATTGTCAAGATTAGTTTTCTCGTTTACTTGGTTCTGATTGGATTGGTTCTTGTGATATTTGTGCGGTTTATCGTTCTGCACTCTATTGCTATATATACCAAATCAAATTTGTTCAGTAGTTGCGTTGCTCTATGTTCCGGGCTATTGTTGTGCATTGTGTTGATAGGTATGTTGTTTGTGTGTTGTTTATCTTCTTGTTGAGGAAATTCTTCCAAGTTGATGTTGTTTTTTGGGTGCTGTTTGGTGTGAATATGGATTACCAATTATATCTCAGATTTTTTGTCCGTGTTTTAATTTTGTAAAATGTAGCATTTTTTTATTATTCAGTAGTCTGAAACTATATATGATTTTCCTCAATAGACAAACACGGATGAAATTGTGGGGATGACACTGTTTTTGGTCTTCTGCTGGTAACCACCGATTTTTTTGTGCAAATTTCCTAATCTTTGCGTAAACATTTTTCAAGCTATTAAATTTCTGCTTTTCAATCTAAGTATTGAGACTGTTTTTTAAAAAAAAAATTTAGCGATGCTCAACTTTGTTTATATAGTGAGTTTTTTCGCTCGAGGTAACTGTGTGTTTGGTTTCTTTATCTAATTCAACGTCTTATAATAATAGTGTTAATAAAAGTAAAAATAATAATAATAATAATTTTAATAACAACAATAATAATAGTAACAATAATAATAATAATAATAATAATAATAATAATAATAATATTAATAATAATAATAATACTAATAATAATAATAATAATAATAATACTAATAATACTAATAATAATAATAATAATAATAATAATAATAATAATAATAATAATAATAATAATAATAATAATAATAATAATAATAATAATAATAATAATAATAATAATAATAATAATAATTGTCGTATTGTATAACTTTGGATTACAAAAGAGCAAGTGTGAAACTTGAATTTGCAACTATTCTTCACTTAGCTAAAGGCAGAACTGCGCTCTAGCTTTATCGCTCTATGCGATTTAGACATGGTACCGGTTGGCACTGTTTAATGGTTGTTAACAAAGCTGTCACTCAAGCTTACAACAACGTTATCACCTATTGGTGATACTATGAATCTAACATAACAACGAAAGTATAAGAGTTCATCCCATATGGAATATATATATATATATATATATATATATATATAATATAGTTTAACAGTGTTCATATTAGTAGATGTGATACTTGGTTACGTACTCCTTGTGGATCTGTCCACCACGCTCCCCCTCCTCCTTTGATTTTTGATTAGTCAAAAATCTTATTCAATGCCTCTATATCCGCCGCGTTTAGTGATGATATAGAACTTGTTCCAGAATAGTCTTCATATTGGTCTTCGGTGTGTATGTTGTCCTTTTCTGTATTTGTGTCTTGTCGTTGCTCTGGTGGGTCTGCTTGATCTTTGTCGGTTTGTTGCGGTGCGTATGTATTGTTATCCGTTGACTTCGATGTTTGTTCTATGTTGATGTGTAGTGGTGCGTTAGCGTTGATGCCAGTTGGTCTTGCTGTTTGTTCTCTGTTGTCCTGTTGTGGTGCATTAGTTTTGTTGTTGCCAGTTGGTTTTGATTGTAGTGTTTTGTTGTTGCCAATTCGTGTGGATGATGCTGCTGGTATAATTGTGATCAGTTGTTCTGTTTTGGGTTGTACTGGATGTTTCTTGGGCGATCTTGTGATCCTTCTTATGATTTTGTCAATCTTCTTGTCTGTTTTTGATGGGCTGTTGGATCGTTCGTTTGTTGGTGTATACATAATTATGTTAGGGTTGTCGGATGTAAAGATTGTCAGTGGGCTTTCTTGAGAAGAGTCTGATGCTGAGTTAATAATTTCCACTGATTTGTTGTTGTGTAACTTTGATGTATCCCTTTTCTTTTTGTCTCTGCCTTTTTTTTCGAGTTTCGATTGCGAGAGTGCCGCCTCTTTCGAACGTAGCTCAAATACTTTGTTTTCCTTTGTTGGACGTTTGGTTGGGGCCGTCCCTTTTCTCTTGGGTTGCTTTGGTTTTCTTTGTTGTCGCGAAACTTTCGTAGGCTGGGTCTGCTGTGTCGAGCTTGGTCCGGGCTGATCCTTCTGGAATGATGGTCTGGGAGTGCACTCTTCTTGTTGTTCTCTGATCTGGGCTTGCCTGATCTTTTTCTTTTCTGTTAATAAATATTCTTTTATTCTTTCTTGGTTTCTATTGTATTCCCTTACTGTCTTACATGCTAAAAAATGAATAAGCCTAGGTTTTGTTTCGTTCACGATAGCTAGGTCGTTTTTTCTGATTACTGTGATTTTGCGATTGTATGTGTCTAATATGATTGTTGTTGGAGAGTAGTTTGTGATTGCACCACCTGGTATAATGTTCCATAGTGGTTTAAGTGTGCCCCGGGGTTCGTTTGTTCTGCGTGCAAGTGTTTTTCTTGCTACTTGTTTTCTGGTGTTAGTGATTGTTGTTGTTTTATCCCCGAATGTTACCATTAACTTATCAGGTGTTATTTTAATTGGTGATATATGCTTACGTTTTGTTGCCTTTTTTCTTGACGTTCTGGAGGGTGGAATTGTCGGATGCCGAATCTTCCTCGGGTAGCTCTTCATTGAAGCGGATGTCTTATTCTGGTTCCGAATCTGTCTCAATGTTCCAAATGGATTCGGCGTTCAGCATGGGCTGCTTGAGTCCTCTTTTTTTGTCTAAAAAGAAATTTTTATGTTTCGATATGTCAAGTTTTTCTGTGATGGGTTAGTTGTTATGTTGGAAAGTTGTATGTTGATTTCTCTGCCGAAGTGTACCGTGTACGGTGCTATCTTAGTTGTTGTGTTTGGAATTAGTTTTATTTCTTGTATTATTTCTGCCACTTTGTCAGCTAGTTTTATTTGTGACCATTTAGTGTCATTGTTTAGTACTGATATGCGTCTTTTTATTGTTTGGATTAGATGTTCTATCATTCCTGTGGCCCTGTGATCTCCAACTGGAGCTAAGATTAGTTTGATGTTATTTTCTTGACAGAATATTTCGAATTGTCTTGATTTGAACGCCTGTGCTTGATCGCACCTTAAATTTCTGGGTATTCCGTGAAATTTTATGTATTGGTTAAGGTATTCAATCGCGGTTTCTGCGTTGCAATTATGGTATATTTTTGTCTAGGTGTACCTAGAGTATCTATCTACTAATAATAATATGTAGGTTTATTTGTGATGTTCGTCCGTGATTGGACCTGTGAAGTCCAGTTGGACTTCTTCGTTTGGTTTCATTAATGGGGGTAGTTGTGAGTTTTTATTTTTGGGGATTAGTGGTTCTAAATTCTTACCTTTCTTGATGCATGTTTGGCTGTTTTGTGTCAGATTAACAATTTCCCTATGGATGCGTGGAAACCATATCAAATTTGCGAGGTGCATCATCCCGGATTGTCCTGGGTGTTTTCGGTGTATAGAGTTCATAATGTGTTTCGGCAGCTGGGTTGGTATGAATAGTTTGCCGTCATATAAGATGCAGCCCGATGGGGTTGTTCCTAGATCACTTTTTAAGGAGTGCCAATAGCGACTAAAGTGTTTTAGCGTTGAACAGTGTTTGTCTTGAATGATTTGGAATAAACTCCGACTTTGAGGGTCTATCTTTGTTGCCTCCGCTATGAAATCTTCTCCTAGGACCTTGTGAAGGTTCTTTAAGTAGTCCGGAGATTCATCGTACTGTATGTCTGCAAAAGGGTTGAAGTGTTGTTTTGTTAGTAGAGGGTTGCGTCCTTTTCCTGTGTTGTTAGTGTCGTCCGTCTGGGTTGTGATTGTGTTAGTATTGTTTGTCGCGTCTCCAATTGGTAGTTCCATCTTTGTCTTGTTGGGTGCTCTATGTCTTCTTGTGATGGGGATTGTGTTTGTGTCTAGGTGTGGTCTTCTTCTTGTTGTTTTGTATACTTTGGTTTTGATTTGAGTAAGTTGTTAATGTTGTGTTCAAAATTATTACACAACAAGACATTATTACTGCTGTTACTATATTTATTACGTGATTTTTATTCATGTTTTTGCCAGTTGGTGGAGAGTTAGGGTGGCGGCTTAGGTAATCTGCGAATCCCATATCTTTTCCCGCGATGTGTGCTACTTTGAAAAGGAATGGTAATAGCCTGTCGACCCATCTTGTTAGTCGGCTTTGATATGTTTTGTTCCCTCTGTTGTTTTTTAAGGCTGATAGTAAAGCTTGGTGATCCGTTTGGAGTGTAAAGTGAGATCCGAATGAATAATATTTGAAAAGTTCTAGTGACCAGACTACTGCAAGTAGTTCGAGTTCGTTAATGACGTATCTCGGTTCGTTTTTATTTAGGAACCTACTGGCGTAAGCGATGGGGTGCCAGTTGTTATTTTCTTTTTGTTCTAGGCATGCACCTAATCCCTCTTTGCGTGCGTCGCAATTTACTTGTGTTTCATTATTGAGGATAAAATGTTTCTGTTCGACGATATTTTGTATTGCGTGTTTTATGTTTTTCAATGCGGCCGTGTGTTGTTCGTTCCAATCCAATTTTTTCTTAGATGTTGTAGATGTTAGCAGTGGTCTGATTGGTGCTGATAACAATGCTAGGTTCGGTATGAATTTTATTAGGTGGTGGATGCTGCTCATAAATGATATTAGTTGTTTTAAGGTTTTGGGGTTTTCCAGTTGGACGATTGCGTCTGTTATTCGTTTGGTTGGTGTTATTCCCTCTGAGTTTATTTTGTATCCTAGCCAAATGATTTCGTTAAGGCCAAATTCGCATTTGTGTAAGTTTATTGCGAGGTTTTCCTCATTCAGTCAATTTAGTATTTTATCGATTTCTTCCTCGTGGTTTTCTATCGTACCTTTTGTTATGATTATTATATCGCCTAAAATTGCGTTCGTTGAGTTTCGTCCGTCTAATGTTGTGTCCATCATTTTTTGGAAAGTTGCCGGAAGGTCTGTTAGTCCGTAAAATTCGTTTAAAAAATTGTATATTGCTGTGGCGTTTCCTCCGAATATGTTAAAATTGCAATGTTTTTGTGTGTCCGGGTGGAGAGGCAATTGGCTGTATGCGTATTTTAGATCTGTTTTGCTGAGTAAATTTTTCCTTCTTGTGTTTTTAATTCTGATAATTTCATGCCGATTTTTTCCATTAGGTGGTCTATGCTTTGCATTTGGTACTTGTTTTTGTGGATAGCATCGTTTAGTATTTTCGAGTCCAGTGCTATTTTGATCGACTGGTCTGATTTAACTGTAATGACTACAGGGCTCATGAAATGTTCGTCAGAAATGTTTTTCGTCTATCAACTTTTTTAGTTCTCTTTCCACTTTTTCCGTTAGATGTAGTGGAATTCGTTGTCCTTTATGTTGTGTAGGCTGAAAGTCATTTTTAAACGTTGGGTTTGTTCCGTGATTTTTTGATCTTCCTAATCTTGTGCATAATTGTGGGTATTTGGTGAATATCCTTTTGGATATTCGTTGGTGTGTGTTTGAAACATTGAGTAATTTTTTTGCACTTTTTTGTTTGGCGTTGAAATTGTTAGGCGTAGGCCCAGTTGGTCCATGACGTCTCTTCCCATAATGCATAATGTTGATGGTGTTCTTGTTCACCAGAAGTATTGTGCAATTTTTTGCGTTGGATGAGCCAGATGTGATATCCACTTGGATCAATCCAGTTACTTCGATCTTGTGGTTGTTGAAACATCTGAACTCGGTTTTCATAAAGCTGAGTGGGCTTCCCGTGTCCGCTAGCCAGAAGACCTGTTAGTTGTTCTTTCTTGTTTTGATCCATAACTCTCCCCGTCTTGTTTTGTTTATTTCTGATACCTTTTCGTTCGTGAAGTTTACTGATTTAATACAGTTTGTATTTTGCCAGTCCTCCATCATCTCTCTTATATAGCATGTTGATTCTGGGTCGATTTTTTCTTCTACTTCTGTTCGGTCGTTCGTCTCTGTTTCCTCATTTATGTTTCTAATCTTTTGTTATGTTTGTCTTTTTGCCAGCTGGTTGTACCTTTGTTGTTGCTGTGTTCCTGTACTATTTTGTTGATGTTTTTGCAGTGGTCTATATGTTGGTTGTGGTGGCATTTCTGATCTACATAGTTTTGCGAAATGACCGATCTTTTTGCATATTCTGCATGCTTCTTTTTTTGCGGGGCAGGGTGTCCTGGTAGGAATTTGTTGCCGCATCTTCCACAGTTTTTTACTTGTCCTGTATGTGGGGTAGGCAGTATTGGTCCTCTATTTTGTCTCTTAATATATTGTACTTATTCGAACCATGGGTTGTCTGCGTGGATGAGTGAGTGTGGTTGTTCTTTTTTTGTTGATTGGCTTGACCTCTTTCTCTTGCTAGTGCGTAATTTAGTGTTTTGTTTGGCGTTCTGTCTTCCGATAGGAGATCCATTTGGATTTGTTGTTTTTTCATTCCTTGTATGAATATGCTTTTTACAAGGCTTTCCTCCAATTGCTCCCAATTGCATAGTGCTGCATGCTTTTTTATGCGCGAGTGAAATACTTCAAGTGATTCTCCTTCTTTTTGTTGGCATCTGAAAAACTGGAACCTGTCGAATGTTTCGTTTCTTGTTTGTGTAAATGCTTCTTTTAGTTGTTTGACAAGTGCCTCTGTTGTGCATTTTTGTAGGTCTGTGTGTGGAAACCTCTGGTGAAAGATGTTTATTGCTTGTGCTCCTAGTGATAAGTAGATGAAGCTTTTTGCTTTATTGTCTGCCTCGTCCCATGGAGTGTTGTCTACCATTGGTCCTTTCTCCTCGGTTGCCTTGCATTCGTTTTGCCAGTCGGTTCTTTTTTTTGGTTGCGTTGTTCACGCTGCCTTTTTTTGGCAGTTGTTTCATCTGACTGTGGTGGTTCGTAGTGTTGTTGGGCTGGATAATCCAAAACCTCTCTTCCTGGTTTTGGTAGTAATAACTTCTCTACTTGAATTTTATCCTTCACCATTATGGCTAGTTTAACTGTTGACAACCATTTGTCCCAGTCTAATTCTGGTTGATGGCCTTATCCAAGAAAAAGTTAACTCCAAGTGGAGATCGAGCCATTGCTGACTCCGCCATGTCGTTTTGTATAACTTTGGATAACAAAAGAGCAAGTGTGAAACTTTAATTTGCAACTATTCTTCACTTAGCTAAAGGCAGAACTGCGCTCTACCTTTATCGCTCAATGCGATTTAGACATGGTATCAGTTGGCACTGTTTAATGGTTGTTAACAAAGCTGTCACTCAAGCTTACAACAACGTTATCACCTATTGGTGATACTATGAATCTAACATAACAACGAAAGTAAAAGAGTTCATTCCATATGGAATATATATATATATATATATATATATGTAATATAGTTTAACAGTGTTCAAATTAGTAGATGTGATACTTGGTTACGTACTCCTTGTCGATCCATCCACCACAATAATAATAAAAAAATAATAATAATAATGTTTACGTTTAGTTGATGCTCAACTTTTAAAGAATATCTCTAGAACCACAAAAAGATTCTTTCTGCCTTTTTTGAGAAGGATAGCGTGTTGAGAAAATCGTGACCAAATGAATGGCAATATCAAGGTCAAAAAGTGAGACACCGTTTAATAGAACAATTATAATTGCGAAACTTTTATTCTTGTAAAATAAAAATAGTTTAGAATGAGTTGAACGGAGCACTGCAAAAAAACAATTGATGTAATCAAAAGTAGTGAGATTGCAGTTTTTGCAAAAATGATTACTATTTTTTGTGCTAAAAAGTTACTGCTGGCAAAATATTCCAAAGTCGAACCTGCAATCCGGCAGATCAATTATAATAAATTTTATACTTATTTGAATTCATCTTATCTTCGTCCTCCCTTTGAGATCTTTGAGAGTGTCATTCTCTACAAGCACCATTTCGAGTAACAGCTGAACTTAATGACAGTTTTTAAAAAAAAATGGAAAGAAACCTTCTAAAATTTCAAAATTGTTTAATTGGCACAATTGAAATCATTATTTTTTATCCCACACCAAAGCCTTTATTGTGTAGTATCTACTTGTATCTTTTCGCTTGAGACAAGTATCTTTCAAAAGTGCACGCATACAGCATAGTGTAACTGGTATCCCTCACATGGATAGTCGTCGATTCCGAGGTACCCAGGTTCGCCCGGATGTTGCTGTGCTGTACATCTTTCGTCTCTCTCGTCTGTCTGGTCTCCCGGTTGCGTCTCATTTCTCCACAAGTCAGCCGTCACTGCAAAAGTAACTCTTTACAACTGACAACCTTCACTTTCGTTTTGTCCCAGTAAAGTAACCAATTTGGCTAATTACAACTTTTCCCTTATTATTATAGAGCTTAGAACTTCCACTGCGGAACATAATACCACAACCTGCGAATCAGAAAAGCTAGAAAAAAACAGTCCAAGACGTGCAAAAACAAAACGAATTCAAAGGATTTTCTGAAGCGTGAATCTATTGCTTTTTCAAGTCATCAAATGATGAAGATTTCGAAGATCAATTTTGTCTCAATAAAAGGCTTCATTCAAAAAAATTGATGGACTACAACTTTTTTATTATCATTTTCGATCTAAAATAACGCAAAAACGTGAAAAATTCTTCAAGGGTCTCATGCTTGAAGAATCATATGGTGTAATTAGAACATACCTACAATCTTGTATATAAAGTATTGTCGGTAACTAATACGGTAATGCTCAACCGTAACGCTATACAAACTTACAAGAAAAATTTTTTCCGCTATCTTGACCTTGTACTGTCAACAAAGACCATATCACTACTTGTTGTTCCAAAAATTTTTCAAAATGGGAGAATATATGCGAGGGTGGCTTTTTTCATGAGTGAACTTTTTGCTTACGCGCCACAGAGAAAAAAACATCATTTTGTAGCCCTCGGAATCTAATTTTTGTTTTTACAAAATATATAAAATTTTGAAAAAAATGGGACTCTCTGAATTTTTGAAGGAAAAATTGAAAAGGAAAAAAAATCGCTCCGTGGGGTCGGGAGGCACAGATTGCCGTTGAAAATCACAACAATGAAAACAAACAAAAAATGTACTGAGTATCGTTAGGTTAAACGTAGTTTAATCACAGGTCAATCGTCTCAGTTTCAAGACCGAAAAATTAAAATTTAAAGTATTTCACCGAAAGTTCAAAAAATATCACTATTTCTCAAAATTTCCTCTCAAAACAGCAAAATCAACCTTGAAAAAATAAGCAGAAAAATGAAGTCTTCTCTAATTTGTAAGATTTTTTTTGCAAACAATTTTTCTTTTAACAAAGAACTAACAAACTCAGTATATTCAAAATTTTGCAGACGTAGAAAGACATTTTCATGAAAAGACATCAAATGAACAAAAAAAAACATTTTTTAAAGTAAAAATGGAAATGCCCCTGAAAAGTCAAAAATGGCTATTTTTTCACAGACTTTGAAAAATTCATTTCAAATTTTAGTGTCCGTTTCACAATTACCGATCCAGTTGCCCCATGAAGTCGACACCACGAACGGTGATGAAGTTTGAGTAAAGATCAGATGCCGAAAAGGAGATTTCAAAAAAAAATTCTTTTTGGTGTCTTTGTTTGTATTTGCGTCTTTATGTGTGCGTTTGTATGTGTGTGTCCTCGCAATTGGGTGTGTGTGTATGTGTGTGATAGTGTGCAATATTAGTGGTATTTAATAGAGAGAAAAAGTGTTGATTCCTTTAAAAGTTAGATCCATGTAGAGACAGTGCAAAAACTGTCAGCAATCTTGAAAAATTGGAAAAGTTACATAATATTTGGTAGAAATTGTTGTTTTACATAAGTCCAAACTTATGTTTTTTAACTCTAATTGAAAGCACAGATTACAGATTGGAAGAATTTTTCTGTCCCATTATGCTCAGGAAGTATCAAAATTGGCAAATTTTTTTCAAAACACGTTAAAACGTTAAATTTTTATGTTAAGTGTCACAAATACATTTACCAATTTAATTGCCTGAAAAAGTCCAGCGTGGTTGTTTTCTAGGTAAGAGACGAGACCTAAATGAATAGTGGCAAAGCTTTAGCATTGATTATCCAAAATAGACCATGTTTTGGAAACAAAATTTAAAAAATTAATTTCAAGTTTTAGTGTTTATAGTGTTTTTGTTTGCGTTTTGTGTGTGTGTGTGTTTGTGTGTGTGTGTGTGTGTGTGTGTGTGTGTGTGTGTGTGTGTGCGCGCCTCCGTGATGTTGTATGCATTTGAGTGCGTGTTATTCCCCTTAAATATTAGACAAAAATAGAGGCAGATTGCAAAAACCGTCAAAAACCATAATTGACAAAATATGCAGCAGTATTACTGCAATTTTGACGTATTATCTTCATTATTAACAAAATCTGTGAGACATAGAGGCGTTTGCAACTAACCATGATAACCCCTTAGAATGTTCATGTACAAATCCCTGTTTTTCCGTATTGCAGCAGCTTCTTCACTCAGAGTCCCGTCTTCTTCCAGATGTGATTCAGTATCCCTCGTGAAACCCAGCCAGAACCCGGCTTCATCGCCAGTCGGAATTCCCTCGCTGATTGCAAAGGTGATAATGTCTTTTAAGTATTCTCTTTCTAATGTGATCACAGGAAAGGCATGAGTGTAGATTGACTTGCATTCCTGTTCGGCTTGTGCGTATGTTAAGAGACCTTTTGCAGGATTAACCAGCGCATAGCACGCGGCCAAGGGCGATTCGTGAATGTTTTTCATGCCTTTAGGACAGTTTATTTTGTATCCTGATTGGTTCGTTAAACTTACCAATACCGACATGATGAAAGAGAATCCCAACAGCTTACTTATTGACATATTTGTGAACCGTGAATGACCGACAGCAAAACTTAAATAGCTCAAGAATGATTTTATCACAGATATGATTAGACAGACAAAATTCCCAGACAAAATTACAAGTTTTGAAACAATAGCACTGGCATTTTTGATTGAACTCTGCAGGAAAGTCTGGTTTGACATGCGGTTAAGAAAGGTCTTGAATATCAAATAAGTTTGAAGCTCTAACTGTGTTGGCTGCTATGCCAGACATAAAAGTTGAATACTTCAAATAATGACAAACTTCAAAAATAACACTACCATGTTGTGTTCCTTCAAAGCAACTTTGATACCTCTCGTCAAAGAAAAATAAAGAAAAAAATGCAGCTATGATCGGTGACTTTAACTTGAGTATGGTCTTATTGTATTTCATTAATGAAAGGGGTCAAAAAATTTGTTTCTGAAACACAATAAAATAGCGTCCTCAATTGGCCTGAACATTTAATCCAATCAAATATGCTTTTAAATTTGCCTTTTAAATATGCCT
The DNA here is from genome assembly GCF_964194025.1 of Convolutriloba macropyga. Classification (NCBI taxonomy): domain Eukaryota; kingdom Metazoa; phylum Xenacoelomorpha; order Acoela; family Convolutidae; genus Convolutriloba; species Convolutriloba macropyga. The sequence goes on along the minus strand of NC_134474.1, from coordinate 34,282,596 downwards.
TCCCTAGTGATGAGTGAACTTAAAACTCGCAAGAATGCAAGAATCTTGCAAGCTGATTCAGAACTTGCAAGAATCTCGATTTCATACTTCTGCTTTGTATCAAACGCTTTTGCTAGCTCTACTCCAATGTTTGCGAAAAAAGTGTTAAAGGTTTCTATGTTTTCTACTATTTGTTTATTGTGGTGAGTCGTTAAAGTTCTGCCCGATGTTTCATTGAAGAGATTGAAGAACTTCCTTTTGCTGTGGGCTGCTTCTTTTTCGATCTTATTTTGGTAATAATGTCTTAGTTTTTGTTTGATTAGATTTCAAATAACTTTGCATTGAGCCTTGTAATCATTTTGCAAAACATTATTATCTGGGTTTTGTAAACACAATTTTCTTATCGATAAGCTTGCAAGATTCTTGCAAGTGAATCGAGAAACCTGCAAGAATCTTGCAAGCAACTTGGTACCTGTATGCATTCACTTGCAAGATTGCTTCCAAGTTGCTTGCAAGTTTTTCAATTCGGCGATCACTAGGGTTAATTCAAATTAATCTTGATGTTCTCATTTTATCTCAAAACTATCTGGAAAACGTCAGAAATGAGTTAAACCATTTCCCGGACCCATAAATTTTGACAAAACAGCATATCCTACCTTCCCAGTAGAAAAGGGCTCTGATTAGGTTTTGGTGCAATTACATTTGCATTTCTGTGATTAATTTTGTATATTCAAAACGATGCCAGATCAGACTCTTGAGGTTTTAGTTCACAACCATTTCTGGTTAGACGTTTGTGAGTTCAAAACAACCGCTAATAAGACATCTCACCTTTCGAATTTTGATCCTTTGAGAAACTTTTGATCAAATTTGGCTAGGTTTCATTATATCTGATAAAATCGTTCTTCAACATTGCATACATAGCAACCAAATTTAGAGCCCATTATAATTTGTTCGGGTCGTTTGGCTCATTTAGTTTTTATTAAAATTTGCACAATTTCAGGTATCATTTTTAGCTGCTTTGTCAATATTTGTCACGTTAGAACATTGTCGAATAGCGATCTGCTTGGTATTTATATTTAAAACATTTTAAAAACTTTTTGGCATTTTTTTATGTTCTTGGTTTTCTTTTATTTCTAACACGTTTCAGTTGTTCTAACTCTCTGATTTTGAAAGTGGAATCTTGCTCCAATAATATGGCAAAATTTTGATTTTTTGTCTAAGCTAACATTTTCTTATTTAAAAAGTCTTCTCTATTCTATTAATGATTAATTTATATTAGATTGAATGATTTGCAACAAAATTAATTGCAACATACTCGTGTTGCAAGATGTAGCGGCAGGGGTCTTCTTTTTTGATGCACAGGGGTGTAGCTTGTCTCAAATTGTGATTTTATCTTATGATTTATGGACCGTCCTATTCGGGTTGTTAGGTTTTTGTATTTAATTGCTACTTCTTCCTTGATTATGTATGTTTGGGGGAGGTCGATTGATTTTATTTTCTTACCTTCTGACTTTGGAGAGTCGTGTTGTTTGGGCTGTATGCCTAGGGGTTTGAACAGATCTCTGCCAACAATTGCCCGGTGTTTGTTGGGGACTACTATGATGTCCGCACGCCCTGCCTTACATCCATTGCACTCGATGTCGCAGTAAAGTGTCCCTAGGTTCTTTATCGGGGTGTCGGTGTAGCTCTTTAGTTGCACTGGATTTGTTGATCTGCTCCACCACGTATTGCTGTCTCTCGCCTCTATGTCCTTCGCCATTTGTTCGGTGACAATGCTGGTGGAACTTCCTGAGTCGACCATGACCTAAAATTGCTATGTCCGTATTGTATATGTATTTTTGATGGTGTTGTTGAGTCGTCTACGTCCATCATATTTACTGAATAGCCGTCGGCTGAGTCGTCGTAAATCGAGCGAATATCAGGGTTGAGTGAGATCATGTTTATTCCTTTGTGACGATTGGTCGATTCCCTGGTTGTCGACTTCGTTCACGGATCCCTGTGACTGTTGTGTGTTTAGGATAGATCTGCAAACCTTTGCATAGTGGATTTTTGTTTGTTGCATCTGCGGCACATTTGTCCGATTGCTTGGCATTTCGCCCGATGATTGCTATCCCAAGGTTGTCCGCAGTTCTTGCAATTGTGGGCAGGGGCTCTGCTGTTGTTATTCATTCCTCTACTGCTTCCTCTAGTTAGACCTCGGGGTGTTAATGGTGGTCTGTTCGAGCCTCGGTAACGTGAGCTAGAAAATTCCATCACTGGTTCCTCCCGGCCGATAAATGGGGTAGTCGATGCTTCTACAGGTTGTCTCGCTTGGATAGCTAGCTGGCTTCTTATGCCTAATTCGATGCTCACCGCTAATTCGAGGGCCATTTCCTGGATGAGTGTTGTTTTCAACAGCTCCTTTCGTATCGCCTGTTCTATCATATTCGCTGTGAATATGTCTCTTACTAGTTTGTCTTCTAAGTGGGCTAGTTGACAGTGTTCAGCGAGGGATCTGAGTGCTGAATGAAACTGTTCCTTTGTTTCCCCGCGGTGTTGTTTGCGTGACAGTAGCAGGTGCCTATCAAACGTGACGTTTCTGGGTTTGTTCTAATTCATCCCATAATTCCAGCGTAGATTTTCTCTCCACGTTTGTGTGGGGGAACTTTCTTGAGTGCATCTTTCTTACTTCCATTCCGAGGCTGAGGTAGATGAGTGATTTGGCTTTTCTATCTGCCATGTCCCATAGCTTATCGCCGCACAAAACTCCTACTCGATCAATTTGATTGCACTCGTTTTTCCATTTGGCTATTGCCTGGTGGTACCTCGTCTGTCGTTCTGGTTCCATTGTTTGGGTCGCGTTTCTAACGGATTGCTCTTCTAAAGGTTCAGGGGGTAGATGACTGCAGTCGGTCTCTCTTGGAGTAATTCGTCTAGTTCAATGTTTGTCTTAGCGACGAGAGCCATCCAGAGTTGACTCCTCCATTTCTCCCATGGGATTGGTGGGTTACTGCTAGGCTTGTCCCAGAAAGGTTTAAGACCTAGCGCCGTGGGCCCTTTCGAATCTGACTGTGCCATGTTGTACTCAAGAACGTTATCCTGGTCGGATGCTCTATATCGATTATGAAGTAAGCCAAAACTCTGTCAGTGACAAACTGTTAATTCTCAACGTAAAGGCAGAATTGAAGTTAGGCAATTCATTGCCAACGTATTAGTTGCGCTCAAGGCCACAACTACCTGTCACTGGATTAGCCAATCGTGGTACGATTGAATGGTAGATGAAACAGAAGGCTATAAACGTACTGCAATAGGCTATGTATTAATTCCTTGCACTAATGGTATGTGATGTGGTACGCAGGTACCACAGGGTACCACACTTTCTAACGCTAATTTTTCAAACGTTAAATGCGCATGCTGAAAATGCCCATTAAAAATGTCAAACAAGCTATTGATTGTAAGAAATATGCATTTTTTTTTCAAATCGGATTTAAAATGGCAGCTATTAAATAAATTGAACAAAATATGTTTTTTTTCTCTGTTTTTTGAGAATTCCATTTTCATCTGCAATTATTTATGACAGATATGATGCATTTCCAACCAAACAATGTTGAACAATTATTGTTTTTTTTGAAAAATGTGGGTTTAATTTTATTGAAAACATCAATAAGCTCCGAAATAGAAGAACACTTTTTAAATTAGGAGAAACAAAAAAATAGCTTTTTGCCGATAGAGCAAATCTGCAATGTTTCTTAAATGAAATGAATAGCATCCGGCCCAAAAGTTGTTCAGTTTTTTTTCGTCCCAGCAATTTAGTACTTGAAAGGTAAAAAAAAGATTTTTTTAAAAAAAATTACTCGTCGAAAGGGCCGGAAAATAAATCTTGTATCTTATTAATTTTAAATTGGACAATGTTGGCATATTAATAACTGTAATTTACTGCAAAAGATAAAATTGTTTGTTTTTCATTTTCTGTTGACTATAGGCTCGGCCAATCTTTCAATATTTTTGCATCAGATTCATTCTAAGTTAACCTCGTTCTGTTCGAGTTAAAAAGATAAGGAACTTTGAAACTTGGACCTAAAGATGAGTTCTAAATGGCAAAATCAACTGAAAAGTGAAAATTTTTTGAGGGACTATCAATTTCTTTCGAACTAGATCCCGGTCGAGGTTTTTGGGTAAATTTTTGTAAGAAATGCGGTGATTGCGGTGAAAATAAATATTTCGCCGCATTTCATCGCATTTCTTACAAAAATTCACCGCATCAGTTTTCGTGGCAAATTAATATAAGAAATGCGGTGAAAGCGGTGAATGCTGTGAAAAAATATAATTCACCACATTTCACCGCATTTCTTACAAAAAATCACCTCGAAATTCACCGCATTTCTTACAAAAATTCACCGCATATGTTTTCCAAAGTTTACTCAATCTGTTTTAGATTCACAAGAAATTGCAAAAATGTAAGTGACAGTTGGCGCTGTGAACTGAGCAGTAAAAGGCATGCCAGAGGTCAGAGTATCGAACCCGTGTTGGGATGAGTCTTTTTTGTAAGAATACTGAGAACGCGGTGAAAATAAATAATTCACCGCGATTCACCGCATTCACCGCCAAAAGATGTAAGTAATAAGCGGTGAAAATTATTTTTTTCACCGCATTTAACCGCATTTCTTACGAAAATTCACCGAAACACGTCGCCGCGGGATTCAACAAAGGCAAATATTCTAGCCCTAAATTTTTATATACGGTTCCCAAGAACGGTTCACGAGTTACTTTTGGGTAAGAATTGTGCGTCTACGCTTTTTCAATGGTTGGATACTGTTTATTTTTAGTTCATTTTTTCCACTTCCAAAAATAACTGTTCTGCTCATCAAATAGTTCTTCCAATTTTACTGAATGAAACGTCCCAATGAGTTGATTGAACAAAAACAGCTGATCCATAAGTTTTCATAAAGTCAATAATTGTTCAATAGTCATTGCCGAATCTTCCGTTATAATCTATTTCCAACATAAAATTTTTTACACAAAAAAGGCAATGCAATTTTTTTACATCCGAGTGCATCAACATCATAGAAACGCACATTTTCTTTCCTTTTCACTAAAGAAACGCACGTTTTTTTAAAATTAAAGGGTACTTACCGAAAAAAAATTCTGCTAATTCTTGGGGCTTTTTACAGAATTTTGCTTTTTGAGCAGCTACAATATCTATATACAGCAATACAAAGTTGTTTGTCTCGTCAATATTGCGTATTAATTTATTTGAGTTATTTAATGACTGTAATTTCGAGCACAAGATAGCAGTTTCGAAGCAAGCAATTTAATGAGGGAGAATAAAATTCCTACAGCAAACATTTTCAGTTTTCTTTGAACACTCAGTTCAGATAATAGGCTGGGAGCTCTGAAAAGCTATAAATGGTGATCATAATGGAGACACCAAAAATTGCTTTAACTTCATTTTGACTGATTGCTCAATTTTTAATTGCTTTTTTGCAAAAGGGAATGGCAAAATGTCGGCATGGTTTAGTTTCATAGTCGATAGTATACCTAAAACGAAATACCAGCAAAAACAATAAATCTCTTATTTGTATTTTTGGCAACGTTTTGTGTTTTTCTCTCATTTTTTTACGGTTTACCCTTAATATTTTTCTCTTAGTCTAGTTAGAAGACAAGTTTCGGGAGAGGGCCAGTTGAAAAATAAGGAATCTCGTTTCTCTTTATTATGTGCATTTAAAAAAATCTGTATGAATACAGCCGGAAGATAACAGTGTTATTTTCCGTTTTTTCATGTCTCTTGTTTTCACAAACCCCACAAGAAGTTTCTGATCAGTATTTACGGAAAGGGAGTTCTAAAAATTCTAAACAAATTCTACCTTTTAGTTTGAAAATGCAGTTTCAATAAAAATATTAAATTTCAGGTTTCTTGGTTCCGGAAGTTAATTGATTAGAGGTGTTGAAATTAAACGTTTTTGCCAATAAACGCCCTTCGTTTATTTTATTGTTGGCCTGTACTTAAATGCATGATATCTGAGGTAGTATTGCTGTTGTCACTTTTTTCCACATCAAAAGAGAAGGTTTTATAAAAAGAGGTACTATTAACTCTCTGATTCCACTGTCGAATTTTTCACTACAGAAAAATTTAATGCACGATATTAATCGAGAGACTTTTTAGAACCCCCAGAAAAAAACTTGCGTCTTTTTGTAGGTGGCAATGTAGTGAAACTGGGGAAAGTTATGTAATGGATCTCCTCGTTCGCCCCATTAAATCATTTTTTCCTTTTTTGGGGAGCGGGGGAGGGGGGAGGGGAGGTTCGGAGTAAAAGCTAAAAATGTCCCTTCAGTACCCCATAATCCATTTAAGAGTGAATTTTGAGGGTATTTTCTACACAGGTGTAATGTAGTGCACATAAATGGCATTCTTTGTATTTTTTCTGATATTGTTTTTTGTTTGTCTTAGTTTTGCCATCCGCTGCAGCAAATGAATGAGGTGTTCAATACCCTTTTTCATAACTCACAACACGTTTCATCTCCTTTCCAGCCTCTGCCAGTCTGATATTAGTTACAAATGCTTCAGTTATAAACGGATGAATTTCAGTTAGCACTGAGCCCCCTGCAATATGTGGAGTAATTGTGACTTTTGGGTGGTCCCACAATTTACTATCAGGATCTAAGGGTTCCTTTGGAGCCACATCCAAAACTGCATGACTGATCCAACCGGAATCCAACGCCTCGACTATCGATTCCTCGTTAATTATGGATCCCCTGCCAATGTTTATGAAAACTGGGCTCTTAGCAGCAGCCGGTTCAAGACGTCCGTTTGATAGCATGTTAATTGTTTGAGGAGTTGAAGGAAGCGAGTTGATTAAGAATTCACTCTGTTCAAGAACAGAGTTGAGATCGCCGGGGTATATTGCGTCAAAGGGCTGAAAGCATAACAGCTTGGAAACTTTTTATTTAGAAGATTCAATGCTTTACCTTTTACAAGTCTGCATTCATCAGTAAAAAGCGTCAAAAACCGGTTAAAGATCCCAGATTGAAGTGACCGCTGATCAGATCATGTTCGAGCGCACAACTGCGCATCGTGAGTTTGAATTACATGCTCTAGAAAAGTCTTTAATTTGGGATTTTTTCCCGTCTGTACCCCGCACGAGCACATTTTTCAATTTGGCGTTGTATTACGTACAAAATGATATAGCCAACAATTAGAAAAATTATTATTTGAAATGTTCCTAATGAATTAAATGAGCATTGAACTCTCCGTTAAGTAACAGTTCATACAATCTGATATTTTTACGCCAATATCTAAAATTATGCCAAATTTTACCTCCATATTTGTTGTTGACAAAGAGAAACCAACACATGTCATACCAAGCTGTTTAAATACTCCTGCGACTTCTCTACCCACATCACCCACGCCCAGAAACCCAACTGTTTTTGTACTCAAAGGTCTGAACACAAAATTTTTTATCAGATATAACATTTTAGTTGGCAGAAAATGCAATTAAGAAATGGTTTAGTGTGAATTACCTTGTTTTTACGTCTTTCTGGTGATGTACAGGCAATCATAGAGCTTTAGATTCTAAATCTTAAAAATCACACAAGTCATGAATAACCATACGAAAATGTTATGCAAAACAAACACTCTGGTATTGAAATTGTTGCAAGGAAAAAAACACGGAAAATCGTCATTGCAAAAAACGCAAAGCAGAGGTATGGGATGATCATTGTATGCAGACAATTCAATATCAGCAGCAAACAAATTTTTAGACCCAGGTTTCATCATTTTTTTTAAAAAACTTTGAAATGTGATGGGTTCGTCAAAGTCAAGCCGACCATTTTGAAAAAAAAAGATAAAAATATAATGGACGTCATCAATTAAGGAGGCTCCGGCTCGATAATGTGTGCTGGCACATAATATTGTGACCCCACTTATCCAAATTATTCGCTGAATTCTCTAACAATTAAAGAGGAGAGAAATTATTTTCCAAATAGTCAAAATTTAATTTCTGATAGATTATAAAAGAAGGAAAGCCCTATAGAGAAAAGTATTGAAAGAGCTAATGTAAGTTAGATCACTTATAAATCACTAGAATGAACACTACAACAAAAACACGATAGAAATAAAATCAATTCAAGCGCAATTTCGGCAAGTATACAAAAAAACAATTTCCGGAATAAAAACTTATTATAGCAAACAACAAAAAAAGATTCAGCATTCAACCTCGATCTATTTTTCAAACTAATTTTGAAAGTAATGTTTTTGATGTGACAAGTTCGTTATAATTATGCCTGCGCAACTTTTTTTTTAATTCAAAGAAAAGATTTCAAATTCTCAATTTATTTTTATAAGTAGGTGCAGAAGTCGATCCAATCTGAGCAATTATAACATTCAGATATATTGCTAATATAAACACTAGAACCAAAAATAATTATCTTGGTTAACAAAACGGTGATTGTCAATACAACAGATCAACAGTTTATGAATCTCATTTCGTCGGCATTTTTTTATTTTTCACATGTAAAATGTATGTTTTTATTCTCCCCACTTTGGTCAGGTAAGAATAAAAAATACTAGAACTGCACATTGATAAGTCTCCCGTTTGTTGCAATCATTTTCGGCGACTTATCATTAAAGGACCAATCTCGACTCCTCTGATTCTGAATTTGTTAAATCTGGCCATAAAGAGCGTGTCAAAATCATTGAAGCAGACCCCTTGATCATATCTGTCGACAATGATTGCAACAGTACTGGATCAACCATCTCCCCTCCGAGCAGTCGAGCACCCAAAAAGCAAAACAGTCTACTATGGAGCCCGTGCCAGCAACATTTCCGCTGATCCCCGAATAGCGGTGATTGACAAGGATTGCATTAGTTTACAGAAAGCTACAGACAACCCCTGCGCTTGGAAGGAACGATTGTCACTTAACACAGCCAACCGCTTCAGTGTTTTCTTGAAGGTTGCCGATATCCCGCCAAAGACTTCAATTGCAAGGGGAACAAATGTGATTCCCATCTTTGCGCAGTTATCGTCGTGGAGACAATATTTTCTTTCATCTGCTGCATCAAGTGCGTATCCCGCCTTTGTAGCCGCATTAGTGAGAGAGTTGGATTGCAGCGACGAATTAACAGTTACATCAAATGCAGCAGGTTTTCCCGCTTTCCAAGTAGGGACAAAGATGTCTCCAGGGCATGACTGGCTTTCTGGAATTAGGTTCTTTTTTTCCACTACTGGTGAGAGATTCGCAGATGAGCAAGCAGACACTAATTTATCTCGAATACGGTCATGTCTTGCAATTGCGTCTCCCCGACCGTGACACGCAATGGCATGATCCCCATAGATGTCAAGAACTCCTGCTTTACAGAACGGGCACTTCCTTTCGGCGTCGTAGACAGGGACACCCAACCTGTACTTTGCACTAATTCTAAACTCATTTGGTGCCATATGAAGCCCAAGAGCTGGAATGGGGGGAGCAGACAACCAAGCTCCAGCATATCGGACAGACAATGAGAGAAGTCGGGCGGATTCTCTCTCACAAGCTAGATTCTCTTTGAGAACATGAAATTTTTCATTATCAAGAGAATGCTGAATCGTCTTTTGTGAGAGGTTTGAGATGTCCAGTTGTGCTATACTGGAATAAAGATCCTGAAAAACTTGGCAGTTTTTTGGGCTCTCACCGGTTATTTTGGAAACAAGATCTTCAGAGGAGAGAACAGAGCCAACGTATGATGCTTTATACTGGTCTTGGCATTGGCGAACACCCAAACCTGAAAGGGTTATGGGTAGGGTTGCTTGAGTCCAGGATTCTTCTGGAAGAACAGTTCCAAGGATATTCTCAAGTTTTTCGCGCTGTTGGGCATCAAATTCTTTTAGGGATTTAATAACTGGACGTGTGGGCGTTTGACAACGCAAAGAATACACCATTTTGGGGGACCCAATGCAGTGGCGTAAGATACCTAGGGCGCACTGAGGGTCATCAAGATAGTCCAACTTTTCGAAAAGTACCCCTATTTTCCCTATCCTTTCGTTAAGTTTCATGCAGACAAACTCTGGGGTTCCTAACGCAGCTCCAAGAACCTCAAGGCCCGAAATATCATTTCGTTTTATTCTTGTATCCAGTCTGTCTAAATCTACCGTGGACCACAGTTCGCACTTATCGACCCTGATGTGGAGGCCGCGATCAGGTCCGAGCTGGCATAAAAGATCCCAAGATCTAATGAGATCGTCCTCTGAGCCCACCAAGACACCGTCTTCTAGATACCAGGAATGCTGTTGAAGCTCTGGCGCAGTTTCCTGAATTTTCTCTATAATGGGCCAGAGCGTCAGAGAGAAAAGCAATGGATACCGCTTTCACTGCTAACAACAAATTTGTCACAGAATAATTGGCTGTGTTGTGAATAACAGGAATTGGTAAAAGCAGCAATGCCTGGCATTGAATTTGCAACGGCTTTCAGCATTTCACTGCGTTTTATCGAATTGAATGCATTGCAAAAGTCAATTTGCAAAATACCCGAGGAACTGGACGAGGTGAGTATTTTTTCATACGAAATCTTAGTCGAATGTATGATGGCTTCCGCTCCTCCCTTCACTCCCACACCCAATTGCAGGCTCTGGAAAAGTTCCTTCGCTTCAAAATTTGCTTCCTTGGCTGAACATTTAGCTATTAGCCTTCTCAAGACTTCTCCGACTGCAATAGGGCGAATACCGCCTTTCTTTTTCAGCAAGGCTGATGAAGATGCACTACATAGAGCTTGTGAAACAAATTCGGGAAGTTCCCCACGGCAGCTTATGTTTACAAGCTTAGTCAGTACTCTCAAAGCAACTTGTGACTGATCTGAAGCGGTACACTGTACAGCATGCAAAAGATGTTCGGGAAACATTTTTGAAGGACCAGCTGCTGTAAATCTTGAAAACGATTTCAGCTGTTCCGAAACATTTTCCTTCATGAATTGAGAGGCTTGTGATGAAAAATTTTGGACTACAATAGGCTTTTCTTCAGGGGGGATGCAATTTTTTCAAACTATCGAGAGTTGCCTTGTTGACTGGTGCAAAACCATCAGAAGCCAAAACTTTTGCTGCTCTGCCATATTGGCCCTGGAAACACAAATTTTTTGCACGTTTGATAATCTCTTCGGAGTTTGTATCGTTTGATCGTTTTGGTTGTTTCAAAGAGCAAGCTTCGTTCCATAGTCCTCCAAAGTCTCCGCTGTTCCAGCGATTAATTCTTTCTAGAATTCTTTGGTCGTTGTTCCGCCTGTGTTTTTGCCCGCCTCTGTTACTGGCACGTAAAATGCATTTAGACAATCCGAAGAGTTTTCTCCAGTTTAGTTCTGTATTAGGATCTCCAATGCAATCAGTAATGACGTCAGAGAAAAGCTCTGACCATTTGTACCGTACATTGATAGGGACATAGCGGATAGTCGGGACTTTAGTGTGAAGCAACGTTTTTATATCTGGAAGGTTACCATCTGTTCTAATTCTTTCGGAGTTCAAACCGGTTAATGCTTCGTTTACATAGAGTGCGCTCTCGGCATTAATTAGCAGATCGTCAATTTTGTCTGATAGTTCCTTGGAGATTCTTTTCATTTTACTTAAAGGTTTTTTGAAACACCAATAGGACCATATTGATTTTGAGTTGATCCAAGAGTCGTAATCAGGGCCCCATCCAATGTATCTAACTTTCGTTTCTTCCAAAAGATGTTCTAATACCTGGATCTTATATAATTTGTCGGCTGTGTCAGGAATGAATAAAATAGAGCCATGTGCAATGGGGAACTTATTTTCTATTGTAAGGTTGGACATCGGTTGAGTTAAACCACTGCTTGGGATGGGATTTACCTCTTTCTCGGAACGAATGTCTGTCTTAGGTGAATTTTCAATTGTCAAAGCTTCTTTTGCTCTTAGATTGTACTTCATTTTTGAGCGTGCGAAAAACTGTTTATAAGAAAACAATATGCTACATCTTCTCTTTATAGACCGCCAGAGTACCAAAAACTGGAATTATCTCACCGGGGAATCTGCAACTTGAGACTGATAGAGTTGTTTCACTCGGTGGGGCTTCGGCCCCCACAGCAACACACTGCTGAGTCGACTTCTTGTAGATAACAGCACTGATAAAAAAAAATGTGGGGGGGGGGGTTCAATTTTGGGTGCTAATGGTTCATATTTCAAATGTAAATTTTTCTAAGTTCTTGTTTTGCTTGTTCGATCTGAGAGATCAACCGGATGCACGTGCATATTTGACTGGTTATTTGACTGCATAATCGAAAGCAAATTAAAGCTACGCAAGCTTGATGATAATGAAGTTATTACTTACAAATCATCACTGTTTAGTCATCAATTAAAAGAAACTTCTGGATCTCTTTTATGGCTGCTTAGAAGCATTAGTTATTCATTTATGTTGCTTTACTTATTAAAAGTGTCATGTAAAACATCGACTAATTAAAATAAGATGTGACCAAACTAAAAAAAAATTTTTGAGAGTTAACGGCGTCAAAGTTGAAACAAAACAGCATATTGAAATCTTCACTTCCAATTAATATTAGAGTGAAACAAAAATCAGGTCACTTTTCTGCTAAGCAAGAAGTTGAGACAAGACAAACAATAATGCGACTGTAAAATGGAAACAAAACTTGAGATCGTGAAAACTCAACAAAAGTGTTGAAAAAATTATTACTTTTTTAACAGCAAAATTAGTCACTAATTTCAGTTAATAATTAAATTGAATTAGTTTGTATCAGAAGGCTGATCAGATTTGTTATTTTGTAGACAAAAAGAGAGAGAGAGAGAGAGAGAGAGAGAGAGAGAGAGAGAGAGAGAGAGAGAGAGAGAGAGAGAGAGAGAGAGAGAGAGAGAGAGAGAGAGTTAGAGAGAGCAAAAAATCAACAATTCTTGGAAAATCACCAATAATTCACTTCAAATTTAAACAGAAGTCTCTAACATCTCAATAAATCACTTATAAAAGTAGAACAACAACTACATATTTGCTTAGGAGTTTCATTAGGAAGCAGCTAGCATTGCTGAATAAAAAATCTTATATAGACAAAAATATACCCAACAAAAAATTGCCCAAACGAATGAGGTTAAATCAACAAAAAAGATTAGTGGGGGGCAAAACGTTTTGAAAAATCTTAAACGTTTTGAGAAAAAAGTTTGAGCACCGTCAGCATACAAAGAGAAAAGTTTAAGTTTTGTTTATAATTCCTTAGAAATCAATCGTGCGTGTCAAAATTTGTTGTAAGTGATAAAGCAATAAAAAAAATAATCATATTCAAATCTTAACTGTCCCAAAATTTCATGAAAGCAGATGGTGTCAATTACAAAGATAAGACTAGATATCAGCTAACAGAAAATTTTGACTGCATAATTTGCTCATATGTAAACCATAAATATTTTAATTATGACTTCAATTATAGCGCAAGACGTCAAAAGCCATTACTTACAATTCACGTGCATTCAATTGAAAAAATTTAGTTTCACACTCAAAGAAACTATTAACTATGAGCACAAACCATTATTAAAGTTCAGTTATGACAACATTAAAATCTATCAGACTTATCAATACTCAAGCTCTGACAAAGTTACAGAGAAAAAAAAACGTTCCAAATGGGAACTAAAAAATAACTAAATTTTTACGAAAACGTTTTTTTTTCAAAATTATTAGTACCACCAATTATTAACTGAACACGTTATAGGATCGTTTATACCTCGCTAAAAATTCAATGAGACCCTGCCAGTATTGAAACTCATTAACACAGAACAAAAACCAAATTTTAATTTTTTTAAATAAATTGTGTAATTATTTCAACTCAAACAAAAGTCCAACTCAAACAAAAGTATCTATGTACCATTAAAACACGTGCATTTTATATAGTAAAATTTGTTGCAAAGTAGAGAGGAAGAAAATTGAAGTCAAATGACAGCAAGTGATGAAAGCGTCATTAAAAACAGAAAAATCTGTATTCAAAGCCAAATCTGTTACGTCTTCAGAACTGCGATGAGATCAAAATTAGCCATATTATCACGTCAACTCACTTAGAGTAAATATTGAAGAAAGAAGCGTAATTGAGAAATTTTCTTAATAACAGAATGTGGTATGAAATTTAAACAAACTCTATAACCTCGATAACTTCTCAAAAGGACGAATTTTTGGAAAAAAAACTCTTCAACTCATTATTATATGCTTGAGAGCTTTTCGATAGGCAGCACTCATAATTCTCTCCAAAAAATATATCAAATTGCCGAAACCGACTGAACAAAATAACGAGCCAGAACAATTATGACTGCAGAGAAATACTATAGTGAAAAAGCGTTCGGGTAAAAAATAAAATGGAAAAGCGTGAGAAACTACATTTTGATGTATGATTGCAATTGTGATGAAATTAATGCTCATTTATTAGTATTTAGTCCCTTTCATTTCTAATTAATCAACTAAGTTATGATAAGTCATCAACATTGATGGTTTGAATTCAGTCAGCAATAAACGATAGTTTTAAATTTCACTTCTTCACCCTTCAAGAGCGCTAAAAAAAGCGAAAAGTGAGAGTCTAAGACAACTACTAGTTTTAAAAAATAACATCGATCAGTTTCAAAATATAAGCATAAACCGGCCACAGTTGGATAAATTGCTCTCGAACGGCAGGCAACTTAATTTAGAGGGCTGTAGCTTAGAAAAAAATATCGGTGCAAAAAAACTTCCCCATAGATGCTCAAAACCTAGACCTCCAGTGCAAATGACAGTCTGCAATCTAAACCATAAAACTACAAATGGCTTTGCACAATCGTGTCTATATTAGCACAAAACTGTCTTTCAGAATAAAAGCACCTTAGATGACTCAAAAGTGAAAAACTCGAACGTGAAAAAAGGCACGTATACAAAAAGTCAAATAGCAAAAATGATCAAGCAAAAACTTTTATATAATAAAGTACATACGCTTACACTTTTTGCAGAAAATTTCGTTCGAGAGCAATTACACAAATTATTTTTCACTTTGCATAACCAATTAAAAACAAAACTTTACTTTTCTAAGATGTACTGTGTAATGATTCTGTCGTACTTTTTTCAAGTGAGGAGTTAAAAAATTCTTTTGAGTGGGTATCAAAAAATTTATAATCGGAAACATTCCACATAGTCAGAAAACAAATAAGTCAATATGTTTTCGACAATGGAAAACATAAAAACGCTATTTTTGTTAGAATTAACCTCAATAAAAATATCTGTAAAAAATTTATTAAAAAATGTCAACAGATCTCAGGCCCTAAGTAAATTTTCGCTTTAGATTGGTGATCTCACATTGAAATGTTCAATGAGAACCGAAAATGTGATAAAAGTTTCTGCTTATTCGTGGCTTCTTTCGCTCCATTGATACTGAATGGGGCAATTTATTTAAATATTTTTGTCAAAAACAATAGCACAGCCACGTTCGGAAACAACGATTAATTCACTTTTCAGACTGATAATAACAATATATAAAAATAAATTCATGAAACACATGGAGAACAGTCAAACATATAAGTTGTTTCAAAATAAAAACCAAGCATCACCAAATTAAAAACTCTTGCAAAACAAGCAATCAAAACGCACTTCTTGATTCTATTTCTATGCTTACGCAATGTTTTCAGATATAGTATTTTAACTATGCAATGGTTAACATGTCAGCAGTTGAATCTTAGCATTTTCCCCGATCTGGCTAATAAATTGATTCAACTTCTTTTAGATTTATCGAAAATAATTGTTTCTGTAGTAACATTCATTATTCATCTTATTTTAGCAAATATATCCTGTTCCCAATGAATTTAAAATTGCCGGTTTTAGTTATAATTGAAAAATAATACAAGCCAGACAATAAGCGAAAAAAATATTAATTCGAAGTTTTGATGCCTACAACTTGCTTAACATTGGAGCATCCTCTGCAAGAAATGGTAGCATTTTCGAAAAAAAAAATTGAAAAAAGAGGACAGAATAAAATTCAACCTAGGAAATAAGAAGGACTTTCATCAATGTAAAAACCAAAGCTGCAACTCTAAAAGATTAAATAATAACAAGACGGGCGACTGGAAAAAAAACGAGAATAAAAATTTTGTTAAAAAAAATTACATAAAAACAATTACAAACTCAAAAATGTTCACTTTGCTCTCTACAAGGGAAAAATAACTATTATTTTACAGTTGCGTAAAAACACAATTCTCGTTTGAAATCTATCGTTTTGGTATAAATGTCTTAAAGTAAGTCAATTAATTAATGCAAGGCAATTCTCTATGCAAAACAGGGAAAATCAAGCAATGTCTTAAGAAGTTCAAAACTGTATAAGTGTTTGTGTATCTTAAAATGGCAGCATATTCCCAGTGATTTCCGACAACGAAATTCTGGAATTCTTAGAAATAGCAAGAAAACAAAAGAAGTTCCAGTTAGAGATCAAAACTTTTCAAAATCGACGATCAGTTATATTCAGGCCAAAATGTTACAACTGCACAGCATGAACTGAAATCAAGTCGATCTGCCTTGAATTCGCATTGTTAGGCCTAATAGCAAAGTAAGGATCTCAGAAACTGCATCGCCAGGTATTCGAAAAATCTTCTCTATAGTTGCTCGAACCTTAGATATCCAATCTGCATGAGAGTCTGCAATCTAAACAATAAAACTACCAATGGCTTTGCCTGTCTGTTGCTCATAATTTTGTCTATATTAGCAAAAAATTATGTTTCAGAATAAAAGCACTTTAGATGATTCAAAGTTGAAAAATTGAAGGTGACCAAAATGCACGCATATAAGAAGTCAAAGAACAAAAACAGTCAAGCGAAAATTTTGTATAAAAAGGTACGAACGTTTAAAACATTTGCAGCAAACTTCGGTCAAGAGAACTTTGTCAGCAAACAATTAAACAAGTTCTTTTCCACTTTGCATAACCAATGAAAAAAAATTTCTGTTATCCATTGAAAAAACTGACTTTTTATCTTTTATTTGAGGTATTACTAATTTTTTCTTCAGTAGAAAAAACGAATTTTTTGAAAGGATATCTAAAAACGTTATAATCAAAAACATTCCACATGGTCAGAAAACAAACAATTCAATAGAATCTCAACAATGGAAAAATTAAATACGCTATTTTTTTTAGGTTTACCCTCAATTAAATAATCTGTACAAAAATTATTTAAAAATGTCACTTAATCCCAGGCCCTTAAAAATTTTTCGCTTTATATTGGTGATCTCACATTGAACTGTTCAATGAGAACTGAAAATGTGATAAAAGTTTCTGCTTATTCCTGGCTTTTTTCGCTCCTTTGATACTGAATGGTGCAATTTCGTTAAATCTTTTTCATCAAAAACAATAGCACAGCCACGTTCGGAAGCAAAGACTAATTCATGTTTTTGACTGATAATAACTTAAAAAGTTAAAATTCATGAAACAAATGGAGAACTGTCAAACACATAAGTTGTTTCAATTGAAAACAAAGCATCTCTAAATTAAAAACTCTTGCAACCACAAAACCAATAAAATCGCACTTCTTGCTTCTATTTCTATGCTTACGCAATATTTTCAGATAAAGTATTTTAACTGTGCAACGATTAAAATGTCAGCAGCTGTTGAATCTTAGCATCTCCCCCGATCTGGATAAGAAATTGATTTAACTTCTATATGATATATCAAAAAAAATTGTTTCTGCAGTAACATTCATTATTCGTCTTATTTGAGCAAATATATCCTGTTCCCAATGATTTTAAAATTGATGGTTTTAGTTATAATTGAAAAATAATACAAACCAGACAATAAGCGAAAAAAATATTATCTCGAAGTTTTGATGCCTACAACTTGCTTAACATTGGAGCATCCTCTGCAAGAAATGGTAGCATTTTCGAAAAAAAAAAATGATAAAAGAGGACAGAATTAAATTCAACCTAGAAAATAGAAAGGACTCTCATAAATGTAAAAACAAAGCTGCAACTCTAAAAGATTAAATAGCAACAAGACTGGCGACTAGAAAAAAAGCGAGAATAAAAATTTTGTTAAAAATTTGTTTCCTGTACATAAAAACAATTGCAAACTCAAAAAAGCTCACTTTCTCTCTACAAGGTAAAAATAACTATTATTTTACAGTTGCATAAGGATACAATTTCAATTTAAAATCTTGCGTTCCGGTATAAAAATGTCTTAAAAGGAAACCAATTAATTAATGCAAGTCAATTCTGTATGCAAGACAGGGAGAGTCAAGCAATGTCTTAAGAAGCTCGAAACTGTATAAGTGTTTGTGTATCTTCAAATGGCAGCATCTTCCCAGTGATTTCCGACAACGAAATTCTGGAATTTTTTGAAATGGCAAGAAAACGAAAGAAGTTCCAGTTAGAGATCAAAACTTTTCAAAATCGACGATCAGTTATATTCAGGCCAAAATGTTACAACTGCACAGCATGAACTGAAATCAAGTCGATGTGCCTTGAATTTGCATTGTTAGGCCTAATAGCAAAGCAAGGATCTCAAAAAATGCATCGCCAGGTGCTCGAAAAATCCTCTCCATAGGTGCTCGATCCCTAGATATCCAGTAGCATCTAAACCATAAAAAGAAAATCAAGCGAAAATTTTGGATAAAAGATATAAACGTTTAATACATTTGCAGCAAACTTCACCCGAAAAATTTTGTCATCAAACAATTGAACAAATTGTTTTCTACTTTGCATAACCAATTAAAAACAAAACTTCTGTTATCCTTTGAAAAGGTTTGATTTTTTAAAACTTTTATTTGAGGTATTACTAATTTTTTCAGCAGAAGAAAAAACTACTTTTTTGCTTGATGACTATGATGTACTGCATAATGATTCTGCCGTTCTTTTTTCAAGTGAGGAGTTAAAAAATTCTTTTGAGCGATTATCAAAAAAAGTTATAATCGGAAACATTCCACATAGTCAGAAAACAAATAATTCGATATCTGTTCAACCATGGGAAAACTTACATACGCTTTTTTTTGTTAGGTTTAACCTCAATAAAATGATCTGCACCAAAATTATTAGAAAATGTCACTAGATCTCAGGCCCTAAGTAAATTTTCGGTTTAGATTGGTAATCTCATATTGAATTGTTCAATGAGAACCGAAATTGTAATAAAAGTTTTGCTTTTCCTGGCTTCTCTCGTTTCATTAAAACTGAGGGATGCAAATTTGTAAAAAACAAATATCAAAAACAATAGCAAAGCCACGTTTGGATACATTAATCGATTCACTTTTTGTCTGATGATATCTTAAAAAGTTAAAAAACTTGAAACAAATGGAGAAAAGCCAATTACCTAAGGTGTTTTAAATACATACCAAGCATCTCTAAAATACAAAATCTTGAAGTAACAAAAGCAATTACAAACTAACTTCATAACTCTATTTCTATGCTTACGCAATATTTTCAGATATAATGTTTTAAAAATGCAACGGTTAAAATATCAGCAACCTACAGCAGTTTACAGAAGACCTACTAGAAATGTGACAACGTTTAATTTCATCAACACTTTTCACTTGTTTTTTCTTTACTCTTTAGTTTAGAAGACTACTCAAGAAGACTACTCAAGCTTAGAAGACTACTTCTTTTCCAGGATCACTCCAATTTTTTGCTAATTTTTTGAATCGATCATCTGTTGAAATTGAATCTCAGCTACGATCTGCCAAAACAAAACCGCAAATTTTCAAAGAAAATAGACAAAAATGAGAAAAGCTTTAATTATAATCACCCCCAAAAGTTCAAAAAATGTTGGTTGTAATAATCGTTTCAAACACTGTATTCCTGTCTTTTGGCAGCTGCTTAAATAAAGAACGGTTGTTTTAATGAAGCTTTATCGATTTGCTTTAATTGTCGGCTCGTTCCATTATAGCCTCCAATGAAGTTATAGCGTCCCCTTATGGTATATTTAACATGGTTGGGGGAGGAAAAAGAATATCTGACCACTAAGCTAGGGTCGACAATGACACAGACCCAAAATGTCCACGCACTTTTCGAAATCTTTTTACAAATTGCAAATTTTTATTGTTGCTGTAGCTCAAAGATTAAAAAAGGATGGGTTTGTACCCTGTGTAGAGAACATGTAAATTCAGTGATATAAAGTCCTGTTCAGTCTCTTTTATCGGAGAGTTACTGCTTTACGCGTTTTATCTGGACAAAGTCAGACAGAGTTTTAAGTATTATAATATTGGCTTCGGCCATCTTGAATTGATGTGTCATCAACAGGTTTCATTAATCTTCCGAGTGCAAAATAATCAGTTTCAATCAGAATATAAATAAAAATGCGCCAATTTTCAGCTCGGTTTGTTAGTAAGTTTTTTTTTGGTTCAGCAAGTACAACCTTCACTAATTGAAACTGATTGGTACTGGTGGCGAATGTTTAATAAAAATGATACTTATTGAGTATTCGGATCTATTCTGTTTTGCCCCCCTCAGCTTAGTGGGCTTATATCTTTTACGCCCCCCAGGCGTACGTGCTATTTTTTTAGATAGTAACGTGCTATATAACAACATATAATTTAAAAGAGTATTCGGATCTTTTCCGTTTGTGCCCCCCCCCCCCCCCCGCCAGCTTAGTGGGCACATACTATTTGCAACCCCCAGACGCACGTGCCATATCTTTACATAATGATTTACTATGTAATGGCACGTGCTCTGTAACTGGGGGGCGCATAACGTACTGGGGGGCACAAACGGAAAAGATCCGAGTATTCATTGAATAAAGAACAAAAATTCGTAAACAAGAATAGGGTAACATTAAAAATATAGTAACTTTTCTCATCTTCACGCCAAGGAAAATGTAATAGCAATATTGCGTTTTGAGCAAATTTAAATTTATTTTGGACTTTCGCATTTTGAACTCATTGTTGCACTTTTTTCATCGCTCGTGTAAAAATTTGTTTTGTATGCAGAACAATTATCTATTTCCCCTTTGACATTGCTATTTTGTTTGAATGCTTCAAAGCCAAATCGACTTTTCGAACAACTTTGATATCCTTCAATGTATCAGATGGTCAAAAAGAACTATTTCCTGATTGGTTGTCTCCATTGATGCTGCGAGGTGCTTGAATACTTACCGGTTTATATTTCTCACATTTCCAGTTTTTCGGTGGTTCAAAAGAGCTAGAATATTCTAGAAGAATTAATGTGAAACTTTTTCAATACAAAAAAATTTCGAATATAGGTTATTATTATTTCATTGAAAGTCAGCAGAATAGCTTGTTCCCCGGGGGGGGGAGGATTTTCCCGGAAAATAACGGGGAAAAGAGTGTAAAGAGTGTAAAAATAAAAAAAATTACTGGTAAATAAGAGTGGAAAACGGATTACACCCTAATCCCCGCTAATTAGGGGTGAAATAGGGGTGAAACCTCCTCCCGGGTCTAAAACGTTCTGGTGTTTGCTTCACATAAGCAAATTTAAATAAATGCTCCAGAAATTACACTTTTTACCCGTTTGTGAACACTTTGGCGTTCATTTCAATTCACAAAAATCTATTCTGCAGGAACAGAAAAAAATCTTGCAATATTGTCATCAATTTCTCTACTGCGCAGACTTGCACCAGTCGCTTTGATTTAAACTTAGTTTCAATTAACAAATGAACGTTACTTTTCCTACTTCAAGAGCAAACATGGACCGGCAGCAGTCGGCTGTTTTTAATTGAACAACAAACATAAATTCTCAATGTAAGCAGCTATATGGCTTTCTTTTTTTCGTAATACAAGCCTGACGGTCAAAAAATGAAACGGTGACTTACAGCCTATAATAAGCTATTTATTTTGTACCAAATAGATCCAACTCAAGGGCTTTGGTTTATTAACTTATTAATCTGGTCACTCAATCAAAACCTAAAGGTAAACTTCGACGTTAACTTAGCTTAAGTGTTAACGTTATTTCACCGGTAAGATATTCAACTTCTCGCAACGAGAGTTGATTAATGAATATTACCACAGGATTATTATGGCCTTCAAGAGGATATCAAGCTCAGAGGGGATGATAACGAATGTGGTATTGTTTTTAATCAACTCTCGTTGCGATCACCTCAGTAGCAGAACTTTATCACAAGGTTGACTTGATTAGACTACGAGTGGGTCTTTTCTGCTAGCCCCCCCCCCCCGCGCCTATATAACCGTTAATTTAGCAACCCCCCCCCCCCCCTCATCTAATTTTTCGCGAATTCTAAGAGCGATATTTGCATTTCATTGAAACAAGAAGTGTCTACGTATGTTCACGTATAAACTTACTTAGCTTTAACAATATGTTAAAACATTTATAAATGGGGGTGACAAACTAAGCGGGGGGAGAGGCGCTAGCAGAAAGGATTCCAACGAGTTTATCACTCCTGTTATCTCCTCTGTTTATATAGTAATAGCGGTGATTAAAAAAGGTGTGACAAACTCGTAATCTAATGACGAAGCGGATTTCGTACTGTTACTTGGGCGTTTTAATTCAGCGGTAAGTCATGCAACTGTTGTTATCGCGACGAGAGTTGATTAATATTGGTTAACATATGCCGATTACTAATTAATTCAGACAAGGAGGCTCGTTAATGTGCGTTTGCACATGATGTTCCGACTCGAGCTTATCAACATCCCGGGCCGAGGTGTCAACGCTAAAAAACGCAAAAATATGTAAGATTGGCGTTGAATGCGTTGAATTTATGTAAGATCTACGCTCGAGCGTAGATCTTACATAAATTCAACGCATTCAACGCCAATCTTACATAATTTTGCATTGAAATTTGGCGTAGATCTTACTTATTTAGCGTTGAATTTTAGCGTAGATCTTACATAATTAGCGTTGAATTTAGCGTAGATCTTACATAAATTCAACGCATTCAACGCCAATCTTACATAATTTTGCGTTGAATTTTGGCGTAGATCTTACATATTTAGCGTTGAATTTTAGCGTAGATCTTACATATTTAGCGTTGAATTTAGCGTAGATCTTACATAAATTCAACGCATTCAACGCCAATCTTACATAATTTTGCCTTGAATTTTGGCGTAGATCTTACATATTTAGCGTTGAATTTTAGCGTAGATCTTACATATTTAGCGTTGAATTTAGCGTAGATCTTACATAAATTCAACGCATTCAACGCCAATCTTACATATTTTGCGTTGAAATTTGGCGTAGATCTTACATATTTAGCGTTGAATTTTAGCGTAGATCTTACATATTTGGCGTTGAATTTAGCATAGATCTTACATATATTCAACGCATTCAACGCCAATCTTAAATATTTTGCGTTGAAATTTGGCGTAGATCTTACATATTTAGCGTTGAATTTTAGCGTAGATCTCACATATTTAGCGTTGAATTTTAGCGTAGATCTTACATTTTTAGCGTTGTATTTAGCGTAGATCTCCCATAAATTCAACGCTTTCAACACCAATCTTACATATTTTGCGTAGAATATCTTAAAAATTTAAGGTTGAATTTTTTGAATTCCATTTCAGAACACTTTATGATTTCAAAAGTTTTTCAAGTTTTTTTTTCAAAAAGTCAATTTTTTCACTGTTTCGACCCCAATACTTCACAGGTGAGAAAAGCGAAGTCAGCAAAAAAACCAAAATAGTTCAAAATCCAATTCAGACCATTTGAAGATTTCAAATTTTTTAAGTTTTTTTTCGAAAAATTAATTTTTTACTGTTTCGACCCCTATACTGCACAATTGAGAAAAATGAAGTCTGCAAAAAATAACCATTTGCTCTACTACGGTGCAAAAACCACTTCAGACCACTTTGGGAATTCAAATTTTTTTCAAAACTTAGAAAAAATTTAAATTTTTCCCAGTACTTCTCACATGATAAATGCGTTGAATACGTTGAAATTATATAAGATCTCGGCTAAATTCAACGAAATATATGCAAGTTCTACGCTAAATTCAATGCAAAGTATGTAAGGTCTACGCTAAAATCAACGCAAAATATGTAAGATCTACGCTAAATTCAACGCAAAATATGTAAGATCTACGCTTTATAAGGATTGCGGCTCTTAAGGAAACGAAGGTACGGTGGCGCAAAGGTAGAAGAGGCGACAAGTAAACAGGAGGTCAGTGGTTCGAGTCCCATACCCAGAGTTCTACGCGTTGATTTTTTGTAAGATCAACCCTAAATTCAACGCAAAAATATGTAAGATCTACGCTAAATTCAACGCTATTTAAGTAAGATCTACGCTAAATTCAACGCTAAATATGTAAGATCAGCGGCAACTAGCGTTGACAAGTTGGAAAATTCACCGCCATTTCTTACATAATTTTGCGCTGAATGCGTTGAATTTTTGTCTTTAAACTCAACGCATTCAACGCAAAATTATATAAGAAAATTGCGGTTAATTTTCCGACTTGTCAACGCTAGTTGCCACTGATCTTATATAATTTTGGCCAAATTCCTCGGCCCGGGATTCTTTACTTAATTCTCAACCAAATGACGATATAACAAAAATAGATATTTGAGTTTAAAACAATCGTTAAACAATCTAACCACTAATTGAATTACCTAATGCCATGCCTCATTACAGCGCCAACGAGATCTGCCGTTAACAGGACTACGAGAAAAAAAAACAAACAACAAAATTAGCAAAAACAAAAATTTTACGGCAAAAACTGAATATCAAATATTAAAAGCACCTAGTAACAACGTCAAAATGCAGTCAGTTAGAACCTTAACTACACAAATTTCCTAACTATAGAGCATATGGAAATTTTTCCTAATGAGACCAGGTTACAAGTCGGCAAAGAGAACAAAGAATGAGGCGAAATTCAATAAATTTAAACCAAAAAAATTATAAAAGTCTTAAAAAGCATTAGCTGTGAACTGAATAAAACTTGACAAATTACTAAAAAGTTATTACGAAACCAAAAGCACCTGTCGTTGGTTAGACTAAGCCATAGAAACGGACTAAAAATGCAGAAAAACTCAAAAAATTACAAACGATTTGCGAATACACAATTTATTGATACCATTAAAATTATTAGCTATTACTGAATAGTATGTACTTTCAAATCAATTGTTATTTCTACTATTTAGGCTAAAGGATTTATACTGAGATGTTAACTAAGTTCACCTGGGCCAAATTTGAAAACCATTGGGATCTGTTATTACGCGATTGTGTTGAAAGAAGAGAAAAAGAAACACAAAACTGACCACTCAGAAAACGTTAAAAACGCATATCGTTAAACAAACGAAACGCCAGTGAAAAATCATATAATTAGATGTGTTGTTTTTTGAAATACAAGAAATTGGACGGGACCTCTCAATGATGAAAATAAGTTACAACTTGACGAAAAGAACAACAAAAACTGAAAAGTTTGAAAAAAAATTGAAAACGTATTGAAAACTGAAAAAGTATTGAAAACTTTAAGACAATTCGCTAACAAACTGAGTGCTTCATTCATTAATTCATTCCCCATTCAATCTTCAATTACAAGCTTTTGCGACCGGTCAGCAATTTAAGGCACAGAACAAAAAAAAACAGGAAAAAACAGCAAATTCAAAAAATTCAAATTCAAAATTGAGCGAGAAAACTGTCGAATGCATTGAACATTTCAATAAAAACTTTTCAAATTTCAATTAATTTTTTTAACAGCAATGGGATTCTTCTTTTTTAACAATATAACTTCAAAAGATCACCAATTATGAACAAATACATTAGAACCACGAAATTTTTGAGAAAACTCGTAGTATCAACGCCAAAAAATTCGATAGCTTTCAACGGAAGCCAGTAAATACGCTAAATTATTGGGACGACAAGATTGTTTGCCATTCATAATTCATCAATAAACAATTACAACACGTCATTGACTATGAAAACAACAACAAATACAGGCAAAAAAATCGGTAGAAAAGTGTCTGATGAAAGTGTCGAAGCAATTTAAATCATAAACTCTGCTCTAAAAACTTTAGCTATGATCCATTGAACGTCTTCCTTAAACCCATGGTAACCACCAGAATTGGGATAAAATGATAAGATTTCAAAAGGAACTAAAAATAAGAAAAATTATCCAAAAATTTAAAAACTATGATAACCCGTGGCATTGAAGTCTTAAAATTACTAAGTAGAAGCTAAAACTGGATTCATTTTGTACGCAGTAGAAAGAAAGGGGTCCTCTCAATACTGAGACTGACTAACAGCTCACTAAAAAAGCTCAACATTTGTTAAAGTTTGAAAAAAATTTTCGAAAGATTATTTTTATGGACGTAACAGCCATTAAATTCAAAAGCTTTCTACGGACACCAATAAATGCACTCCGATATGCCCCGATGGAGGATAAGAATATTTGTCTTGCATATTTAATCAATAAAGCATCACAATAAGTCTTTGACTATGAAAACAACAACAAAAACAGGCAAAAATCAAAAATTCAGTAGGAAAATGCGAGAAGAAAGTGCCAGAGCCATTCAAAAAGGTAAGCTTTTCTCTGAAAACTTCATCTGTGATCCAGTGATCCACTGAACATCATTTTTAAGCCAATGGAAGCTATCATTATTTGGATAATGTGATAAGATTTCAAAATCGATGAAACGATAACCAATAAAACGAAAATATCCAAAAATTTAAAAAAAGTTTTGAAATCTTGTCATTGAAATATTAGAACCAATATTGAGAAGATAAAACCGCTAACCAGATTAATTTTGGTTGCACTAGAAGGTAAGGCGATCCTGTTACTTCTGAGACTGACTAACAGTTCACGATAATAAATTTAAGATTAGTTATTTTTCAGAATTTTTTTTCGGAAAATTATTCTCAAAGTCTTAACAGCCATTAAAGTCACTAGCTTCCAAAGGAAGTCAATAAATATGCTCAAGTTTAACCCGATGTGAGGACAATGACGTTTGTTATTCATAGGTAATCAATAAGACATCACAATAAGTCTTATGACTATGAAAACAACCAAAACTGGCCGAAACCAGAAATTCAGTAGAAAAGTGCGAGAAGAAAGTATCGAAGCCATTTAAGCCGAAAACTTTTCTCTGGAAACTTCATCTGTGATCCACTAAGCCAATGGGAAGTATCAATATTCGGACAGTGTGATAAGATATCAAAATCGATAAAACGATAACCAATAAAACGAAAATATCCGAAAAATTGAAAAATAAGTTTTTGAAATCTTGTCATTGAAGTCATAGAACCAATGAATAAAACCGCTACACAGATTAATTATGGTTGCAGTAGAAATGAAGGGGGGTCCTGTCACTACTGAGACCGACTAACAGTTCACGATAATAAGTTTAAGATTAGTTAATGTTCAGAAATTTTTTTCGAAAAATTATTTTCAAAGTCTTAACAGCCATTAAAATCACTAGCTTCCAACGGAAGTCAATAAATACATTTAAGTACAATCCGATTTGAGGACAATGACGCTTGTTATTCATAGGTAATCAGTAAGACATCACAATAAGTCTTATGACTATGAAAACAACAAAAACACGCAAAAACCAAAAATTCAGTAGAAAAGTGCGAGAACACAGTGTCGAAGCCATTTAGGCCAAAAACTTTTCTCTGAAAACTTCATCTGTGATCCACTGAACGTCATTTCTAAGCCAATGGAGCTATCAATGTTTGGATAATGTGATAAGGGTTCAAAAGAAACCAACAAAACGAAAATATCCAAAATCTAAAAAAAAATTCTTGAAATCTTGTCATTGAGGTCATAGAACCAATAGTCACAAGATAAAACCGCTAACCAGATTAATTTTGGTTGCAGTAGAAGAGAAGGGGGTCCTGTCACTACTGAGACCGACTAACAGTCACGATAATAAATTTAAGATTAGTTTATGTTCAGAAATTTTTTTCGAAAAAATATTTTCAAAGTCTTAACAGCCATTAAAATTTGTCTTGCATACTTAATCAATAAAGCATCACAATAAATCTTTGACTATGAAAACAACAACAAAAACAGGCAAAAACCAAAAATTCAGTAGGAAATTGCGAGAAGAAAATGTCAGCCATTTAAAACATAAGTTTTTCTCTGAAAACTTCATCTGTGATCCACTGAACGACATTTCTAAGCCAATGGGAGCTATCATTATTTGGTTAATTTGATAAGAGTTCAAAATCGATAAAACGATAACCAATAAAACAAAAATATCCAAAAATCTAAAAAAAAGTTTTGAAATCTTGTCATTGAAATATTAGAACCAATAATTAGAAGATAAAACCGCTAACCAGATTAATTTTGGTTGCAGTAGAAGGTGAGGAGATCCTGTCACTACTGAGACTGACTAACAGTTCACGATAATAAATTTAAGATTAATTATTGTTCACAATTTTTTTTTCGGAAAATTGTTTTCAAAGTCTTAACAGCCATTAAAATCACTAGCTTCCAACGGAAGTCAATAAATACGCTCAAGTATAACCCAATGTGAGGACAATGACGTTCGTTATTCATAGGTAATCAATAAGACACCACAATAAACCTTATGACTATGAAAACAACCAAACCTGGCAAAAACCAGAAATTCAGTAGAAAAGTGCGAGAAGAAAGTATCGAAGCCATTTAAGCCAAAAACTTTTCTCTGGAAACTTCATCTGTGATCCACTGAACGTCATTTTTAAGCCAATGGGAAGTATCAAAATTTGGATAAAGTGATAAAATTTCAAAATCGATAAAACGATAACCAAAAATATGAAAATATCCGAAAAATCTAAATATAAGTTTTTGAAATCTTGTCATTGAAGTCATAGAACCAATAAATAGATAATAAAACCGCTAACCAGATTAATTTTGGTTGCAGTAGAAATGAAGGGGATCCTGTCACTGCTGAGACTGACTAACAGTTCACGATATTAAGTTTACGATTAGTTAATGTTCAGAAACTTTTTTCGAAAAATTATTTTCAAAGTCTTAACAGCCATTAAAATTACTAGCTTTCAACGGAAGTCAATAAATACGCTCAAGTATAACCCGATGTGAGGACAATGACGCTTGGTATTCATAGGTAATCAATAAGACATCACAATAAGTCTTATGACTAAAGAAAGTATCGAAGCCATTTAAGCCAAAAACTTTTCTCTGGAAACTTCATCTGTGATCCACTGAACGTCATTTCTAAGCCAATGGGAAGTATCAATATTTGGACAATGTGATAAGATATCAAAATCGATAAAAACGATAACCAATAAAACGAAAATATCCGAAAAATCGAAAAATAAGTTTTTGAAATCTTGTCATTGAAGTCATAGAACCAATGAATAAAACCGCTACACAGATTAATTTTGGTTGCAGTAGAAATGAAGGGGGTCCTGTCACTACTGAGACCGACTCACAGTTCACGATAATAAGTTTAAGATTAGTTAATGTTCAGAAATATTTTTCGAAAAATTATTTTCAAAATCTTAACAGCCATTAAAATCACTAGCTTCCAACGGAAGTCAATAAATACGTTTAAGTACAACCCGATTTGAGGACAATGACGCTTGTTATTCATAGGTAATCAATAACACATCACAATAAGTTTTATGACTATGAAAACAACAACAAATACACGCAAAAACCAAAAATTCTGTAGAAAAGTGCGAGAACACAGTGTCGAAGCCATTTAGGCCAAAAACTTTTCTCTGAAAACTTCATCTGTGATCCACTGAACGTCATTTCTAAGCCAATGGAACTATCAATATTTGGATAATGTGATAAGGGTTCAAACGAAACGAACAATACGAAAATATCCAAAAATCTAAAAAAAAATTCTGGAAATCTTGTCATTGAGGTCATAGAACCAATAGTCACAAGATAAAACCGCTAACCAGATTAATTTTGGCTGCAGTAGAAGAGAAGGGGGTCCTGTCACTACTGAGTCCGACTAACAGTCACGATAATAAACTTAAGATTAGTTTATGTTCAGAAATTTTTTTCGAAAAATTATTTTCAAAGTCTTAACAGCCATTAAAATTTGTCTTGCATACTTAATCAATAAAGCATCACAATAAGTCTTTGACTATGAAAACAACAACAAAAACAAGCAAAAACCAAAAATTCAGTAGGAAAATGCGAGAAGAAAATGTCAGCCATTTAAAACATAAGATTTTCTCTGCAAACTTCATCTGTGATCCACTGAACGACATTTCTAAGCCAATGGGAGCTATCATTATTTGGTTAATGTGATAAGAGTTCAAAATCGATAAAACGATAAACAATAAAACGAAAATATCCAAAAATCTAAAAAAAGTTTTGAAATCTTGTCATTGAAATATTAGAACCAATAATTAGAAGATAAAACCGCTAACCAGATTAATTTTGGTTGCAGTAGAAGAGAAGGGGGTCCTGTCACTACTGAGTCCGACTAACAGTCACGATAATAAACTTAAGATTAGTTTATGTTCAGAAATTTTTTTCGAAAAATTATTTTCAAAGTCTTAACAGCCATTAAAATTTGTCTTGCATACTTAATCAATAAAGCATCACAATAAGTCTTTGACTATGAAAACAACAACAAAAACAAGCAAAAACCAAAAATTCAGTAGGAAAATGCGAGAAGAAAATGTCAGCCATTTAAAACATAAGATTTTCTCTGAAAACTTCATCTGTGATCCACTGAACGACATTTCTAAGCCAATGGGAGCTATCATTATTTGGTTAATGTGATAAGAGTTCAAAATCGATAAAACGATAACCAATAAAACGAAAATATCCAAAAATCTAAAAAAAAGTTTTGAAATCTTGTCAGTGAAATATTAGAACCAATAATTAGAAGATAAAACCGCTAACCAGATTAATTTTGGTTGCAGTAGAAGAGAAGGGGGTCCTGTCACTACTGAGTCCGACTAACAGTCACGATAATAAACTTAAGATTAGTTTATGTTCAGAAATTTTTTTCGAAAAATTATTTTCAAAGTCTTAACAGCCATTAAAATTTGTCTTGCATACTCAATCAATAAAGCATCACAATAAGTCTTTGACTATGAAAACAACAACAAAAACAAGCAAAAACCAAAAATTCAGTAGGAAAATGCGAGAAAAAAATGTCAGCCATTTAAGCCAAATACTTTTCTCTGGAAACTTCATCTGTGATCCACTGAACGTCATTTTTAAGCCAATGGGAAGTATCAATATTTGGATAAAGTGATAAAATTTCAAAATCGATAAAACGATAACCAAAAAAATGAAAATATCCGAAAAATTTAAAAATAAGTTTTTGAAATCTTGTCATTGAAGTCATAGAACCAATAGTTAGATAATAAAACCGCTAACCAGATTAATTTTGGTTGCAGTAGAAATGAAGGGGATCCTGTCACTACTGAGACTGACTAACAGTTCACGATATTAAGTTTACGATTAGTTAATGTTCAGAAACTTTTTTCGAAAAATTATTTTCAAAGTCTTAACAGCCATTAAAATTATTAGCTTTCAACGGAAGTCAATAAATACGTTCAAGTATAACCCGATGTGAGGACAATGACGCTTGGTATTCATAGGTGAGCAATAAGACATCACAATAAGTCTTATGACTAAAGAAAGTGTCGAAGCCATTTAGGCCAAAAACTTTTCTCCGAAAACTTCATCTGTGATCCACTGAACGTCATTTCTAGGCCAATGGGAGCTATCATTATTTGGATAATGTGATAAGAATTCAAAATCGATAAAACGATAACCAATAAAACGAAATTATCCAAAAATCTAAAAAAAGTTTTGAAATCATGTCATTGAAATATTATAACCAGTAATTAGAAGATAAAACCGCTAACCAGATTAATTTTGGTTGCAGTAGAAGGTAAGGGGACCCTGTCACTACTGAGACTGACTAACAGTTCACGGTAAAAAATTTAAGATTAGTTATTGTTCAAAATTTTTTTTCGGAAAATTATTTTCAAAGTCTTAACAGCCATTAAAATCACTAGCTTCCAACGGAAGTCAATAAACACGCTCAAGTACAACCCAATGTGAGGACAATGACGTTCGTTGTTCATAGGTAATCAATAAGACATCACAATAAACCTTATGACTATGAAAACAACCAAAACTGGCAAAAACCAGAAATTCAGTAGAAAAGTGCGAGAAGAAAGTATCGAAGCCATTTAAGCCAAAAACTTTTCTCTGGAAACTTCATCTGTGATCCACTGAAGGTCATTTTTAAGCCAATGGGAAGTATCAATATTTGGACAATGTGATAAGATATCAAAATCGATAAAAACGATAACCAATAAAACGAAAATATCCGAAAAATCGAAAAATAAGTTTTTGAAATCTTGTCATTGAAGTCATAGAACCAATAGTTAGATAATAAAACCGCTAACCAAATTAATTTTGGTTGCAGTAGCAATGAAGGGGACGCTGTCACTACTGAGACTGACTAACAGTTCACGATATTATGTTTACGATTAGTTAATGTTCAGAAAATCTTTTCGAAAAATTATTTTAAAAGTCTTAACAGCCATTAAAATTACTAGCTTTCAACGGAAGTCAATAAATACGCTCAAGTATAACCCGATGTGAGGACAATGACGCTTGGTATTCATAGGTAATCAATAAGAAATCACAATAAGTCTGACTATGAAAACAACAACAAAAACAAGCAAAAACCAAAAGCTCAGTAGAAAAGTGCGAGAAGAAAGTGTCGAAGCCATTTAGGCCAAAAACTTTTCTCTGAAAACTTCATCTGTGATCCACTGAACGTCATTTCTAAGCCAATGGGAGCTATCAATATTTGGATAATGTGATAAGAGTTCAAAAGTAACCAACAATACGAAAATATCCAAAAATCTAAAAAAAATTTCTTGAAATCTTGTTATTGAAGTCATAGAATCAAAAGTTACAAGATAAAACCGCTAACCACATTAAATTTAGTTTCAGTAGAAGAGAAGGGGCTCCGGTCACTACTGAGACCGACTAACAGTTCACGATATTAAGTTTAAGATTAGTTAATGTTCAGAAATTTTTTTCGAAAAATTATTTTCAAAGTCTTAACAGCCATTAAAATCACTAGTTTCCAACGGAAGTCAATAAATACGTTTAAGTAAAACCCGATGTGAGGATAATGACGCTTGTTATTCATAGGTAATCAATAAGACCTCACAAGTCTTATGACTATTAAAACAACAACAAAAACACGCAAGAACCAAAAACTCAGTAGAAAAGTGCGAGAAGACAGTGTCGAAGCCATTTAGGCCAAAAACTTTTCTCCGAAAACTTCATCTGCGATCCACTGAACTTCATTTCTAAGCCAATGGGAGCTATCAATATTTGGATAATGTGATAAGATTTAAGAAGTAACCAACAATACGAAAATATCCAAAAATCTAAAAAAAAATTGAAATCTTGTCATTGAAGTCATAGAATCAAAAGTTACAAGATAAAACCGCTAACCACATTAAATTTAGTTGCAGTAGAAGAGAAGGGGCTCCGGTCACTACTGAGACTGACTAACAGTTCACGATAATAAATTTAAGATTAGTTATTGTTCAGAATTTTTTTCGAAAAATTATTTTCAAAGTCTTAACAGCCATTAAAATTACTAGCTTCCAACGGAAGTCAATGAATACGTTTAAGTACAACCCGATGTGAGGAAAATGACGCTTCTTATTCATAGGTAATCAATAAGACATCACAATAAGTCTTATGACTATGAAAACAATAACAAAAACACGCAAAAACCAAAAAATCAGTAGAAAAGTGCGAGAAGACAGTGTCGAAGCCATTTAGGCCAAAAACTTTTCTCTGAAAACTTCATCTGTGATCCATTGAACGTCATTTCTAAGCCAATTGGAGCTATCAATATTTGGATAATGTGATAAAGGTTCAAAAGAAACCAACAATACGAAAATATCCAAAAATCTAAAAAAAATTCTTGAAATTGTGTCATTGAAGTCATAGAACCAAAAGTTACAAGATAAAACCGCTAACCAGATTAATTTTGGTTAGAGTAGAAGAGAGGGGGGTCCTGTCACTACTGAGACCGACTAACAGTTCACAATAATAAGTTTAAGATTAGTTAATGTTCAGAAATTTTTTTCGAAAAATTATTTTCAAAGTCTTAACAGCCATTAAAATCACTAGCTTCCAATGGAAGTCAATATATACGCTCAAGTATAACCCAATGTGAGGACAATGACGCTTGTTCTTCATAGGTAATCAATAAGACATCACAATAAGTCTTATGACTATGAAAACTACAGCAAAAATAGACAAAAACCAAAATTTCAGTAGAAAAGTGCGAGAAGAAAGTGTCGAAGCCATTTAGGCCAAAAACTTTTCTCCGAATACTTCATCTGAGATCCACTGAAAGTCATTTCTAAGCCAGGGGAAGTATCAATATTTGGATAATGGGAAAAGATTTCAAAATCGATAAAACGATGACCAATAAAACGAAAATATACAAAAATCTAATACTAAGTTTTCGAAATCTTGTCATTGAAGTCATAGAACCAAAAGTTACAAGAAAAAACCGCTAACCAGATTCATCTTGGTTGCAGTAGAAGAGAAGGGGCTCCTGTCACTACTGAGACTGACTAACAGTTCACGATAAAAAGTTTAAGACTAGTTTATGTTCAGAAAATTTTTTCGAAAAATTATTTTCAAAGTCAACAGCCATTAAAATTACTAGCTGACAAGGGAAGTCAATAAATACGCTAAAGTATAACCCGATGTGAGGACAATGACGTTTGTTATTCATAGGTAATCAACAAGACATCACAATAGGTCTTTTGACTATGAAAACAACAACAAAAACAGGCAAAAACAGAAAATTCAGTAGAAAAGTGCGAGTAGAAAGTGTCGAAGCCACTCAGGCCAAAAAGTTTTCTCCGAAAACTTATTCTTTGATCCACTGAACTTCATTTCTAAGCCAATGGGAGCTATCAATATTTGGATAATGTGATAAGATTTCAGAAGTAACCAACAACACGAAAATATCCAAAACTCAAAAAAATTCAAATCTCGTCATTGAAGTTATAGAACCAATAGTTAGAAGATAAAACCGCTAACCAGATTAATTTTGGTTGCAGTAGAAGAGAAGTGGGTCCTGTCACTACTGAGATTGACTAACAGTTCACGATAATAATTGAGCGTAGATCTTACATATATTTAACGCCAATCTTACATAATTCTGCGTTTAGAAGATTAGTTGTTGTTCAGAAGTTTTTTTCGAAAAATTCTTTTCAAAGTCTTAACAGCCATTAAAATCACTAGCTTCCAACGGAAGTCAATATATACGCTCAAGTATAACCCAATGTGAGGACAATGACGCTTGTTCTTCATAGGTAATCAATAAGACATCACAATAATTCTTATGACTATGAAAACAACAGCAAAAACAAGCAAAAATCAAAAATTCAGTAGAAAAGTGCGAGAAGAAAGTGTGGAAGCCAT
This sequence comes from Convolutriloba macropyga, assembly GCF_964194025.1. Classification (NCBI taxonomy): domain Eukaryota; kingdom Metazoa; phylum Xenacoelomorpha; order Acoela; family Convolutidae; genus Convolutriloba; species Convolutriloba macropyga. Next base: position 34,247,369 of record NC_134474.1, on the reverse strand, counting down.
TTAGGCCAAAAACTTTTCTCCGAATACTTCATCTTTGATCCACTGAACGTCATTTCTAAGCCTGGGGAAGTATCAATATTTGGATAATGGGAAAAGATTTCAAAATCGATACAACGATGACCAATAAAACGAAAATATACAAAAATCTAAAACTAAGTTTTCGAAATCTTGTCATTGAAGTCATAGAACCAATAGTTAGAAGATAAAACCGCTAACCAGATTAATTTTGGTTGCAGTAGAAGAGAAGGGGCTCCTGTCACTACTGAGACTGACTAACAGTTCACGATAAAAAGTTTAAGACTAGTTTATGTTCAGAAAATTTTTTCGAAAAATTATTTTCAAAGTCAACAGCCATTAAAATTACTAGCTTTCAACGGAAGTCAATAAATACGCTCATGTATAACCCAATGTGAGGACAATGACGCTTGTTCTTCATAGGTAATCAACGAGACAACATAATAAGTCTTATGACTAAAGAAAGTTTTGAAGCCATTTAGTACCAAAAACTTTTATCCGAAAACTTTATCTGCGATCCACTGAACTTCATTTCTAAGCCAATGGGAGCTATCAAAATTTGGATAATGTGATAAGATTTACGAAGTAACCAACAATACGAAAATATCCAAAAATCTAAAAAAAAAAGTGAAATCTTGTCATTGAAGTCATAGAACCAATAGTTAGAAGATAAAACCGCTAACCAGATTAATTTTGGTTGCAGTAGAAGAGAAGTGGGTCCTGTCACTACTGAGACTGACTAACAGTTCACGATAATAAGTTGATCGTAGATCTTACATAAATTCGACGCCAATCTTACATAATTTTGCGTTTAGAAGATTAGTTATTGTTCAGAAAATTTTTTCGGAAAATTATTTTCAAAGTCTTAACAGCCATTAAAAACACTAGCTTACAAGGGAAGTCAAAAAATACGCTGAAGTATAACCCGATGTGAGGACAATGACGTTTGTTATTCATAGGTAATCAACAAGACATCACAATAAGTCTTATGACTATGAAAACAGCAACAAAAACAGTCAAAAACAGAAAATTCAGTAGAAAAGTGCGAGAAGAAAGTGTGGAAGCCATTTAGGCCAAAAACTTTTCTCCGAATACTTCATCTTTGATCCACTGAACGTCATTTCTAAGCCTGGGGAAGTATCAATATTTGGATAATTGGAAAAGATTCCAAAATCGATACAACGATGACCAATAAAACGAAAATATACAAAAATCTAAAACTAAGTTTTCGAAATCTTGTCATTGAAGTCATAGAACCAATAGTTAGAAGATAAAAACGCTAACCAGAACAATTTTGGTTGCAGTAGAAGTGAAGGGGATCCTGTCACTACTGAGGCTGACTAACAGTTCACGATAATAAATTTAAGATTAGTTATTGTTCAGAATTTTTTTCGAAAAATTATTTTTAAAGTCTTAACAGCCATTAAAATCACTAGCTTCCAACGGAAGTCAATATATATGCTCAAGTATAACCCAATGTGAGGACAATGACGCTTGTTCTTCATAGGTAATCAACGAGACATCATAATAAGTCTTATGACTAAAGAAAGTTTCGAAGCCATTTAGGCCAAAAACTTTTCTCCGAAAACTTTATCTGCGATCCACTGAACTTCATTCCTAAGCCAATGGGAGCTATCAATATTTGGATAATTTGATAAGGTTTAAGAAGTAACCAACAATACGAAAATATCCAAAAATCTAAAAAAAAAGTGAAATCTTGTCATTGAAGTCATAGAACCAATAGTTAGAAGATAAAACCGCTAACCAGATTAATTTTGGTTGCAGTAGAAGAGAAGTGGGTTCTGTCACTACTGAGACTGACTAACAGTTCACGATAATAAGTTGAGCGTAGATCTTACATGAAATCGACGCCAATCTCACATAATTTTGCGTTTAGAAGATTAGTTATTGTTCAGAATTTTTTTTCGGAAAATTATTTTCAAAGTCTTAACAGCCATTAAAATCACTAGCTTACAAGGGAAGTCGAAAAATACGCTAAAGTATAACCCGATGTGAGAAAAATGACGTTTGTTATTCACAGGTAATCAACAAGACATCACAATAAGTCTTATGACTATGAAAACAACCAAAACTGGCAAAAACCAAAAAACCAGAAATTCAGTAGAAAAGTGCGAGAAGAAAGTATCGAAGACATTTAAGCCAAATACTTTTCTCTGGAAACTTCATCTTTCATCTATGATCCACTGAACGTCATTTTTAAGCCAATGGGAAGTATCAAAATTTGGATAAAGTGATAAAATTTCAAAATCGATAAAACGATAACCAAAAAAATGAAAATATCCGAAAAACCTAAAAATAAGTTTTTGAAATCTTGTCATTGAAGTCATAGAACCAATAAATAGATAATAAAACCGCTAACCAGATTAATTTTGGTTGCAGTAGAAATGAAGGGGATCCTGTCACTGCTGAGACTGACTAACAGTTCACGATATTAAGTTTACGATTAGTTAATGTTCAGAAACTTTTTTCGAAAAATTATTTTCAAAGTCTTAACAGCCATTAAAATTACTAGCTTTCAACGGAAGTCAATAAATACGCTCAAGTATAACCCGATGTGAGGACAATTTGTTATACATAGGTAATCAACAAGACATCACAATAAGTCTTATGACTATGAAAACAACAAAAACAGTCAAAAACAGGAAATTCAGTAGAAAAGTGCCAGAAGAAAGTGTCGAAGCCATTTAGGTTAAAAACTTTTCTCCAAAAACTTCATCTGTGATCCACTGAACTTCATTTCTAAGCCAATGGGAGCTATCAATATTTGGATAATGTGATAAGATTTCAGAAGTAACCAACAATACGAAAATATCCAAAAATCTAAAAAAAAATTGAAATCTCGTCATTGAAGTCATAAAACCAATAGTTAGAAGATAAAACCGCTAACCAGTTTAACTTTGGTTGCAGTAGTAGAGAAGTGGGTCCTGTCACTACTGAGACTGACTAACAGTTCACGATAATAAGTTGAGCGTAGATCTTACATAAAATCAACGCCAATCTTACATAATTTTGCGTTTAGAAGATTAGTTATTGTTCAGAAGTTTTTTTCGAAAAATTATTTTCAAAGTCTTAACAGCCATTAAAATCACTAGCTTACAAGGGACGTCAATAAATACGCTAAAGTATAACCCGATGTGAGGACAATTTGTTATTCATAGGTAATCAACAAGACATCAAAATAAGTCTTATGACTATGAAAACAACAAAAACAGGCAAAAACCAGAAATTCAGTAGAAAAGTGGGAAAAGAAAGTGTCGAAGCCATTTAAGCCAAAAAGTTTTCACTGGAAACTTTATCTGTGATCCCCTGAACGTCATTTCTAAGACAATGGGAAGTATCAATGTTTGGATAATGTGATAACAGTTCAAAAGTAACCAATAATACGAAAATATCCAAAAATCTAAAAAAACATGAAATATTGTTATTGAAGTCACAGAACCATAGTTAGAAGATAAAACCGCTAACCAGATTAATTCTGGTGGCAGTAGAAAAGAAGTGGGTCCTGTCACTACTGAGTTTGACTAACTGTTCACGATAACAAATTTAAGATTAGTTAATGTTCAAAAAATTTTTTCGAAAAATTATTTTTAAAATCTTAACAGCTATTAAAATCAATAAATTAGGTAATCAATCAGACATCACAATAAGTCTTATGACTATGAAAACAACAACAAAAACCAAAAATTCAGTAGAAATGTGCGAGAAGAAAAAGTCCAAGCCATTTAAGCCAAAATATTTTCTCTGAAAACTTCATCTGTGATCCACTGAACGTCATTTCTAAGCCAATGGGAGCTATCATCATTTGGATAATGTGATAAGAGTTCAAAATCGATAAAACGATAACCATTAAAACGAAACTATCCAGAAATATAAAAACAAGTTTTTGAAATCTTGTCATTGAATTCATAGAACCAATAGATAGAAGATAAAACCTCTAACTCTAACCAAATTATTTCTGGTTAGAGTAGAAGAGAAGTGGGTCCTGTCACTACTAAGATTGACTAACAGTTCACGATGATAAGTTGAGCGTAGGTCTTACATAAATTCAACGCATTCAACGCCAATCTTACATAATTTTGAGTTTTTAGAAGATTAATTAATGTTCAGAAATTTTTTTTCGAAGAATTATGTTCAAAGTCTGAACAGCCATTCAAATCACTAGCTTCCAACGGAAGTCAATATATACGCTCAAGTATAACCCGATGTGAGGACAATGACGTTGGTTATTCATAGGTAATCAATAAGACATCACAATAAGTCTTATGACTATGAAAACATCAAAAACAAGCAAAAACCAAAAATTCAGTAGGAAAATGCGAGAAGAAAGTGTCGGAGCCATATAAAACATAAGTTTTCCTCTGAAAACTTCATCTGCGATCCACTGAACGTCATTTCTAAGCCAATGGAAGCTATCAATATTTGGTTAATGTGATGAGTTCAAAATCGATAAAACGATAGCCAATAAAACGAAAATATCAAGAAATATAAAAACAAGTTTTTGAAATCTTGTCATTGAAGTCATAGAACCAATAGATAGAAGATAAAACCTCTAACTCTAACCAGATTAATTCTGGTTAGAGTAGAAGAGAAGTGGGTCCTGTCACTACTAAGACTGACTAACAGTTCACGAAAATAAGTTGAGCGTAGGTCTTACATAAATTCAACGCATTCAACGCCAATCTTACATAATTTTGCGTTTTTTAGAAGATTAGTTAATGTTCAGAAATATTTTTCGAAGAATTATTTTCAAAGTCTTAACAGCCATTAAAATCACTAGCTTCCAACGGAAGCCAATAAATACGCTCAAGCCAATGGGAGCTATCAATATTCGGATAATGTAAGATTTCAAAAGTAACCAACAATACGAAAATATCCAAAAATCTAAAAAAAAATTGAAATCTTGTCATTGAAGTCATAGAACCAATAGTTAGAAGATAAAACCGCTAACCAGATTAATTTTGGTTGCAGTAGAAGAGAAGTGGGTCCTGTCACTACTGAGACTGACTAACAGTTCACGATAATAAGTTGATCGTAGATCTTACATAAATTCGACGCCAATCTTACATAATTTTGCGTTTAGAAGATTAGTTATTGTTCAGAAATTTTTTTCGGAAAATTATGTTCAAAGTCTGAACAGCCATTCAAATCACTAGCTTCCAACGGAAGTCAATATATACGCTCAAGTATAACCCGATGTGAGGACAATGACGTTGGTTATTCATAGGTAATCAATAAGACATCACAATAAGTTTTATGACTATGAAAACATCAAAAACAAGCAAAAACCAAAAATTCAGTAGGAAAATGCGAGAAGAAAGTGTCGGAGCCATATAAAACATAAGCTTTCCTCTGAAAACTTCATCTGCGATCCACTGAACGTCATTTCTAAGCCAATGGAAGCTATCAATATTTGGATAATGTGATGAGTTCAAAATCGATAAAACGATAGCCAATAAAACGAAAATATCAAGAAATATAAAAACAAGTTTTTGAAATATTGTCATTGAAGTCATAGAACCAATAGATAGAAGATAAAACCTCTAACTCTAACCAGATTAATTCTGGTTAGAGTAGAAGAGAAGTGGGTCCTGTCACTACTAAGCCTGACTAACAGTTCACGAAAAAAAGTTGAGCGTAGGTCTTACATAAATTCAACGCATTCAACGCCAATCTTACATAATTTTGCGTTTTTTAGAAGATTAGTTAATGTTCAGAAATATTTTTCGAAGAATTATTTTCAAAGTCTTAACAGCCATTAAAATCACTAGCTTCCAACGGAAGCCAATAAATGCGCTCAAGCCAATGGGAGCTATCAATATTTGGATAATGTGGTAAAATTTCAAAAGTAACCAACAATACGAAAATATCCAAAAATCTAAAAAAAAAATTGAAATCTTGTCATTGAAGTCATAAAACCAATAGTTAGAAGATAAAACCCCTATCCATATTAATTTTGGTTGCAGCAGAAGAGAACGGGGTCCTGTCACTACTGAGACTGACTAACAGTTCACGATAATAAGTTGATCGTAGATCTTACATAAATTCGACGCCAATCTTACATAATTTTGCGTTTAGAAGATTAGTTATTGTTCAGAAATTTTTTTCGGAAAATTATTTTCAAAGTCTTAACAGCCGTTAAAATTACTAGCTTCCAACGGAAGCCAATAAATGCGCTCAAGCCAATGGGAGCTATCAATATTTGGATAATGTGGTAAAATTTCAAAAGTAACCAACAATACGAAAATATCCAAAAATCTAAAAAAAAATTGAAATCTTGTCATTGAAGTCATAAAACCAATAGTTAGAAGATAAAACCCCTATCCATATTAATTTTGGTTGCAGCAGAAGAGAACGGGGTCCTGTCACTACTAAGACTGACTAACAGTTCACGAAAATAAGTTGAGCGTAGGTCTTACATAAATTCAACGCATTCAACGCCAATCTTACATAATTTTGCGTTTTTTAGAAGATTAGTTAATGTTCAGAAATATTTTTCGAAGAATTATTTTCAAAGTCTTAACAGCCATTAAAATTACTAGCTTCCAACGGAAGCCAATAAATACGCTCAAGCCAATGGGAGCTATCAATATTCGGATAATGTAAGATTTCAAAAGTAACCAACAATACGAAAATATCCAAAAATCTAAAAAAAAATTGAAATCTTGTCATTGAAGTCATAGAACCAATAGTTAGAAGATAAAACCGCTAACCAGATTAATTTTTGTTGCAGTAGAAGAGAAGTGGGTCCTGTCACTACTGAGACTGACTAACAGTTCACGATAATAAGTTGATCGTAGATCTTACATAAATTCGACGCCAATCTTACATAATTTTGCGTTTAGAAGATTAGTTATTGTTCAGAAATTTTTTTCGGAAAATTATGTTCAAAGTCTGAACAGCCATTCAAATCACTAGCTTCCAACGGAAGTCAATATATACGCTCAAGTATAACCCGATGTGAGGACAATGACGTTGGTTATTCATAGGTAATCAATAAGACATCACAATAAGTTTTATGACTATGAAAACATCAAAAACAAGCAAAAACCAAAAATTCAGTAGGAAAATGCGAGAAGAAAGTGTCGGAGCCATATAAAACATAAGCTTTCCTCTGAAAACTTCATCTGCGATCCACTGAACGTCATTTCTAAGCCAATGGAAGCTATCAATATTTGGATAATGTGATGAGTTCAAAATCGATAAAACGATAGCCAATAAAACGAAAATATCAAGAAATATAAAAACAAGTTTTTGAAATATTGTCATTGAAGTCATAGAACCAATAGATAGAAGATAAAACCTCTAACTCTAACCAGATTAATTCTGGTTAGAGTAGAAGAGAAGTGGGTCCTGTCACTACTAAGCCTGACTAACAGTTCACGAAAAAAAGTTGAGCGTAGGTCTTACATAAATTCAACGCATTCAACGCCAATCTTACATAATTTTGCGTTTTTTAGAAGATTAGTTAATGTTCAGAAATATTTTTCGAAGAATTATTTTCAAAGTCTTAACAGCCATTAAAATCACTAGCTTCCAACGGAAGCCAATAAATGCGCTCAAGCCAATGGGAGCTATCAATATTTGGATAATGTGGTAAAATTTCAAAAGTAACCAACAATACGAAAATATCCAAAAATCTAAAAAAAAAATTGAAATCTTGTCATTGAAGTCATAAAACCAATAGTTAGAAGATAAAACCCCTATCCATATTAATTTTGGTTGCAGCAGAAGAGAACGGGGTCCTGTCACTACTGAGACTGACTAACAGTTCACGATAATAAGTTGATCGTAGATCTTACATAAATTCGACGCCAATCTTACATAATTTTGCGTTTAGAAGATTAGTTATTGTTCAGAAATTTTTTTCGGAAAATTATTTTCAAAGTCTTAACAGCCGTTAAAATTACTAGCTTTCAACGGAAGTCAATAAATACGCTCAAGCCAATGGGAGCTATCAATATTCGGATAATGTAAGATTTCAAAAGTAACCAACAATACGAAAATATCCAAAAATCTAAAAAAAAATTGAAATCTTGTCATTGAAGTCATAGAACCAATAGTTAGAAGATAAAACCGCTAACCAGATTAATTTTGGTTGCAGTAGAAGAGAAGTGGGTCCTGTCACTACTGAGACTGACTAACAGTTCACGATAATAAGTTGATCGTAGATCTTACATAAATTCGACGCCAATCTTACATAATTTTGCGTTTAGAAGATTAGTTATTGTTCAGAAATTTTTTTAGGAAAATTATTTTCAAAGTCTTAACAGCCATTAAAATCACTAGCTTTCAACGGAAGTCAATAAATACGCTCAAGCCAAAGGGAGCTATCAATATTCGGATAATGTAAGATTTCAAAAGTAACCAACAATACGAAAATATCCAAAAACCTAAAAAAAAATTGAAATCTTGTCATTGAAGTCATAGAACCAATAGTTAGAAGATAAAACCGCTAACCAGATTAATTTTGGTTGCAGTAGAAGAGAAGTGGGTCCTGTCACTACTGAGACTGACTAACAGCTCACGATAATAAGTTGATCGTAGAACTTACATAAATTCGACGCCAATCTTACATAATTTTGCGTTTAGAAGATTAGTTATTGTTCAGAAATTTTTTTCGGAAAATTATTTTCAAAGTCTTAACAGCCATTAAAATCACTAGCTTTCAACGGAAGTCAATAAATACGCTCAAGCCAATGGGAGCTATCAATATTCGGATAATGTAAGATTTCAAAAGTAACCGAAAATACGAAAATATCCAAAAATCTAAAAAAAAATTGAAATCTTGTCATTGAAGTCATAGAACCAATAGTTAGAAGATAAAACCGCTAACCAGAATAATTTTGGTTGCAGTAGAAGAGAAGTGAGTCCTGTCACTACTGAGACTGACTAACAGTTCCCGATAATAAGTTAAGATTAGTTAATGTTCAGAAAATTTTTTCGAAAAATTATTTTCAAAGTCTTAACAGCCATTAAAATCACTAGCTTTCACCGGAAGTCAATAAATACGCTCAAGCCAATGGGAGCTATCAATATTCGGATAATGTAAGATTTCAAAAGTAACCAACAATACGAAAATATCCAAAAACCTAAAAAAAATTGAAATCTTGTCATTGAAGTCATAGAACCAATAGTTAGAAGATAAAACCGCTAACCAGATTAATTTTGGTTGCAGTAGAAGAGAAGTGGGTCCTGTCACTACTGAGACAGACTAACAGTTCACGATAATAAGTTGATCGTAGATCTTACATAAATTCGACGCCAATCTTACATAATTTTGCGTTTAGAAGATTAGTTATTGTTCAGAAATTTTTTTAGGAAAATTATTTTCAAAGTCTTAACAGCCATTAAAATCACTAGCTTTCAACGGAAGTCAATAAATACGCTCAAGCCAAAGGGAGCTATCAATATTCGGATAATGTAAGATTTCAAAAGTAACCAACAATACGAAAATATCCAAAAACCTAAAAAAAATTGAAATCTTGTCATTGAAGTCATAGAACCAATAGTTAGAAGATAAAACCGCTAACCAGATTAATTTTGGTTGCAGTAGAAGAGAAGTGGGTCCTGTCACTACTGAGACTGACTAACAGTTCCCGATAATAAGTTAAGATTAGTTAATGTTCAGAAAATTTTCTCGAAAAATTATTTTCAAAGTCTTAACAGCCATTAAAATCACTAGCTTTCACCGGAAGTCAATAAAAACGCTCAAGCCATTGGGAGCTATCAATATTCGGATAATGTAAGATTTCAAAAGTAACCAACAATACGAAAATATCCAAAAATCTAAAAAAAAATTGAAATCTTGTCATTGAAGTCATAGAACCAATAGATAGAAGATAAAACCGCTAACCAGATTAATTTTGGTTGCAGTAGAAGAGAAGTGGGTCCTGTCACTATTGAGACTGACTAACAGTTCACGATAATAAGTTGATCGTAGATCTTACATAAATTCGACGCCAATCTTACATAATTTTGCGTTTAGAAGATTAGTTATTGTTCAGAAATTTTTTTCGGAAAATTATTTTCAAAGTCTTAACAGCCATTAAAATTACTAGCTTACAAGGGAAGTCAAAAAATACGCTAAAATATAACCCGATGTGCGACAATGACGCTTCTTATTCATAGGTAATCAATAAGACATCACCATAAGTCTTATGACTATGAAAACAACAACAAAAACAAGCAAAAATCAAAAATTCAGTAGAAAAGTGCGAGAAGAAAGTGTCAAAGCCATTTAGGCCAAAACCTTTTCTCCGAAAACTTCATCTGTGATCCACTGAACGTCATTTCTAAGCAAATGGGAGCTATCAATATTTGGATAATGTGATGAGATTTCAAAAGTAACCAACAATATGAAAATATCCAAAAATCTAAAAAAAAAATTTGAAGTCTTGTCATTGAAGTCATTGAACCAATGGTTAGAAGATAAAACCGCTATCCAGATTTATTTTGGTTGCAGTAGAAAAGAAGGGGGTCCTGTCACTACTGAGGCTGACTAACAGTTCAAGATAGTTAAGTTTAAGACTAGTTAATGTTCAGAAAATTTTTTCGAAAAACTGTTTTCAAAGTCTTAACAGCAATTAAAATCACTAGCTTTCAACGAAAGTCAATAAATACGCTAAAGTATAAACCGATGTGAGGAAAATGACGCTTGTTATTCATAGGTAATCAATAAGACATCACAATAAGTCTGATGACTATTAAAACAACAAAAAACAATCGAAAACCAAAAATTCAGTAGAAAAGTGCCAGAAAAAAATGTCAAGGCCATTTAGGCCAAAAATTTTTCTGCAAAAACTTCATCTGTGATCCACCGAACGTCATTTCTAAGCAAATGGGAGCTATCAATATTTGGATAATGTGATGAGATTTCAAAAGTAACCAACAATATGAAAATATCCAAAAATCTAAAAAAAAAATTTGAAGTCTTGTCATTGAAGTCATTGAACCAATGGTTAGAAGATAAAACCGCTATCCAGATTTATTTTGGTTGCAGTAGAAAAGAAGGGGGTCCTGTCACTACTGAGGCTGACTAACAGTTCAAGATAGTTAAGTTTAAGACTAGTTAATGTTCAGAAAATTTTTTCGAAAAACTGTTTTCAAAGTCTTAACAGCAATTAAAATCACTAGCTTTCAACGAAAGTCAATAAATACGCTAAAGTATAAACCGATGTGAGGAAAATGACGCTTGTTATTCATAGGTAATCAATAAGACATCACAATAAGTCTGATGACTATTAAAACAACAAAAAACAATCGAAAACCAAAAATTCAGTAGAAAAGTGCCAGAAAAAAATGTCAAGGCCATTTAGGCCAAAAATTTTTCTGCAAAAACTTCATCTGTGATCCACCGAACGTCATTTCTAAGCAAATGGGAGCTATCAATATTTGGATAATGTGATGAGATTTCAAAAGTAACCAACAATATGAAAATATCCAAAAATCTAAAAAAAAATTTGAAGTCTCGTCATTGAAGTCATTGAACCAATGGTTAGAAGATAAAACCGCTATCCAGATTTATTTTGGTTGCAGTAGAAGAGAAGTGGGTCCTGTCACTATTGAGACTGACTAACAGTTCACGATAATAAGTTGATCGTAGATCTTACATAAATTCGACGCCAATCTTACATAATTTTGCGTTTAGAAGATTAGTTATTGTTCAGAAATTTTTTTCGGAAAATTATTTTCAAAGTCTTAACAGCCATTAAAATTACTAGCTTACAAGGGAAGTCAAAAAATACGCTAAAGTATAACCCGATGTGCGACAATGACGCTTCTTATTCATAGGTAATCAATAAGACATCACCATAAGTCTTATGACTATGAAAACAACAACAAAAACAAGCAAAAATCAAAAATTCAGTAGAAAAGTGCGAGAAGAAAGTGTCAAAGCCATTTAGGCCAAAACCTTTTCTCCGAAAACTTCATCTGTGATCCACTGAACGTCATTTCTAAGCAAATGGGAGCTATCAATATTTGGATAATGTGATGAGATTTCAAAAGTAACCAACAATATGAAAATATCCAAAAATCTAAAAAAAAAAATTTGAAGTCTTGTCATTGAAGTCATTGAACCAATGGTTAGAAGATAAAACCGCTATCCAGATTTATTTTGGTTGCAGTAGAAGAGAAGGGGGTCCTGTCACTACTGAGGCTGACTAACAGTTCAAGATAGTTAAGTTTAAGATTAGTTAATGTTCAGAAAATTTTTTCGAAAAATTGTTTTCAAAGTCTTAACAGCAATTAAAATCACTAGCTTTCAACGAAAGTCAATAAATACGCTAAAGTATAAACCGATGTGAGGAAAATGACGCTTGTTATTCATAGGTAATCAATAAGACATCACAATAAGTCTGATGACTATTAAAACATCAAAAAACAAGCGAAAACCAAAAATTCAGTAGAAAAGTGCCAGAAAAAAATGTCAAGGCCATTTAGGCCAAAAACTTTTCTGCGAAAACTTCATCTGTGATCCACCGAACGTCATTTCTAAGCAAATGGGAGCTATCAATATTTGGATAATGTGATGAGATTTCAAAAGTAACCAACAATATGAAAATATCCAAAAATCTAAAAAAAAAATTTGAAGTCTTGTCATTGAAGTCATTGAACCAATGGTTAGAAGATAAAACCGCTATCCAGATTTATTTTGGTTGCAGTAGAAGAGAAGGGGGTCCTGTCACTACTGAGGCTGACTAACAGTTCAAGATAGTTAAGTTTAAGATTAGTTAATGTTCAGAAAATTTTTTCGAAAAATTGTTTTCAAAGTCTTAACAGCAATTAAAATCACTAGCTTTCAACGAAAGTCAATAAATACGCTAAAGTATAAACCGATGTGAGGAAAATGACGCTTGTTATTCATAGGTAATCAATAAGACATCACAATAAGTCTGATGACTATTAAAACAACAAACAAGCGAAAACCAAAAATTCAGTAGAAAAGTGCCAGAAAAAAATGTCAAGGCCATTTAGGCCAAAAACTTTTCTGCGAAAACTTCATCTGTGATCCACCGAACGTCATTTCTAAGCAAATGGGAGCTATCAATATTTGGATAATGTGATGAGATTTCAAAAGTAACCAACAATATGAAAATATCCAAAAATCTAAAAAAAAAATTTGAAGTCTTGTCATTGAAGTCATTGAACCAATGGTTAGAAGATAAAACCGCTATCCAGATTTATTTTGGTTGCAGTAGAAGAGAAGGGGGTCCTGTCACTACTGAGACTGACTAACAGTTCAAGATAGTTAAGTTTAAGATTAGTTAATGTTCAGAAAATTTTTTCGAAAAATTGTTTTCAAAGTCTTAACAGCAATTAAAATCACTAGCTTTCAACGAAAGTCAATAAATACGCTAAAGTATAAACCGATGTGAGGAAAATGACGCTTGTTATTCATAGGTAATCAATAAGACATCACAATAAGTCTGATGACTATTAAAACAACAAACAAGCGAAAACCAAAAATTCAGTAGAAAAGTGCCAGAAAAAAATGTCAAGGCCATTTAGGCCAAAAACTTTTCTGCGAAAACGTCATCTGTGATCCACCGAACGTCATTTCTAAGCAAATGGGAGCTATCAATATTTGGATAATGTGATGAGATTTCAAAAGTAACCAACAATATGAAAATATCCAAAAATCTAAAAAAAAAATTTGAAGTCTTGTCATTGAAGTCATTGAACCAATGGTTAGAAGATAAAACCGCTATCCAGATTTATTTTGGTTGCAGTAGAAGAGAAGGGGGTCCTGTCACTACTGAGACTGACTAACAGTTCAAGATAGTTAAGTTTAAGATTAGTTAACGTTCAGAAAATTTTTTCGAAAAATTGTTTTCAAAGTTTTAACAGCAATTAAAATCACTAGCTTTCAACGAAAGTCAATAAATACGCTAAAGTATAAACCGATGTGAGAAAAATGACGCTTGTTTTTCATAGGTAATCAATAAGACATCACAATAAAACTGATGACTATTAAAACAACAAAAAACAAGCGAAAACCAAAAATTCAGTAGAAAAGTGCCAGAAAAAAATGTCAAGGCCATTTAGGCCAAAAACTTTTCTGCGAAAACTTCATCTGTGATCCACTGAACGTCAGTTCTTAGCCAATGAAAGCTATCAATATTTGGATAATGTGATAACGTTTCAAAAGTAACCAACAATATGAAAATATCCAAAAATCTAAAAAAAAAATTTGAAGTCTTGTCATTGAAGTCATTGAACCAATGGTTAGAAGATAAAACCGCTATCCAGATTTATTTTGGTTGCAGTAGAAAAGAAGGGGGTCCTGTCACTACTGAGACTGACTAACAGTTCAAGATAGTTAAGTTTAAGATTAGTTAATGTTCAGAAAATTTTTTCGAAAAATTGTTTTCAAAGTCTTAACAGCAATTAAAATCACTAGCTTTCAACGAAAGTCAATAAATACGCTAAAGTATAAACCGATGTGAGGAAAATGACGCTTGTTATTCATAGGTAATCAATAAGACATCACAATAAGTCTGATGACTATTAAAACAACAAAAAACAAGCGAAAACCAAAAATTCAGTAGAAAAGTGCCAGAAAAAAATGTCAAGGCCATTTAGGCCAAAAACTTTTCTGCGAAAACTTCATCTGTGATCCACTGAACGTCAGTTCTTAGCCAATGAAAGCTATCAATATTTGGATAATGTGATAACGTTTCAAAAGTAACCAACAATATGAAAATATCCAAAAATCTAAAAAAAAAATTTGAAGTCTTGTCATTGAAGTCATTGAACCAATGGTTAGAAGATAAAACCGCTATCCAGATTTATTTTGGTAGCAGTAGAAGAGAAGGGGGTCCTGTCACTACTGAGACTGACTAACAGTTCAAGATAGTTAAGTTTAAGATTAGTTAATGTTCAGAAAATTTTTTCGAAAAATTGTTTTCAAAGTCTTAACAGCAATTAAAATCACTAGCTTTCAACGAAAGTCAATAAATACGCTAAAGTATAAACCGATGTGAGGAAAATGACGCTTGTTATTCATAGGTAATCAATAAGACATCACAATAAGTCTGATGACTATTAAAACAACAAAAAACAAGCGAAAACCAAAAATTCAGTAGAAAAGTGCCAGAAAAAATTGTCAAGGCCATTTAGGCCAAAAACTTTTCTGCGAAAACTTCATCTGTGATCCACTGAACGTCAGTTCTTAGCCAATGAAAGCTATCAATATTTGGATAATGTGATAACGTTTCAAAAGTAACCAACAATATGAAAATATCCAAAAATCTAAAAAAAGAAATTTGAAATCTTGTCATTGAAGTCATATAACCAATGGTTAGAACTTAAAACCGCTATCCAGATTAAATTTGGTTGCAGTAGAAGAGAAGGGGGTCCTGTCACTACTGAGACTGACTAACAGTTGAAGATAATAACTTTAAGATAAGTTAATGTTCAGAAAATTTTTTCGAAAAATGGTTTTCAAAGTCTTAACAGCCATTAAAATCACTAGCTTTCAACGAAAGTCAAAAAATACGCTAAAGTATAAACCGATGTGAGGAAAATGACGCTTGTTATTCATAGGTAATCAATAAGACATCACAATAAGTCTTATGACTATGAAAACAACAAAAAAGAAGCAAAAACCAAAAACTCAGTAGAAAAGTGCGAGAAAAAATTGTCAAGGCCATTTAGGCCAAAACTTTTCTGCAAAAACCTCATCTGTGATCCACTGAACGTCAGTTCTAAGCCAATGAAAGCAATCAATATTTGGATAACGTGATAACGTTTCAGAAGTAACCAACAATACGAAAATATCCAAAAATCTAAAAAAAAATTTGAAATCTTGTCATTGAAGTCATAGAACCAATAGTTAGAAGATAAAAACCCTATCCATATCAATTTTGGTTGCAGCAGAAGAGAACGGGGTCCTGTCACTACTGAGACTGACTAACAGTTCACGATAATAAATTAAGATTAGTTAATGTTCAGAAAATTTTTTCGAAAAATTATTTTCAAAGTCTTAACAGCCATTAAAATCACTAGCTTTCAACGGAAGTCAATAAATACGCTCAAGCCAATGGGAGCTATCGATATTTGGATAATGTAAGATTTCAAAAGTAACCAACAATCCGAAAATATCCAAAAATCTAAAAAAAAATTGAAATCTTGTCATTGAAGTCATAGAACCAATAGTTAGAAGATAAAACCGCTAACCAGATTAATTTTGGTTGCAGTAGAAGAGAAGGGGGTCCTGTCATTACTAAGACTGACTAACAGTTCCCGATAATAAGTTTAAGATTAGTTAATGTTCAGAAATTTTTTTCGAAAAATTATTTTCAAAGTCTTAACAGCCATTAAAATCACTAGCTTTCAACGGAAGTCAATAAATACGCTCAAGCCAATGGGAGCTATCAATATTCGGATAACGTAAGATTTCAAAAGTAACCAACAAAACGAAAATATCCAAAAATCTAAAAAAAAATTGAAATCTTGTCATTGAAGTCATAGAACCAATAGTTAGAAGATAAAACCGCTAACCAGTTTAATTTTGGTTGCAGTAGAAGAGAAGGGGGTCCTGTCATTACTAAGACTGACTAACAGTTCCCGATAATAAGTTTAAGATTAGTTAATGTTCAGAAAATTTTTTCGAAAAATTGTTTTCAAAGTCTTAACAGCCATTAAAATCACTAGCTTTCAACGGAAGTCAATAAATACGCTCAAGTCAATGGGAGCTATCAATATTTGGATAATGTAAGATTTCAAAAGTAACCAACAATACGAAAATATCCAAAAATCTAAAAAAAATTGAAATCTTGTCATTGAAGTCATAGAACCAATAGTTAGAAGATAAAACCGCTAACCAGATTAATATTGGTTGCAGTAGAAGAGAAGGGGGTCCTGTCATTACTAAGACTGACTAACAGTTCCCGATAATAAGTTTAAGATTAGTTAATGTTCAGAAAATTTTTTCGAAAAATTATTTTCAAAGTCTTAACAGCCATTAAAATCACTAGCTTTCAACGGAAGTCAATAAATACGCTCAAGCCAATGGGAGCTATCAATATTCGGATATTGTAAGATTTCAAAAGTAACCAACAATACGAAAATATCCAAAAATCTAAAAAAAAATTTGAAATCTTGTCATTGAAGTCATAGAACCAATAGTTAGAAGATAAAACCGCTAACCAGATTAATTTTGGTTGCAGTAGAAGAGAAGGGGGTCCTGTCATTACTAAGACTGACTAACAGTTCCCGATAATAAGTTTAAGATAAGTTAATGTTCAGAAAACTTTTTCGAAAAATTATTTTCAAAGTCTTAACAGCCATTAAAATCACTAGCTTTCAACGGAAGTCAATAAATACGCTCAAGCCAATGGGAGCTATCAATATTCGGATAATGTAAGATTTCAAAAGTAACCAACAATACGAAAATATCCAAAAATCTAAAAAAAAAATTGAAATCTTGTCATTGAAGTCATAGAACCAATAGTTAGAAGATAAAACCGCTAACCAGATTAATTTTGGTTGCAGTAGAAGAGAAGGGGGTCCTGTCATTACTAAGACTGACTAACAGTTCCCGATAATAATTTTAAGATTAGTTAATGTTCAGAAAATTTTTTCGAAAAATTATTTTCAAAGTCTTAACAGCCATTAAAATCACTAGCTTTCAACGGAAGTCAATAAATACGCTCAAGCCAATGGGAGCTATCAATATTTGGATAATGTAAGATTTCAAAAGTAACCAACAATACGAAAATATCCAAAAATCCAAAAAAAAATTTGAAATCTTGTCATTGAAGTCATAGAACCAATAGTTAGAAGATAAAACCGCTAACCAGATTATTTTGGTTGCAGTAGAAGAGGAGGGGGTCCTGTCATTACTAAGACTGACTAACAGTTCCCGATAATAATTTTAAGATTAGTTAATGTTCAGAAAATTTTTTCGAAAAATTATTTTCAAAGTCTTAACAGCCATTAAAATCACTAGCTTTCAACGGAAGTCAATAAATACGCTCAAGCCAATGGGAGCTATCAATATTTGGATAATGTAAGATTTCAAAAGTAACCAACAATACGAAAATATCCAAAAATCCAAAAAAAATTTGAAATCTTGTCATTGAAATCATAGAACCAATAGTTAGAAGATAAAACCGCTAACCAGATTAATTTTGGTTGCAGTAGAAGAGGAGGGGGTCCTGTCATTACTAAGACTGACTAACAGTTCCCGATAATAATTTTAAGATTAGTTAATGTTCAGAAAATTTTTTCGAAAAATTATTTTCAAAGTCTTAACAGCCACTAAAATCACTAGCCTTCAACGGAAGTCAATAAATACGCCCGCGTATAACCCGATGTGAGGACAATCACGCGTGTTATTCATAGGTAATCAATAAGAAATCACAATAAGTCTTAGGACTATGAAAACAACAACAAAAACGAGCAAAAACTAAAAATTTAGTAGAAAAGTCCAAGAAAGTGTCGAAGACATTTAGGCCAAAAACGTTTCTCTGAAAACTTGATCTGTGATCCACTGGACGTCATCTCTAAGCCAATGGGAGCTATCAATATTTGGATAATGTGATAAGATTTCAGAAGTAACCAACAATACGAAAATATCGAAAAAATCTAAAAAAAAATTGAAATCTTGTCATTGAAGTCATAGAACCAATAGTTAGAAGATAAAACCCCTATCCATATTAATTTTGGTTGCAGCAGAAGAGAACGGGGTCCTGTCAATACTGAGACTGACTAACAGTTCACTATAATAAGTTTAAGATTAGTTAATATTCAGAAAACTTTTTCGGAAAATTAATTTCAAAGTCTTAACAGCCATTAAAATCACTAGCTTTCAACGGAAGTCAATAAATACGCTCAAGCCAATGGGAGCTATCAATATTTGGATAATGTGGTAAAATTTCAAAAGTAACCAACAATACGAAAATATCCAAAAATCTAAAAAAAAAATTGAAATCTTGTCATTGAAGTCATAAAACCAATAGTTAGAAGATAAAACCCCTATCCATATTAATTTTGGTTGCAGCAGAAGAGAACGGGGTCCTGTCACTACTGAGACTGACTAACAGTTCACGATAATAAGTTTAAGATTAGTTAAAGTTCAGAAAATTTTTTCAAAAAATTATTTTCAAAGCCTTGACAGCCATTAAAATCAATAGGTTTCAACGGAAGTCAATAAATACGCTCAAGCCAATGGGAGCTATCAATATTTGGATAATGTGGTAAGATTTCAAAAGTTATCAACAATACGAAAATGTCCAAAAATCTTTTAAAAAAATGAAATCTTGTCATTGAAGTCATAGAACCAATAGTTAGAAGATAAAACCGCTAACCATATTAATTTTGGTTGCAGTAGAAGAGAAGGGGGTCCTGTCATTACTGAGACTGACTAACAGTTCCCGATAATAAGTTTAAGATTAGTTAATGTTCAGAAAGTTTTTTTCGAAAAATTATTTTCAAAGTCTTAACAGCCAATAAAATCACTAGCTATCAACGGAAGTCAATAAATACGCTCAAGCCAATGGGAGCTATCAATATTTGGATAATGTGGTAAGATTTCAAAAGTAACCAACAATACGAAAATGTCCAAAAATAAAATAAAAAATTGAAATCTTGTCATTGAAGTCATAGAACCAATAGTTAGAAGATAAAATCTCTAACCAGATTAATTTTGGTTGCAGTAGAAGAGAAGGGGGTCCTGTCATTACTGAGACTGACTAACAGATCCCGATAATAAGTTTAAGATTAGTTAATGTTCAGAAATTTTTTTCGAAAAATTGTTTTCAAAGTCTTAACAGCAATTAAAATCACTAGCTTTCAACGAAAGTCAATAAATACGCTAAAGTATAAACCGATGTGAGGAAAATGACGCTTGTTATTCATAGGTAATCAATAAGACATCACAATAAGTCTGATGACTATTAAAACAACAAAAAACAAGCGAAAACCAAAAATTCAGTAGAAAAGTGCCAGAAAAAAATGTCAAGGCCATTTAGGCCAAAAACTTTTCTGCGAAAACTTCATCTGTGATCCACTGAACGTCAGTTCTTAGCCAATGAAAGCTATCAATATTTGGATAATGGGATAACATTTCAAAAGTAACCAACAATCCGAAAATATTCAAAAATAAAATAAAAAATTGAAATCTTGTCATTGAAGTCATAGAACCAATAGTTAGAAGATAAAAGCTCTAACCAGATTAATTTTGGTTGCAGTAGAAGAAAGGGGGGTCCTGCCACTACTGAGACTGACTAACATTTCACGATAAAAATTTAAGATTGGTTAATGTTCAAAAAATTTTTTCGAAAAATTATTTTCAAAGCCTTAACAGCCATTAAAATCACTAGCTTTCAACTACAGTCAATAAATACGCTCAAGTTTAAACCGATGTGAGGACAATGACGCTTGTTGTTCATAGGTAATTAATAAGACATCACAATAAGTCTTATGACTATGAAAACAACAACAAAAACAAGCAAAAACCAAAAACTCAGTAGAAAAGTGCGAGAAGAAATTGTCAAGGCCATTTAGGCCAAAAACTTTTTTGCGAACACTTCATCTGTGATCCACTGAATGTCAACTCTAAGCATTATTCGGATAATGTGATAACATTTCAAAAGTAACCAACAATACGAAAATATCCAAAAAAAAAATTGATATCTTGCCATTGAAGTCATAGAACCAATAGTTAGAAGATAAAACCGCTAACCAGATTAATTTTGGTTGCAGTAGAAGAGAAGGGGGTCCTGCCACTACTGAGACTGACTAACAGTTCACGATAAAAATTTAAGATTAATTAATGTTCAGAAAATTTTTTCAAAAAATTATTTTCAAAATCTTAACAGCCATAAAAATCACTAGCTTTCAACGGAAGTCAATAAATACGCTCAAGTTTAATCCGATATGAGGAGAACGACGCTTGTTATTCATAGGTAAATAATAAGACATCACAATAAGTCTTATGACTATGAAAACAACAACAAAAACAAGCAAAAACCAAAAACTCAGTAGAAAAGTGCGAGAAGAAATTGTCAAGGCCATTTAGGCCAAAAACTTTTCTGCGAAAACTTCATCTGTGATCCACTGAACGTCAACTCTAAGCAATATTCGGATAATGTGATAACATTTCAAAAGTAACCAACAATACGAAAATATACAAAAATAAAAAAAAATTGATATCTTGCCATTGAAGTCATAGAACCAATAGTTAGAAGATAAAACCGCTAACCAGATTAATTTTGGTTGCAGTAGAAGAGAAGGGGGTCCTGTCACTACTGAGACTGAATAACAGTTCACGATAAAAAGTTTAAGACTAGTTTATGTTCAGAAAGTTTTTTCGAAAAATTATTTTCAAAGTCTTAACAGCCATTAAAATCAGCTTTCAACGGAAGTCAATAAATATGCCCACGTATAACCCGATGTGAGGACAATCACGCGTGTTATTCATAGGTAATCAATAAGAAATCACAATAAGTCTTAGGACTATGAAAACAACAACAAAAACGAGCAAAAACTAAAAATTTAGTAGAAAAGTCCGAGAAGAAATTGTCGAAGACATTTAGGCCAAAAACGTTTCTCCGAAAACTTGATCTCTGATCCACTGAACGTCATTTTTAAGCCAATGGGAGCTATCAATATTTGGATAATGTGATAAGAGTTCAAAAGTAACCAACAATACGAAAGTATCCAAAAATCTAAAAAAAATTCTTGAAATCTTATTGAAGTCATAGAACCAATAGTTACAAGATAAAACCGCCAGCCAGATTAGTTTTGGTTGCAGTAGAAGAGAAGGGGTCCTGTCACTACTGAAACTGACTAACAGTGCACGATAATAAGTTTCAGATTAGTTAATGTTCAGAAATTTTTTCTAAAATTTTTTTTCAAAGTCTTAACAGCCATTAAAATCAATAGCTTTCAACGGAAGTCAATAAATAGAAAAGTGCGAGAAGAAAATGTCGAAGCCATTTAAGCCATATGCTTTTCTCTGAAAACTTAATCAGTGATCCACTGCGCGTATTTAATAAGCCAATGGGAGCTATCAATATTTGGATAATGTAATATGAGTTCAAAAGTAACCAATAATACGAAAATAACTATAAAATTTTTTTAAAAAATTTGAGATCTTGTGTCATTGAAGTCATTTATCCAATAGTTAGTAGATAAAACCGCTAACCAGATTAATTTTGGTTGCAGTAGAAGAGAAGGGGGTCCTGTCACTACTGAGACTGACTAACATTTCACGATAAAAAGTTTAAGACTAGTTTATGTTCAGAAAATTTTTTTGAAAAATTATTTTCAAAGTCTTAACAGCCTTTAAAATCACTAGCTTTCAACGGAAGTCAATAACTACGCCCACGTATAACCCGATGTGAGGACAATCACGCGTGTTATTCATAGGTAATCAATAAGAAATCACAATAAGTCTTAGGACTATTAAAACAACAACAAAAACGAGCAAAAACTAAAAATTTAGTAGAAAAGTCCGAGAAGAAAGTGTCGAAGACATTCAGGCCAAAAACGTTTCTCCGAAAACTTGATCTCTGATCCACTGAACGTCATTTCTAAGCCAATGGGAGCTATCAATAATTGGATAATGTGATAAGAGTTCAAAAGTAACCAACAATACGAAAATATCCAAAAATATAAAAAAAATTCTTGAAATCTTATTGAAGTCATAGAACCAATAGTTACAAGATAAAACCGCCAGCCAGATTAGTTTTGTTTGCAGTAGAAGAGAAGGGGTCCTGTCACTACTGAGACTGACTAACAGTTCACGATAAAAAGTTTAAGACTAGTTTATGTTCAGAAAATTTTTTCGAAAAATTATTTTCAAAGTCTTAACAGCCATTAAAATCACTAGCTTTCAACGGAAGTCAATAAATACGCCCACGTATAACCCGATGTGAGGACAATCACGCCTGTTATTCATAGGTAATCAATAAGAAATCACAATAAGTCTTAGGACTATGAAAACAACAACAAAAACGAGCAAAAACTAAAAATTTAGTAGAAAAGTCCGAGAAGAAAGTGTCGAAGACATTTAGGCCAAAAACGTTTCTCCGAAAACTTGATCTCTTATCCACTGAACGTCATTTTTAAGCCAATGGGAGCTATCAATATTTGGATAATGTGATAAGAGTTCAAAAGTAACCAACAATACGAAAATATCCAAAAATCTAAAAAAAAATTCTTGAAATCTTATTGAAGTCATAGAACCAATAGTTACAAGATAAAACCGCCAGCCAGATTAGTTTTGTTTGCAGTAGAAGAGAAGGGGTCCTGTCACTACTGAAACTGACTAACAGTGCACGATAATAAGTTTCAGATTAATTAATGTTCAGAAATTTTTTCTAAAATTTTTTTTCAAAGTCTTAACAGCCATTAAAATCAATAGCTTTCAACGGAAGTCAATAAATAGAAAAGTGCAAGAAGAAAATGTCGAAGCCATTTAAGCCATATGCTTTTCTCTGAAAACTTAATCAGTGATCCACTGCGCGTATTTTTTAAGCCAATGGGAGCTATCAATATTTGGATAATGTAATATGAGTTCAAAAGTAACCAATAATACGAAAATAACTATAAAAATTTTTTAAAAAATTTGAGATCTTGTGTCATTGAAGTCATATATCCAATAGTTAGAAGATAAAACCGCTAACCAGATTAATTTTGGTTGCAGTAGAAGAGAAGGGGGTCCTGTCACTACTGAGACTGACTAACAGTTCACGATAAAAAGTTTAAGACTAGTTTATGTTCAGAAAATTTTTTCGAAAAACTATTTTCAAAGTCTTAACAGCCATTAAAATCACTAGCTTTCAACGGAAGTCAATAAATACGCCCACGTATAACCCGATGTGAGGACAATCACGCGTGTTATTCATAGGTAATCAATAAGAAATCACAATAAGTCTTAGGACTATGAAAACAACAACAAAAACGAGCAAAAACTAAAAATTTAGTAGAAAAGTCCGAGAAGAAAGTGTCGAAGACATTTAGGCCAAAAACGTTTCTCCGAAAACTTGATCTCTTATCCACTGAACGTCATTTTTAAGCCAATGGGAGCTATCAATATTTGGATAATGTGATAAGAGTTCAAAAGTAACCAACAATACGAAAATATCCAAAAATCTAAAAAAAAATTTTTGAAATCTTATTGAAGTCATAGAACCAATAGTTACAAGATAAAACCGCCAGCCAGATTAGTTTTGGTTGCAGTAGAAGAGAAGGGGTCCTGTCACTACTGAAACTGACCAACAGTGCACGATAATAAGTTTCAGATTAGTTAATGTTCAGAAATTTTTTCTAAAATTTTGTTTCAAAGTCTTAACAGCCATTAAAATCACTAGCTTTCAACTACAGTCAATAAATACGCTCAAGTTTAAACCGATGTGAGGACAATGACGCTTGTTATTCATAGGTAATTAATAAGACATCACAATAAGTCTTATGACTATGAAAACAACAACAAAAACAAGCAAAAACCAAAAACTCAGTAGAAAAGTGCGAGAAGAAATTGTCAAGGCCATTAAGGCCAAAAACTTTTCTGCGAAAACTTCATCTGTGATCGACTGAACGTCAACTCTAAGCAATATTTGGATAATGTGATAACATTTCAAAAGTAACCAACAATACGAAAATATCCAAAAATAAAAAAAAATTGAAATCTTGTCATTGAAGTCATAGAACCAATAGTTAGGAGATAAAACCTCTAACCAGATTAATTTTGGTTGCAGTAGAAGAGAAGGGGGTCCTGTCACTACTGAGACTGACTAACATTTCACGATAAAAATTTAAGATTAGTTAATGTTCAAAAAATTTTTTCGAAAAATTATTTTCAAAGCCTTAACAGCCGTTAAAATCACTAGCTTTCAACTACAGTCAATAAATACGCTCAAGTTTAAACCGATGTGAGGACAATGACGCTTGTTATTCATAGGTAATTAATAAGACATCACAATAAGTCTTATGACTATGAAAACAACAACAAAAACAAGCAAAAACGAAAAACTCAGTAGAAAAGTGCGAGAAGAAATTGTCAAGGCCATTTAGGCCAAAAACTTTTCTGCGAAAACTTCATCTGTGATCCACTGAACGTCAACTCTAAGCAATATTCCGATAATGTGATAACATTTCAAAAGTAACCAACAATACGAAAATATCCAAAAATAAAAAAAATTGATATCTTGCCATTGAAGTCATAAAACCAATAGTTAGAAGATAAAACCGCTAACCAGATTAATTTTGGTTGCAGTAGAAGAGAAGGGGGTCCTGTCACTACTGAGACTGACTAACAGTTCACGATAAAAAGTTTAAGACTAGTTTATGTTCAGAAAATTTTTTCGAAAAATTATTTTCAAATTCTTAACAGCCATTAAAATCACTAGCTTTCAACGGAAGTCAATAAATACGCCCGCGTATAACCCGATGTGAGGACAATCACGCGTGTTATTCATAGGTAATCAATAAAAAATCACAATAAGTCTTAGGACTATGAAAACAACAACAAAAACGAGCAAAAACTAAAAATTTAGTAGAAAAGTCCGAGAAGAAAGTGTCGAAGACATTTAGGCCAAAAACGTTTCTCCGAAAACTTGATCTCTGATCCACTGAACGTCATTTTTAAGCCAATGGGAGCTATCAATATTTGGATAATGTGATAAGAGTTCAAAAGTAACCAACAACACGAAAATATCCAAAAATCTAAAAAAAAATTCTTGAAATCTTATTGAAGTCATAGAACCAATAGTTACAAGATAAAACCGCCAGCCAGATTAGTTTTGGTTGCAGTAGAAGAGAAGGGGTCCTGTCACTACTGAAACTGACCAACAGTGCACGATAATAAGTTTCAGATTAGTTAATGTTCAGAAATTTTTTCTAAAATTTTGTTTCAAAGTCTTAACAGCCATTAAAATTAATAGCTTTCAACGGAAGTCAATAAATAGAAAAGTGCGAGAAGAAAATGTCGAAGCCATTTAAGCCATATGCTTTCTCTGAAAACTTAATCAGTGATCCACTGCGCGTATTGTTTAAGCCAATGGGAGCTATCAATATTTGGATAATGTAATATGAGTTCAAAAGTAACCAATAATACGAAAATAACTATAAAAATTTTTCAAAAAATTTGAGATCTTGTGTCATTGAAGTCATATATCCAACAGTTAGAAGATAAAACCGCTAACCAGATTAATTTTGGTTGCAGTAGAAGAGAAGGGGGTCCTGTCACTACTGAGACTGACTAACAGTTCACGATAAAAAGTTTAAGACTAGTTTATGTTCAGAAAATTTTTTCGAAAAATTATTTTCAAAGTCTTAACAGCCATTAAAATCACTAGCTTTCAACGGAAGTCAATAAATACGCCCACGTATAACCCGATGTGAGGACAATCACGCCTGTTATTCATAGGTAATCAATAAGAAATCACAATAAGTCTTAGGACTATGAAAACAACAACAAAAACGAGCAAAAACTAAAAATTTAGTAGAAAAGTCCGAGAAGAAAGTGTCGAAGACATTTAGGCCAAAAACGTTTCTCCGAAAACTTGATCTCTGATCCACTGAACGTCATTTTTAAGCCAATGGGAGCTATCAATATTTGGATAATGTGATAAGAGTTCAAAAGTAACCAACAACACGAAAATATCCAAAAATCTAAAAAAAAATTCTTGAAATCTTATTGAAGTCATAGAACCAATAGTTACAAGATAAAACCGCCAGCCAGATTAGTTTTGGTTGCAGTAGAAGAGAAGGGGTCCTGTCACTACTGAAACTGACCAACAGTGCACGATAATAAGTTTCAGATTAGTTAATGTTCAGAAATTTTTTCTAAAATTTTGTTTCAAAGTCTTAACAGCCATTAAAATTAATAGCTTTCAACGGAAGTCAATAAATAGAAAAGTGCGAGAAGAAAATGTCGAAGCCATTTAAGCCATATGCTTTCTCTGAAAACTTAATCAGTGATCCACTGCGCGTATTGTTTAAGCCAATGGGAGCTATCAATATTTGGATAATGTAATATGAGTCCAAAAGTAACCAATAATACGAAAATAACTATAAAAATTTTTCAAAAAATTTGAGATCTTGTGTCATTAAAGTCATATATCCAACAGTTAGAAGATAAAACCGCTAACCAGATTAATTTTGGTTGCAGTAGAAGAGAAGGGGGTCCTGTCACTATTGAGACTGACTAACAGTTCACGATAAAAAGTTTAAGACTAGTTTATGTTCAGAAAATTTTTTCGAAAAATTATTTTCAAAGTCTTAACAGCCATTAAAATCACTAGCTTTCAACGGAAGTCAATAAATACGCCCACGTATAACCCGATGTGAGGACAATCACGCGTGTTATTCATAGGTAATCAATAAGAAATCACAATAAGTCTTAGGACTATGAAAACAACAACAAAAACGAGCAAAAACTAAAAATTTAGTAGAAAAGTCCGAGAAGAAAGTGTCGAAGACATTCAGGCCAAAAACGTTTCTCCGAAAACTTGATCTCTGATCCACTTAACGTCATTTTTAAGCCAATGGGAGCTATCAATATTTGGATAATGTGATAAGAGTTCAAAAGTAACCAACAATATGAAAATATCCAAAAATCTAAAAAAAAATTCTTGAAATCTTATTGAAGTCATAGAACCAATAGTTACAAGATAAAACCGCCAGCCAGATTAGTTTTGGTTGCAGTAGAAGAGAAGGGGTCCTGTCACTACTGAAACTGACTAACAGTGCACGATAATAAGTTACAGATTAGTTAATGTTCAGAAATTTTTTCTAAAATTTTTTTTCAAAGTCTTAACAGCCATTAAAATCAATAGCTTTCAACGGAAGTCAATAAATAGAAAAGTGCGAGAAGAAAATGTCGAAGCCATTTAAGCCATATACTTTTCTCTGAAAACTTAATCAGTGATCCACTGCGCGTATTTTTTAAGCCAATGGGAGCTATCAATATTTGGATAATGTAATATGAGTTCAAAAGTAACCAATAATACGAAAATAACTATAAAAATTTTTTAAAAAATTTGAGATCTTGTGTCATTGAAGTCATATATCCAATAGTTAGTAGATAAAACCGCTAACCAGATTAATTTTGGTTGCAGTAGGAAGGAAGAGGGTCCTGTTTTTGCTGAGACTGACTTACAGTTCACGAAAATAAGTTTATGATTGGTTAACGTTCAAAAAAATTTTTCGAAAATTTCTTAAAGTCTTAACAGGCAATAGCTGTCCACTTAAAGCACTAGATATGTTCACTTAATGCTCATTACGGAATATATTGCACCTTTAGTCAATGAGTTCATGCCATAGGACTCCAAAAAATTACGAAAACTCAGTGTCGATGCAAAAAACACATGAGCAATTCCTTGAAAACGATTTTTGTCCATTGGGCTTCATTTAACTGTAAATGAGGTTTGTCGTTAACGGAACCTCGATAGGAAAAGTGACTAGTCTCTAGGTGACTTCAAAAAACAAAAAAAAACTGAAAAGTTTTTTGAAAAAGAGCTCTAAAACAGAATTCGATTTTTTTATAGTGAACTTCCCTATGCGACCAGAACTAGTCTTTTTATCGCCTTCAGTCTATTAGGAACACACAATTGGTTCATTTTGTGGCATGAAATGTAAATTTGAAATACTATTTTATAGAAAATATCTTAATTTGAAGAAAAATTACACTAAAAGTGAACAAAATCATGCCAAATATCCCGTGTTCACTCAAAACTTCAATCCTCGATAACTCCTCGAAAAAAACGAGATTCAAAAAATCTTTTTAATTTCCAATGCTACGCTTGACTAGCTTTTTAATGATACCACTCACATTTCTCTGCGATGAATATTTCGATCGACCAATTTTTTTTAAAAAAAAAACCCATTTGAGTATATAGTTCCTCCCCCAAGTGGGTCGGAACAAAAAAAAGAATTACCATCGGGTCACACGCTTTTGTTCACATGAAATGTTAGACTCGTTACATTTCTCAGCATATCAACTACTTTTAAACTGTTATTCGGGGGGGGGGGGGGGACTGTTAAGGAGGTCTGACGAAGAGGACCGTGCATTGCAATCTCCCAAAATTTACTGACGTACATGACTTGTTCATCTGTTAATTTGGATTTATGTGTTTTTATTTGAGATTTATTTGACAAATGATTTAATGATACCTGCGTTATTAGACACTTTTTGTCATGTACGTCTGAAAATTAAGTTCACTAGACTATTGCTTTTGGAACTCGTTATTCGTGGTTAAAATCGGTTGTTGCGATCCATAAAACATAAACCGATTAATATTGGACAAAGTCCTCTCGAACGACAGACGGGCATTTTAATTCAGGTGCTGTAGCCCTGGAAAAACTGTGTTCCAAAAAATCCATTAAGTAGGAATCCGACCTGAGTGCTGACCAGCATTAAACACTCGGCTATCGGGCGCTTGTAATCGGTTTTGTTTCAGCAATAGACTTGTTTCTGAATAAGAGCAATTCAGGTCAAGCAAAAATGAAAAAGTTAAGCGTTAGAAAGTCACTCATTAAGTGAATTCGAAAGAATGTTCTAGAAAATTACAAAAAACGGTCACGCAAAAATTTTGCATAAAGACACATTTACCATAATTGCTTCAAACTTCGTTGGCCAGCAATTAATAATTAACTCGATGCGTCGAAAAGCAGTAGTTTAATATATAATTGCACAAAAATGCAAAGCCATCGATATGATGCTCCGTTCTACGCATTAAACAAGGTTGAGTTCTAAGTTACACTGGATATTATGATTGCCTGTTTTATACTGACTTTCCATAGATGCTGCTTTTGCAACTCCTGGTAGTGGGCGACACCGTGCTGCATCGAGCATACGTGTGCCAAGCAGTAGATTGCCATGGATTTGGCGTAGCTCGTTCGAGTGATCAGAGGTCGCTGTTCCGCTGAGGTCAAAAATTCCTGTTCAAGATAAACTCAAATGTACTAATTAGTCTTAAACAAGATCGAAATAATAAGTTGCATAATTTAGTTTAACCAATGAGTGTTTGTACTGATCATTCAGTGTGATTAGTTTAATTCTGAGAAAAAAGTATGTCAGTTTTTCGTAACGTCGAATTGATGTTAGCCTAACTTTGCATAGTCCTCTGCAAACAGCTACATTTGTTCCGCGTTCACTGTTTAGCATATCGTGCTCTTCGTTATGCTGCGATTACATCATTTTTCCGGTCAGCGCATGCGATTACATCATTCTTACGGTTAGGTTCATCGCGTCAAAGGACAAAACTTCAATTAACAACTCTTCCAACTTACCTTGAATAGTTGATTTTCCATTAACAAGTTTACGCCCGCAGTAGTACAGTGTATCCAGCTAATTTGACTTTGATCAAGATAAGGCACGAATAGAGGGGCCTGAAAGTGGTCAACAATTAAAACTTCACATTTTTTCAGAGGATGATCATCCGGTAAAACTTCTCCAACAGGCTCGTTCTTCAAATTTAAGAAGATGACGTCCCACTCATGACCAAGTTCGTTTCTTAAATGCACCTGTGCCTCCTCGTGGTCAAAAAAGATGCTTGAACATAAGATCTGTTTCGAGTTGGCAGCCTCCATTCTCAATTTCGCCAGATAACCTCAGCAGCACTTAACTCAGAGTATATTTATTTAAAGCTCAATTGATATTACAGCCTTTAGTCGGTCAAAAACAAACAAATTGCTATATTAGTCATGGCTGAATTAGAGTCATATTTGTTAACGCATGCTTATTCATGTTTTAACGCGAGCACTATCCCTCCGGTTAATACAAAACCAGTTGATAACAACTCGACTGGAAAACAAAATCTGGAATAAAATTATAAATTGAGCTCGTATATGGACCCAGAAAGGAATAAACAGCAAACCATAACAATTATGATATGATATAACTACATCAACAATTTACATTAAGTTTAAATACACAACACAGATTTTTTGTTAGGCTCAATCAAAGTTCACCTCTCAAGAGATTGAGAGTTCAAAATCCCGTTTCTGCATTTTTGAGTACAAACGAACACCTATCCTCAACTCGCATAAAATTTCGTTTTGCTTCCATCTTATACGTAGATTCCCACCCACAGCATCAAGAACAACAGACCAACTCCCGTAAACAGTGATGCGACAGTTGCAATCGTGAGCTCCTTTTTGATCACTCTAGTGTATTTATTGGTGGTAACTTCGTAGACAAAGAACCAGATGGTGAAGAACAACCCAATGCTCATCAGAAGAAGCGTCAAATGAGGAAAGATATTAGGATTGACTGGAGCGGTGAATCTTGACATTGAGTGGACGTCCATACTGAACTCTGAAAGTGAAAAGTTGAGAAACGCGTATCAATCTCACGAAGCATATTAAAGGCTGATAATTTTCACTCCATCGACTCCGGTAATAGAATTAAATTTTGGGCAAGAAACTAAAGCAGGTTTAGCAAACATTTTTACAATACTGCTAGTGATTTTGGCTATGTGTGAATTTGTAAAACACAAAGCTAACTTGCAGGATATTCTACAGTTAAAAGGACAAACATCATCGAATCTTCTCTTCTTACAACTTGAACGTCAAATTGACAGGGTTCTCGCCAAACCCTTGTCCTCGCGCCCTATATTCTTTGCTATTATTATTATATGTATCTATTATTATTACATGTATCGGTGAGCTTAAACACGTATAAATGGGGGGGGGGGGTTGAAAGTGGGTGGCGGCTATACAGAAAAGATCCGAACCTATTTCTTAGAATTAAAGATTTTTTGGTACTCTAGGATTCACGTACTAAATTTTTCGGTTTCTGAGGAACTACCTCAGCAACAGATTAAAGTTTTA
Organism: Convolutriloba macropyga; assembly: GCF_964194025.1. NCBI lineage: Eukaryota > Metazoa > Xenacoelomorpha > Acoela > Convolutidae > Convolutriloba > Convolutriloba macropyga. Next base: position 34,215,545 of record NC_134474.1, on the reverse strand, counting down.
ATTGATGACACGTTATCATTAACTCAATCAGTCAAAAGTCGCAACCAGTTAATCACAAAATTTAGTTTCCAGCCAATTTTAAAATTTGTTACCTGCAACCGTCCAGAAATAGATACCTAAATTAATTCTGGTTTTTGGCAACAAACTTCATTAACTTAAAGAGTTCCAAATGTCTCAATGCGCTGGTTTGCAGATATGCCCAAGTGGCAAAGTGAATTAAACACATTTTTGCGCTTCAAGGTAAACATTTGCATAAAGTTTTATCGTTATGTAATGCAGTTATGTAATTTGAATGAAATGGGCCACTTTTGAAAGTGCACTTATACCTAACGGAAAGGCCAACTTAGAAAATTTAAAAAAATGGAGAGCTAGATAAGGCCAACAAATTTGTGAAATTAGTTAATTAGAAAATTTAAATAATTTTTGATCATTTAATTCGATTGTATATCAATTGAAACTTAACCTGGCGATAAATACAACATCGAAAACGTTTTTATATAAATTTTATTTGACATGTGACTTCAAAAGTCTATTGTAGAGCAACTTTGTGCATCAACCATCATCCATCAACGTTTGCGACTTATGTCAAGACCTGCCACTACATTAAATCATAAGAGCAAATAAAAAGTTGCCTCAAGACAGGAAAATTCTCGAATGAACTCGGAATTCTCAAAAAAATTCAGAGTGAACAAGAATCTTTCAAATATATTATCAAAATTTTTTAGTCCAATTTCGTTAATTTTGGTCATTTACTTTTCGAAAACGTTTTTATAAAAGTTCTAAGTGTTCTAATAAATAAGTAAATTCTAAGTGTTCTATTCACTTCCGAGGAGGGGGAGTTTGGTGCTACGATTGCGGTACATAAGTTCAAATATTAAATGCAGCGGCCTGTCAATTAAAAACGATTACCATTCAAACTTTATTTGCAAACACTGCATTGAACATGCAAAAATTGTCCCTCAAGAAACAGCTAAACATGGCCCGACACCCTCAATCGAGACCGGAACCATGCAACTTTTGGAAGGTTTTCTAGGAGGAACAAAGAGAAACTAAGGAAAATTTACAATGAAATAGTTCACTGGAAACCAATACTCACTGGAAACTAATTACCATTAGCAAAAATAAAGTAGGCTTCAAAGTTGCAGATGCTATGAACATCATCCTCACTAAGACGCTTGAAGATGGGCCTCAGACTGAATGCGCTATGATTTGCGCAATGATAATGCCGCATTTACTTCTCGCAAGATCCAGAAGTGAAAACGATGCTTTATTAACAAAAACTTTGACTACGATTTAATTTGTGGATCAGATGCAAATTCGACGACCGGTTTGTTGAGGCCAAGGCACTTCAGGAGTGTTTAAGGAAATTAAATAGAAAACTAGAAGTGGATGAATTTAAAGCCTTTGACTAACAAATGGAGTCTGGTAAGATATCGAATGCTTTACGATGTCTTTCAGACGATGCAAAGGGTGGTGTGCTATTAACATCTGTTAAAATGATTATCAAAGGAAAAACTGCATCGTACTCAATCTTCTACAGGAAAAGCACCCATGTAGTGAGGACAGTGATCTAAAATTTGTAGTAAGCGATCTGAAAAATTGGGATTTTCCTTTCCATCCTTCTATTTTTAAAAAAATTAATGGCTCTGAGTTGAAACGCACCGCAATGAAAACAAAGGGCAGCCATGGCCAATCTCTTCTTGCTGCCGGCAAATGGAGACAACTTTTGACATCATTCAAATCCTCCTCAATCGATCTCTGTAAAACAGTGTCCAGACTTGCAGTCAGAATTGCCATCGAAGAACTAAATTTCTTGAACTCATATAACGCTTGTTGTCCTATTGCACTTGATAAATGCCCTGGCGTTCGACCAATTGGCATTGGCGAGGTCTTAAGACGCATTTTAGGTAGGAGTATAGTGAAGTGCGTAAAAAGAGATCTACAATTAATTGGGGGAAACGTACAGATGTGGCTTGGACAAAAAAATGGCATCGAACATGCTATCCATGATCTCCGGTAACGCTTATTTGAAGATCGTACTGAAGGGATCCTTCTGATTGATGCCAGGAAAGCGTATAATATCTTCAATAAAAATATGTCCCAAAAAACATCAGAAAACTTCGTCCCTCAATTCATACAGCAATCAAAAACAATTATAAGACTCTGTGATACCCAAGGATATCATCTTTTAATATTTATTTGATGTAAACATTTTATTTGATGTAGTACAACTGATATTGAATTGCAAAACTTGAGGAATGAACTGAAGTGCTTATAAGCAAATCTAAAAGGTGTGATCAGACATGTCTGATCACGAAGCGGGAAACCAAGAATGGAAGTATTGAAATGATAACAAGACAAGAATTGAACAAAGTATGAACTGAATGATGAAGGGCAATTAAATTGAACTAATTTAGAAGCATTGTATTAAAATGTACTACGTCCAATAAAAGCAAAAGATGATTTTTTTGTTATTTATTTGTTGTAGTACATTTTAATCCAATGCTTCTAATTTAGTTCACTTTAATTGCCCTTCATCATTCAGTTCATACTTTGTTCAATTCTTGTCTTGATATCATTTCAATACTTCCATTCTTGGTTTCCCGCTTCGTGATCAGACATGTCTGATCACACTTTTTAGATTTGCTTATAAGCACTTCAGTTCATTCCTCAAGTTTTGCAATTCAATATCAGTTGTACAACATCAAATAAAATGTTTACATCAAATAAACAACAAAAGATGATATCCTTGGGTATCACAGAGTCTAATAATTGTTTCTGATTGCTGTACGAATTGAGGGACAAAGTTTTCTGATGTTTTTAGAGCCATATCTTTATTGAAGATTTCATACGCTTTCCTGGCATCAATCAGAAGGATCCCTTCAGTACGATCTTCAAATAAGCGTTACCGGAGATCATGGATAGCATGTTCGATGCCATTTTTTGTCCAAGCCACATCTGTACGTTTCCCCCAATTAATTGTAGATCTCTTTTTACGCACTTCACTATACTCCTACCTAAAATTTGTCTTAAGACCTCGCCAATGCCAACTGGTCGAACGCCAGGGCATTTATCTAGTGCAATACGACGACAAGCGTTATATGAGTTCAAGAAATTTAGTTCTTCGATGGCAATTCCGATGGCAAGTTTGGACACTGTTTCACAGAGATCGATTGAGGAGGATTTGAATGATGTCAAAAGTTGTCTTCATTCGCCGGCAGCAAGATGAGATTGGCCATGGCTGCCCTTTGTTTTCATTGCGGCGCGTTTCAACTCAGAGCCAATTTTTTTTAAAAAAGAAGGATGGAACGGAAAATCCCAATTTTTCAGATCGGTTACTACAAATTTAAGATCACTGTCCTCACTACATGGGTGCTTTTCCTGTAGAAGATTGAGTACGGTGCAGTTTTTCCTTTGATAATCAGTTTAGCAGATGTTGATAGCGCACCAACCTTTGCATCGTCTGAAAGACATCGTAAAGCATTCGATATCTTACCAGACTCCATTTGTTAGTCAAAGGCTTTAAATTCATTCACTTCTAGTTTTCTATTTAATTTCCTTAAGCGCTCCTGCAGTGCCTTGGCCTCAACAGACCGGTCGTCGAATTTGCATCTGATCCACAGATCAATCCTTCTAGTCAATGTTTTTGTTATTAAAGCATCATTTTCACTTCTAGATCTTGCGAGAAGTAAAAGCGGCATTATCATTGCGCAAATCATAGCGGATTCAGTCTGAGGCCCATTTTTCAAGCGTCTTAGTGAGGATGATGTTCAAAGCATCTGAAATTTTGAAGCCTACTTTATTTTTGCTAGGTTGGAGCAATTGCACACTACCAATTTTCTGGAAAAAAACATAGAAATGATAAGACTCCCTTTTCAGAAAGTGGATATATAATTCAAATTTAAACCTTTTATCTATAGCAATTCAAAAACTTATGTTTCGTCAATTAAAAATAAACAATTTTGTGATGCGCATGTTCTGATCTTCACTACTCTATGTGAACTTAGTTATATTGATTTTAAAAAATGAATATTAATTTTGTCCTCATTTCATATATATATATATATATATATATATATATATATGAATATATTTTTATATATATGTATATATATATATATATATATATATATATATATATATACATATATATATATATATATATATATATATATATATATATATACCTCGTAAGTTACCCGATTTGTTGTTTGTCAATTTTCAAACCACTCAGCTTTTTGTACATTGATCGGTTTCACTTTTAATCTGTTTTATTTTTTAAGTCAGAGGAATTTTGTTTTTCATCTGCTTAGTTTAAATCTTGTCTGTACCTTTGTTCTTTTTTAATTAGTTTTTTGAAATAAATGACAATTTTTCTTCTTTCAAATCTTAAAACATTGGAGCGGCTATTTTTATTTCCAGTACATTGCGGCTGTTACTCTTATCACACTCGTGACATACAGGAGCTATAAAAAATTGTTTCATGATGAAATCTACTGAGGGGAATGTTTCCCGTTCGTGAGAATTATTTCCCGTGCGATATTTTCCTCCAAGCTACAGTTCCCTTGCGCATTATTACACTTGTGTATATAATTCTCAATGTAATTTAACATCATGTGACAGGTGGAATCCAGACACCCGATCTGCGCCTCTTTTACAACTAGCATATCTTAATATGCAGAGTAGACCAAAATCAGCAAAAAAGCAGACAAGACCCTATCTCTATTTATGCGGGCCAACATGCAACCTTTTTAGGGTTTCTCTCATTCTTCCTTTCTACGGTTTGTTTTAACGAGTGCAAAGAGATAATACTCTTTCTCAGCTCCAAAACTTGAACATATAAACTTAAATCATTGAGTGGGACCAAAACCAACTGGTAATTTGTTTGTCTGATATCCAAATGATGAAATGTGGCAGAAAGTTTGGATATTTAACGCTCAAATTTTTACAGACGCTGTGTTTAATTGAAACACTAGTAGAAGATTTAAAGAACGACAACAAAGGTGGAGCCATATTTTTGAAATCGCTAATAATTTAGCTCAATTTTGCGCAATTTTTCACTATTTGCACAAATCAACAGCTTGTTCACTATTTTGCCTTTATTTCTACAGTCTTCCGAACATGTGCAGTTGTGCAGATTTTGGAATATATTCTTTTATACGCTAATTATTTCTCCGAACAAAATAAAAACAATTTTTGACTGTTCACTTGCCGAGACGAGGATGATCTGCTGTTTCAGAGAGCAGAAAAGATTATTGAAGATATCAGAGAGACTTTTGGAAATAACTGATAACTACTTGAATTGAAACAAGCTAAAAATGGGTGCAGCGAATTAGATTAATCTATAATTTACAAGCATGTCGGATCCCAAAACAATCTGTAATTGATTTCAAAACGAGAACATATATAACCTGACCCAAGGCGCCGTTATCTTGATATAGAAATTGATGACAGTTGTCCTTTAAAAATTACTTTAATTCCGTTTGAAGTAGAATGGCGAACACAATCCATTCGCTTGAGTTACTTCTGAGAACTGCTATGCTTTTGAGTTACTTCTCCTCAAAAAATTTTAAATTGGACAAACCCGTATTGATATGGTCATAATTTTATTATATAAAAATCAGATAAATTCTGATAAGAACTTACTGAAAAAAACTAACTTCGACAAAAAATCGTGATATTTTGTTTGAAAGATTCTTGTTCACTCTGGTTTTAGAAATCGCAAATGATTTTAATTGAAATTCGCGCAATTTTGCACTATTTTCAAAGACCAAACCAACAGTTATTTCACTTTTTTGCATTTTTTTCTAGCGTATTCCGAACTTGGAAACACGTTTTTAGGAGGCTTGATCGTTTATCAAGGTTTTCTAAAGTATCATCAGCCTGGCAAACTTCCCAATTATTTATCGGTTTTAATGAAACGGAACACTATGCTTACTACGATGGAATTTTTATTCTATAACTGAAAACTGAAACTGAAAACTGAAAACTTATCTGTTTTTATTTTCCTGCTTCGTTAGAGATGTTAAATGGTACTGAAACCAATAATAACAAATCAAAAATGTAGGATAGACCAAAATCAGCAAAAAAGCACCCAAGACACTATCATTGTTTATGGGGGCTAACTTGCAACCTGTATAGGGTTCCTTTCATTCTTCGTTTATACAGTTAGTTCCAACGAGTGTAAAAAGATATTCCTCTTTTTCTGAGTTCCGAAGCATGAAATCTTAAGATTTTCATTGACGGCGCTCATGATCATTGATTTCTCCGAACAAAATAAAAGCCACTTTGTCTTTGCTTACATGCTGAGACGAGAATGATCTTCTATTTTCAGACAGCAGAAAAGATTATTGAAGGTATTGGAAGAATTTTGGAATTAACTAATAATTATTGGACTTGAAACCAGCTGAAAATAGGTGTTAAAAACTAATCTTTACTTTACAAGTATTTGAGACCCCCCCCCCCAAAAAAATTATTCATTTCAAAAAGAGCATTTATAAAATATGACCCAAGGCGCCAATATCTTGATATATAATTTGACGACAATTGTCCTTTAAAAATTACATTGTTTCGGTTTTATGTAGAATGACGAGCAAAATTCAATCATTGCATCTTGGGGTTGGCATCCGTTTGGAGATTAGAAATTTATAAATTCAATGGTGCATTCAGGTGTCATTCAGTTGAGTTTTTCTGCAGACATTATCTGCTCAAAGCATATAGTGCATAAAACTTCAAATAACTGCGAGGAAAAGCTGTAATAGGAAGCATGACAGGGAATTTGATCTTCTTTTGAAAGATCAGATATTTGCACAAACCAACAGCTGTTTGCCTTTAGTTTTAATGTCTTCCGCAACTGTTAACTTGTTTTCATGAGGCTTGATCGTTAATCATGGTGTTCCAAAGTGTACAGTTTTGGGAATTTAACCGTTCTTTTATACGCTAATGATTTCTACGACCAAATTAAAAGCAAATTTGTTTTTGTTCACTTGCTGAGACGAGCCTAATCTGCTAATTTCAGACATCAGAAAGAATTGTTGAAGAAATCAGAAGACTTCTGGAAATAACTGATAACTACTTGAATTGAAACAGCTGAAAATAGGTGTGAAAAAATGATTATACTATAGTTTACAAACTTGTCAGGTCCCAAAAAGAGTTATTGACTTAACAACGAGAACTTATACAACCTGACTCAAGGCGCAATTATTTTGATATACAAATTGATGACCATTGTCTCTTGAAAACTACATTGTTTCGGTTTTAAGTAGAATGACGAGCACAATTCAATCCTTACATCTTGGGAGTTGGCATCCGTTTGGAGATTAGAAATTCATAAGTTCAATGGTACATTCACGTGTCATTCAGTGGAATTTTCCTGCAGAAATTTTTTGCCCGAAGTATGTAGCGCATGAAACGTCAAATAACTGCAAGGAAATGTTGTAACAGGAATTATAACAGGGAATTTGATCTTCTTTTGAAAAATCGGGTGTTGCAAGCTGGACTGCTTATTTCAAAAGTCACCTACAAAATTAGAGAGAAACAAAAGCGAAAGCAAAGAACAAAACAGCTCATATATACTATATACTCTCTGATACTGTAAACAGTGAAGAAAAGGAAAAGGTTGCTCTCACGAGTTTAGTATTTTGGAGCTACCAGCTTTAATGAGTGCTACAAGTTCTTCGATCAAATTTTAAAAATTGTGCGAACAGCCTCAGTGTGATCAATGCATTTAATTTAGAAACAATAGCTCATGGTGATTTGTAGTTCATAGCATGTTATTGCTAAACTCTACTGCTATGCTTTGAGTTACGCCTCAGAAAAAGACTAAATTTTACAAAATCCCATATTGATATGTTCACATATCTGTTATCGAAAATTATATAAATTCAGATAAGAGCGTACTCAAAAATAATCTAAATTGGACAAAGAAAAATTGATATTTTGTTTAAAAGATTCTTGCTCACTCTGATTTATATCGAAAATTTTGAGTTCATTCGAGAATTTTTCTGTCTTGGAGGCAAATTTTTAATTGCTTTCATAATTTAATGTAGTGCCAGCTCTTGGCTTAATTCACAGACGTTGATGGATGATATTTGATACTCAAATTTGCTCTCTAGGAGACTTTTTAGGTGAGAAGTAAAGATATTGTCAAAAAAATTTTACAAAGACTTTTTCGAAGTTTGATTTTCCGGGAATTTCAGATTCCAGCGGAAGAAACCTGTATTCTTTATATTCGAATATTGCAAATGGTTTAATGAACACTGAAGTCCTGCTATCCAAGATCGAATTTTTAGAGCAAAAGTTCTTTGCAATTGTTGAAGCTTTTGTTACGTTAGGTTTTTATTGAGTCAACATGTGGCACGAGAATTCTGCGCATTTGCTGGATTGATTTATTCATTTTTCTTGTAGTAAAATTTTTAGATAGAATTTAGATAATTCGTTTAATTAGGATTTATTGAGCGCTTACTGCAGTCTTCGGACTGCATTTTTTTTGGCCGCAAATTTTTACGGCTTTATCCCCGCCGCCTCCGATGCGAAACGCGATTTTTGCATGTGTTTATGTAGAGAGTAAGAACGCGTTATCTGTGTTCGATGTAAATCTAAATGTCTTCGTGGATCTTGCCTTGGAATTGCTCAGACAACAAATTGCATTGGAATGATACTTTGATCTCGTTGGAACTGTCTGCCAAATTTTACAACAGAGTTATTGGCCCTTGATTAAATATCTGCTCCTGAATGTTAATGAAAAAAAGTAGATTCGGGTATTTCTGAAATTCAATCACTGAAGCTGGAGATAAATAATCTGAAAAACCGGTTTACACTTATCCTAGTGCTGCTTTCAGAAATCCGACTGACAGCACTTTAAGCGATCGGATTTCAAAGAAACGGAAAACTGAAGGTAAGGAAAACATGTTTCCTGACAAAGAGTTTCGACACAGAAAACCATAGTTTACAAGACGGGAACAAACATCAGACGACAGTCAGTGCAATTAAAAGGCCACCAAGAAGGAGGTATCTCTACATTGGTTGTTTAAGCAACTCTGTCCCTACGGATGATATAAATGAATATCGCAAGAAGAAGGGAGTTGATCTACTGTGTACTCGTGAAAAATTTATAGACTAATCTTGTCTGAAATCTTTCCATTTTGTTGTCAAATTCGATAATGATCAATTTGAATGTCCCGATTTCTGCCCCCAAAATGTTTCATTTTTACGATATTATTTAAATCAGAGAGCAAGGGAGTGGCTGCCCTCCTTTCATACATGATTATCTAATTGCAAATCTGTCAGTGACCGTGTAAAAGTTTTTTTACATAATGCAAGATCTGCGTCCAACAAGAGCCCACAAATATGAAATCTTAGAAATCTTATTGAAGCTATTGGTTTTAACCTTTTAGTTGGAATAGAAACTTGGATCAAGGAATACTAAAAAATTGAGTTTTTTATCCAGCAGTGTTGCCCATATGATTATATCACCTCCTTGCAAAAAGAAAAGAAAGAAGTGGTGGAGAATGAGCGGTGTTCTGTGATGAAAATCTAAGAGTCGATAATTTTTCAAACAATTGCTTAACCAACGCGGAGATGGCTTTTCTTGAATCTACCCGGGGCAAGTTGGTGTATCTTTTTGTTCGTTGTTCTGCATATACAGATAACCAAAAACCAAATTTCATGTCTTTATAAGTGAGTTACCATCATTTTTTGGAGAAACCGCTACTGTTCAATAAATTATCTATTGTAGGTGATTTCCGTATTTTTATGTTGCTATCAATTCATGCGTCAAAAAATTGAATTTTTTAGAATAAATTTAGTTTGCAGCAGCACGTTACTGTCTGCTTATTCACAAAATTGTTGGAATTTTAGACCAGGTTATAACATCCGAGGGTGTTGAAGAATCAGAACCGTTTGTAAAATTCCTAACAAGCTCTGATCATGGAGTTGAATGATTCACTACAACTACCCTGGACATATTTCAGGTTTTTAAAATGAGCTTTTTGAAATTACTTCTACCAAAAATTTTAAACAGTACGTTAATGATTGATGTAATACCGAATAAATTTTTTAAAATTATTTGAAATAATTCCCAGGACTATTTCATTGCGTTAATTAATTTATTTCTCCAGAGGGGATACTTTCCAAATCAAATCAAGCAAGGCTTTGTGAGGCCGCTCATAAAGAATTCCACTCTTGTTCTAGAATTTTCTTCGAGTTATAGCGCTGTGACAAATCTATGATTCCTGTCAAAAAATAATGGAAGAGTTTATTTGAGCAAAATAGTATCCATCTGGAATCTATTAATCTCATGAGCAAGTATCAGAGTGCTCTTTGTGGCTCGCATTCAACAGAAACGGCTTTGCTGAACTTCTTTTATGATGTTCTTTGTTATCTGAACGAACTGCGTTCCGTAATGTATATTGGGTTAGACCTCTCCGCAGCGTTTGATACGTTTGATCTTCAGTTTTGACTCCAGATATTAGCTAAAAGGATTAGATTGCAATCTGTGGTGTTATTGTTTAGTAAAAATTATCTTTCGAATCGTTCGAAACAAATTGTCATAAATGGATGTCTTTCTGGTGATGTTAGGATAAGACGAGTGTTCCACAAGTGTCAGTTCTTGGTCCTTTACTTTTTTCCTGTTATATGCTGATTTTAGAAGATAAGTTGAAAGAATTGGAAATTAACTATCAATTCTACGCAGATGACACTGTTCTTTATTGTTTAGACAGCAGAAAAGATTATGGAAGATATCGGAAGTCTTTTGGAATTTACTGATAACTACTTGAATTGAAACCAGCTGAAATTAGGTGTAAAAATTAGTTAATCTATACTTTACAAGTATGTGAGATCCCAAACAAAATTTTTTTTGTTTTCACAACAAGAATTTATAAAACCTGACACAAGGCGCAGTAATCATGATATAAAAAATGATGACAATTTTCCCCGAAAGGTTTTCTTGTATCCGTTTTAAGTTGAATGAGGAGCACGATTCAATCTTTACATCTTTGGGGTGGGCATTCGTTTCGAGAATACAAATTTATAAATTCAATGGTGCTTTCACATGTCATTCAGTGGAACATTCCTGCAGACATTATCTGCCTAACTTATGAAGCGAATGAAACGTCAAATAACTGCGAGGAAAGCTTGTAACAGGAAGTACGAAAGGGAATTGATCTTCTTTTGAAGGATCGGCTCTTCCAAACAGGACTGCTTATCTCCAAATTCAGCAAAAAATTGGCGGAGATACCAGCAATGTGATCAAAGATAATCCCAAATTTTACGACTGATTAATTGCTAAGCGAAAGCAAAGTATAAATTAGCTCATATACTATATACACCTGATACTGTAAAGAATTAGAACCTGATACAGTTAAGAAATGGAACAGGTTGCTCTCACAAGTTTAGTGCTTTGGAGCTCAAAACATAGATTTATGAGCGCTACAAGTTTTTCGATAAAGTTTAAAAAAACTTTAAAACATGCGAACAGCCTCATTGTGATCAATACATTAATTTAGAAACAATAGTGCATTGTGATTTGTAATTTGTAGCATGTTTTTGCTAACCCTAACACCTATGCTTTTGAGTTGAGCCTCAAAAAATGAATAAATTTGACAAAATCCCACATTAATATCATCACAACTCTATTAGAGAAAAATATACAAATTCAGATAATTCACATAATTCTCATTATTCAGATAATTTAGATAGTTCTCCTTTTTGAACATTGATAGCAGGATTCTGGAAAATGTATATACATTGCATTGTACAATCATTTTCAAAACTTCCTAACTAAGAGTTAACATGGTTTTGTCAGGAGAATGTATTTGCAAACTAAATATGCTACTGTTTCTCAAAAAATTATATGAAGCTCTTGATCACGACACTCACTCAGAGATAATTGCTTTCTACACTGACTTTTCAAAAGCTTTGAACAAAGTACCACATATGAATTAATTCAAAAGTTGATTGACACTGGAATTGTTGGATGCTTGCTTGAAATAATAATCGATTATTTGAAAGGCTAACGACAATATGTGCCTGTGGACCAAAACACGATCGAAGATACTCGATATAACAAGCGGGGTACCACAGGGTTTGCTTCTAGGCCCATTACTGTTGTGTATATTTATTAACGATGTTCCACATGTCCTGATGTTTTTTGAGCCCTTTATCGTCGCTGATGGTCTTAAAATCTTGGCTCTGCCAAGAAGCTACTGGGAAGTTCAAGATGATCTACATGAGATTGAGAACTGGGTAATTCAAAATGAAATGGAACTGGCAAAAGACAAATGATTATAACTGAACTTCAGAGGTAGAGATCAACAGTATCATTTGATGGGAAAGGATTCGGCAAAAACCGCGACTGTCAAAGATCTTGTTATTCATGTGGCCCCTGATGTATCGTGGAAACAGCAGATTGAAGAAAGATTGAAGAAAGCAAATAAGCTTTGTACATGCTTAAGCGGAATGTTGCAATTAAAGTAAACACGTTTGTGAAATTGGAATTATGTTAGTCCTCAATTTTGCCGGTACTTCTGTATGGTTTCACGTGCTTGACTGCAGAAGAACTCAAATTCAAATTATGAAAAATTTCAAAAAAAATTGTTGTCAAATGGATAACGGCAAACAAAGAAAAAGAATACAAAGCCAATTTCGACTATTAAGCATATTGCCACTACCAGTGTTTATCCAGCTCACCAATCAGTTAGTATAATCAAAAGCTTTGAATGAAGAGAATAGCGGCATCGAACTACCAAATGCACATATGAAAGAAACAAGGAACAACAAAATTTTTACAATGTGGAATTTTTTCGAGAAGAAATTTTCTGATTGCAATATTTGCACTTGGCAATTGTTCCTCAATTGTCAATACTGTAGAAATTATAGGACACTATTTTAATGTGATGACTGGAACTTTAGGTCTTTCAACACAGCTGTAAATCCCCAACAACAACAAAAACAACAACAACAACAACCATAGGAGCTTAAGGAAAAATAAACTACATTGGACTAAGGGGTCAATTAAGAGAAAACCCATCCCCTAAAAAGGTGGTCGGTCAACTCGGGGGCAGCAAGTCAACTGCTATTTGTATTTATAAATCCCATAGGAAAATTAAAGCATGGGAAATATAATCAAAACAGATATGGTAAATAGCATCAAAAGTATAGCGTGTGATTTTGAGAGAAGCAATTAGGACAACAGCCTCACTTCCTTTACAAGGGTTCCTATTGACGCCTCTACTGCAGGGCGCCGATGCATGGAGCATTCGCCACGGAGGCAGAGTATAAAGCTGCGCAAAAGTGGGAAACTTATTTTTGTCCTTATGTACGTGACCATGTCCGAATATGAATCTTCTTTCTTATCGCTGATCCTGGAAGCCGATCTCTGTACGGCTTTTGATACTGATGGACCAGCTCCTCCCGTAGATTAGAAGATTAATGGACAGAAGGTGGCTTTTGCGACTTCAAATATACTTTTGCTCGTATTTCAGCTTCTTGATGGACTCGAGATAATTTTAGGAATCCGGTATGCTTCTTGGGCAACTCTTCGCAAACGGATTAAACATTTTCACATCAAAGAACGCTCTGCTAAATTGTGAATCGAAGAAGCCATTAGCTTTTATATCTAGTCGAGCGTCGTCCTCTGCGTTGTTAGTTCTATTTGCAAAGTTTTCTTCTTGCAAAGATTGAAGACAGGACTCAATTTCCTCATCATCGCAGACCTCATTGAGCAGGTTGGCAAAAGATTCACAGATGTCATTTTGTCTTATGTGCGTGTAGCCACCCTTTGGACAATTAAGAGCATGCGCTACAACAAAATTTTCTCCACATGCGCATGTTGATGGCAATTTTACGGGATTCCATTTATAACTAAGAGCAATTACATCTCTAATCTCTCCCTTGAATAAATCAAAATGATATCTTTTCAAGGAAAGTGCGTTTAACCAGCATGATGCTTCTTTTTCTATAGGCAAATCCAGAATATGCCTCTTTTTTATTGATTAGATCTTCGATTGCCTACTTTTTCTCGGGCTGTTTCTCTTTTTTGATTGTCTGAAGGATTTTTGCATGATAAAACTCTGCATCTATAGCTTTATGATTTTGTAAAGGCTCACAAAAGCAAATAGATCTTTCAGATTCGTTTGCCTTGTCTTCAGGAATAGGAACGCATAGGCCAACGTCTTAAATCGGAAGAGAGAAAGGCCTCAGGTATCTGTCACTGTAAGAGGGATGTTTCAGCATCGAAGGTAAAAGAATTTCATCCATAAATTTTCCGGGTACCCTCAGTAGAATGTCCGAGTTTGGAGTAGTCCTAGCAATAAAAGTCAATTTATGTCGCAGTCCGTTTGTTAATGGTTTGCACACATTCTGAGGGGACACCTTACTATATTTGGCGAGCTTCTCAAGCGTGTTAGAGTAGTTCAATGACTTTTCTTTCAGAAAATTGTTGCAGCATTTATCATATACAATAACTTACCTGAAAAATTGCTGAGCTTCAATAACATGAGCATCTAATGCCAGAAAGAATCTGTTTGCCTTCTGAACAAACTCAGATTTTTTAATGAGATGAAATTTGATCACATTAACCAAATGCACCGCCATGTTCATAGAGCTTATTTAGCACAATTCGGGCACTGGCCACATTACCGTCATCTGTGTACCACTTATGAGTCAAAGTTTGATATTCAATCATGTCGACAAGAGGAAGTGTAGCCACTCCTTACGTTGCCGTGGCCATTGCATCACCTTGTGTTGTTCCCTCCTGAGACCTGATTACTCTTTTATCAATTAGAACGTCTGATAGAGTCTGTCGTACTTTATTATTATTGAGTTGTTACTCGCGACGTGGGTACATTTACTAGTATAGAAATTGTGATTCACGGAGCGAAATCATGAGTTGAGTATTTTATGCTTATTCGCGGAGCGGGTTTGAAAAGAGAATTATTCAACTGATATTGAGTTGCAAAACTTGAAGAATGAACTGAAGTGCTTATAAGCAAATCTAAAAGGTGTGATCAGACATGTCTGATCACGAAGCGGGAAACCAAGAACGGAAGTATTGAAATGATCACAGGACAAGAATTGAACAAAGTATGAACTGAATGATGAAGGGCAATTAAATTGAACTAAATTAAGAGCATTGTATTAAAATGTACTACATCAAATAAATAACAAAGGGTGATATCCTTGGGTATCACATAACCCTTGGTTCGACAAAGCAAATTGTGACAATAGCAATTTTCGTATGTATAAAATAATAACATTATTCACAAATTAATGCTTGGTCCCCGGTTAAATAAATAATAACAATATATGTACTGGTTATCATGGCTAAGAAATAGGTAATATTAATTTAAAAATTCAAATTTGATGCAGTTTAAAGGAGAATTCAGTTTTTATTCGCGCTTTAATCATCCATACTTTCTTTACTCATCAATACTTTTGTGACGTCACAACGCTGTACAATCATTTCCGATTTTGAAAGGAATCTGGCTCTACGCTCTTTGCTTTTGGTATACGTGTTTGTTAATTTTTGCAGATTTATTGGGGTACTTGAGTAATTTATGACATAGAGACTGCAAAAATCAGAGATATTACGAATTAGCTCAGCAAATTATACGTTTGCATCTCCTTCAATTAACAAATTTTAGTTAGTGAGAGATTATTTAACTAGCAGTGAGTTCACTATTTGATCTACGATTATTTTTTTTGGATTATTTTGTTCTCACGTTCAATTAATTGTAGTTAATGTCCTTTTTTGAGACGAAAACCGCTTTTTCTACAATTCTGTTCAACTTACTGACCTCTAGTTAAAATTTTTGTTTTCATGGTTGATGACGAATTATCACACACGGTACCACATCAAGACTAACAATTAATGATAGATCAAATCAATTCGCAATGCGTGAGCTCTATTTCTTTTCGAAACCTCAAACTTGCTCATCTTTTTTTAGATCAGTCATTTTAAGAAGAAATTTAGAGCTTTCTTCTCTGTACATTTTTACGACTTCTTTCTTATTTTACAATAAGTCGCCTCGGAGAAGGTTTACACTGAAATGGCTTCAAAACTGAATAAAATCATCTGGAGTTTTCTCGAATTTCTCAAAAAAACTTGAAATGATATTAGAAGAGGCATATGATGTGTTTTCATCTGCCGAAAAAAATCCTTGTTGGTTTCATTAGAAAAAAAGCTGGAAATAATCCAATTTTTCTACAAAATCATGGAGACGTGACCAATTTAGAGAGGTGAGCCAAATCCTATGTAACATTATGGGTTGACAGTTGGTTTTGTAGACCATTGTTCGAATTTTGACCCTACTGTTGGCTAGAAGTGTTAATAAAAAGACAATCTCTACGAGAATTGAACAATATGGGTGTAATTTGGCGCTAAAGAATTTCCCAATCTTCTTTGATAGAAAAGAATACTCTTTATCTAAATTGCACTAGGTCCTATACGTTTTTCTGCAGTTGCATTATTGGCAAAATTTTGTGGACTTAAAAATTTCTCACAAGAATCACAAAAACTGTGTCCTTTTATTTAGTAATTTCTGAATAAAACCGATAGCAACTGCCTGAAAAATAATTAAAAAACTGATTTTGAAATTAATCTGTCTCCCTATGTTTGTACGTCTGATATATCTGTTCATTGTTTATTACTTTATCCCAATTTTGTACTGTACAATCAAGTATTGTGTAACATATATCGGCAAAACCATCGTTCTTCTAAATATTGCGGGCAAATCATACATATACTTTTCCAACTCTTTAATAAAACTTAAGTCAGTGAGAGATGGTTTCATTTGCAGTGAAGTCAGCATTCGATCTACGATTGATTTTTTCTAATGAAGATGTTTTGGGGTTCATTGCATTGAAGCGGGAGCAGAGTTTCCCTTGGGACAAAAACAATTGTCCTCCAATTCTTTTTTCCTTTCAATTTAGAGTTATTTTTTCAAGGTCGAAACAGAATTATTACAAAGTATTCCAAGCATGAATTAAAATTGGCAATAGATCGATTCAATTTGCAGTGAGTTCTATTCCTTTCCGCAAATTTAAAATGGTTCTGCTTCTACTTATTCCAGTTATCTTTAGACTTCTTCTCTGTACTGTTTTACGTCTTGTCTTTTTATTTACCGTAATTAATTTGTAAGTACGATTACTACCAAAAAGGTTTCAAAAATCAAAACAATATTTTAGAAAATCTCTGATTGATGTTGTCTTGACGATATGGGATAAATTTTGGAGCGCTAACAAAGTAAAGAGGTGACGTGTGGTCATCGCTCAAAAAAATGCCGTGTTTGGTTTTAGCAGGGCGAAATAGCTGAAATTGATCCACAATTCAGAGAAAATCTAACATAAGACTGGTTTTTAGAGCTATGTCAGTGATTAGGTCTCCAAACGTTACTTTAATTGCTTTTGTATACCGGCTTTTTCTTTGTGGTCCCAGCACAGGCTATTAACTAAGAAAAAAGTCTGGATAACAACTCTCGAAGACTTGCATAAAGCAAAATGCGTTTAATTATCACTATAGGTCTCCCTAACAACCTACTCTTATGAAAAACAGAATAGATTGTTTATATTGTACTAATTCCTATACACCTTCCAGCAGTTGCAATTTTGACAAACTGTTTCGGCCATAAAATTTCCTCACAAGAAATATTGAAAATCAGCAAATACCTTGGCGCCTTATTGGGGAGAGTCTATATAAAACCAAAGTCAGTTCCGTGAATAAGATGAACTCTCCTAAAGTTAAAACTGATTGGGTATTTGTCCTTAAAGGGGTCTGTTGTAAAAATCCAATGTAAATAAAACACAAGTGTTTCAGAAAATAGATTTAAAAGTGGCAATAGATAGGTAATCAAGGATAAAGTAAAATTTTTAGACCCATTTTGTCCTACAAAAGAAAAAAGAACGAGCTTTTAGTCGAAACTATTTTAATCACAAATAACAAAATTCTAATTTGTATAAAAATTTGACAATTGAGACTTGGGTTGGTTCGTCACAAGTTTTTTCCTGTTGAGAGTTACATTTACGATACCACGCTCCAATATTGACAAAAACAAAGCATTGGGATAAAAATCACGACAAAAATGCATATACACGATTCCGCCCAATGCATATACACGATTCCAATTCCTGTAAAACAGAAACAAACAAAACACAGCCAAAGTAATATTTGAAATTCAACAGATTAGACAGAGAAAATGAAAGTCAAATCAAATTAAAAATCGGACTGTTAAATAATTTTTCTTCCGGTGCCGACATTTGCTGAAATCACAAACAGTATCCGCGTTGTAATTGAGTATGAGCGCTTTTTGACAATAAGGGTTATCTCGATATTTGAAATGTCACACAAGTAATTTGAGAAAAGAGCACAGTTCTCCAATTCCTTTGCAAAGTATTTAGTTGAAGAAAAATAATATTGTTGAATGGTTGAAGCTCAACTCAGTCTGCCAGCGTACCATTTTGTATTTAATTTTGCTGGAAAATTTTCTCTGGGGTTCTTTCAAGAGGGAAGATTGCATTCAAAAACAATTCGCTCCATGAAAACGCCCGTCTCATTAGCGATTTCTCATTCGAAACACGCAATGACAAAAAAACCCCGAGAACTTTTTTAAGCTGAGAAAAACAAAAATTGTAGAGCTGTCTAAGCAGCAATTGAATATATTGCTCAGAATGAAAACATTCATCCAACTTAAGGTTCCATAGTCTAGGTTCAATAGTTTTCTGTACCTGCACTTTTATGTAAGAAAACATTCTGATAAATTATTGTATCCTCCTCTTTCTTGCCAATGTTTTTGATAAAACTCTACTGATATCCGACCCAACAGTCTTTCAGAATGAGTACTTGAAACTTTTTGCAGTAAATGAAAAGAAATTTTTTTATTCAAAAACCATATTAGCCAAACTTTATATTTTGAAATGAAATCTGACCTGGAAACTTTTGGCTTATCATTAAGAGTTTAAAAAAGTGTTTTTGGATCAACACAACATCCCACATCGTTCTCTGAATAAACATATACAAAAAGATTTCTTGAAAAATAAAGTAAAAATTACAACTTCACAAAGAAAGTCTTGAGGAGAAAAAGTTCAATAATACCAAATCCCTCAAAACTCGAACAATTTTTTTGAATTGGTCCAAATTGTAGTCAACTTAACTCACTTGCCTCTAGCCATTGCTTTTCTAACAACAAAAGAGTCAACTCTGCACTTGAAACGAATCTGGATTTCCTGTACGAATTGATCAGAGATCAAAAATGACCGATTATTTTTTCCAATGCTGATTTCTTTTCCCAATGTTTTTTGTGACATCGAAACATGTCATTCTGCATACGTTGCTTCTGATCAAATTTGGGTGGATTTTCGCTCATTTCCAACTTCCCATTCGAGAAGTCGTTCTTGAAGAAACAGAATTTTTCGAACTTGTAATCTCCCATTCAAAAAAGCTGGCACTTTTCAAAGATTAGAAAATTAACTTAGATGAAGGACTGGGAAAGTGGGTTCAGAGCATTTTTAACCTTTATAAGAAAAACGTGACACTTTAAATCGACAAAATCTCTGGGGCAGAAAACCAAAATCAATGGAAAAAAAGAACCGAATTAATTTCAAATCTCCATAAAGAATTGGTAAGCAAGGAAAGCGCACTGGTTTAATAGGGAGAGACTTTAGAAGAGAGGGAGAGAGAGAGAGAAAGATATTGGTTGAGAAAACAGATTTCAATATCTTTATATGTGAATTTAGTACCTCTATTGTTTCCAATTAGTTTTTATTTTATTAATATTATCATTATCAGCACTTCAGTTCCCATCATCGTTGAACAAATTTTTTAAAATTCCTTATAAAAAATTTAGTTTGAATATTCTGATCAACAAATTGGCTTCGATGTCTAGCTTGCCTATGTTGCAAAAAAATTTTTTGTGTCTGAAATTCTGAAACACTCAGATTACGTATACCGACCAGTTTTTAATGCCACTGCTTTCTGAGTTGTGTCATTTTTTTTTAAAAAAATGTACATTTTGAATCCAACAATTATGCCTTTGAATTTGGCTCTCTGTTTAAAGCTCAATTTCAATTAAAGGTCAATTAAATGTCAATTTCGCAGAGCAGGTACAGAGTGGCAGCCGTTACGTGTCATGTATTAAAAATACTAGTGAATGATTTTGTCAAAAAGTTGGTTTATGTCTTTATCTGTCAAACATTATAGACCTTATTTTCTTACCAATAAATACTGTGTTTTAGTTTTTGTCGTCTGAAAAACTGTCGATAATTATTCTTTATTCATTGCAAAAGGTACTTCAAAAATGAGTTGCTTAGATTTTATTCGTGACACTGGACTGTTCAAGCATATTTAGAATAATTCAGTAATACATAGAATGAACCTGTAACTCAATTGTTGATATCGGTACGACACATTAGTGAAAACAGATTTTTTGAAAATTTATCTAATGTGTCTAAAAGATGTTGAGAATATATTGAACAGACATCTAATGCGTGCTGAGCAGAGAAATGCAAGTACACAAGCATTGGAATCAGTTTTTGTCGATAATATTAAGTCACAAAAAAATGAGTGGTTTTTGAATGGCCGTCGAATAATTGATAACCCAAAGCTTTGAACTTGGAAATTTTAAAAGCAAAATTTTTTTGTACTGAATTCATTTCTTTTCAATAAAAACTGTTTTTCAAACACTTACCCATAAGTCATGAAATTGCATATAGATTTTTGTATAACATCGATTTTCAATTCCAATTTTTTGTTGAAATTATCGGGTTAACAAATTAGAATTTTTTGTTTAAATTGAGAATGAGAATTCGAACATATGACTCACCATTTCTAAAATTTACAAGTTATGAATGCTATTGTACGACCTAAAATTCAATTATATAATTAGATTTTTCTGATACAAATAGAGTTCCTTCGCAACATTTCTCGTTTAATGTCGATATTAAATTGAATGTCTATATTTTTAAAAGTGAAAAAAAATAAATTTGATAATGTCCTTAAATGTGGAGAATAAAATTCAGTTTTATTTGTTAATATTAGAAAAAAATACATATAAATGTAAAAAAATGAATTTGTAAACAAAATCAAAAGGATAAAACAATTACCAAATATATATACATTAACCAACAAATGTTATAAAATTAGTGGAAAAATCCAATATAATCTTTAAAAAAATCTGAACAAAGATGTCAATCATTCAATAAAAATTCAAACAATATTTATGGCATGTTTTAATTTTATTATCAAAACCTGCTTGTCGACCATTTTTTCTAAGCCGTTTGGTTTGTTGAACGCTGTCTGGGGTACCACTCAAAAAAATATAGTTGTTAGCTCTTCCATAACCTATCTAAAAATTTGTCACTGTGAAATTGGTTGGCCTGTACGTAGTCTCACAGCAGAGCGCTGGATCGAAAATCTGCGGATCGTTAGTTGATGAGGCTTTAGTATCGATACTCATCTCACTCTAATTCCAACTACCAGGTGTTGTCCCAACTAGGAGAAGATTGTTGCATCTTAGGTTTCATTACCAGACTGTCCCCTGGTGTTCTGAACCAGATAATGGTTATATCTACCTCTTCCCTTGACAATGGGAAGTGAATATGTCCCCGGATATAGACAGTTCCAAAGTCGCAAGTTGCAATAGGAGGGTTTTTGAAACCACTGATAACCGAAACTTCATGCGCAAGCGATCGACTTCCTGTCTAATATTCCTTAATAAGAACTTTTCACCGATGATATGTTTCATTTTATTCTCTTTGGTGTTCAATGAGGTGCCACATAGTGATTGTTAGTGTAAATACT
>NC_134474.1:34043342-34191052 GCF_964194025.1 Convolutriloba macropyga | reverse complement strand
CAAAGGTAAATACGGTTGAATACCGATTCTCAATTCAGGATAGAGTAGAGAGAATAGATTTTGACTTGTACTCAAGAGAGGAAGAAACAAATGTGAGATTTGACCTTTTTTCAAATGTTACCATTTCCTTTGGTTTTCTCAATAATACTCCACTAGTGCGTATTGATGCTACTCTTCCTGAACAATTAGTTGGACGGTCAGGTATAAATTGTCTTGTATCTATTAGACCAGAAAAGATTCACAATAGCTATTGCAGCTTATTCCGAGCTTTAGTTGTCAATTGGTTTCGATCAGCAGAGCTAGAGGTGACAGTAGTAAAATTTATTTAGTGACTTCGCTTGTGATACTCTTAATTAAGTTGTCACTTAGATACTTCTAGAGGAGTATTGATGAACCAACTCGAATTTGTTGAAGATGAAACAGAACACCATCTTTCTAATTAAAATCATGACATTGAAGACGGAGATTTTTTTGATGAAGTTTTTAGGCTCAGTATTGAAACGTAGGAGAAATAAATGGATTTGCTATTGTACAACTGCCATATTCGCTATTTGCACGACGTTCAACGGTCGTTCCTTAAACGATTCTGCCGTCCTAGTTCCGTTACTGTTATTCAGCATTGTAGAAACACCAACCAATAAAAAACGTTGTACCAATACAGAGTACAACAATTGTATCCCACTGTACACTTTGCGCAAGATCTTGTTTGATAAACTTGTCGCATTGGGAATTGTTCGCAAAATGTTCGCAAATTTTGACTGCTGTAAACTTTATATTGAATTCCCTTCCTGTGATGAGTTGGAAGACACAATTGAAACGACCTGAATTGAATCATTTAAACAATTATATATCCCTGAATCCTCTAATTTGATTGATAACCTTTGTTCATCTATAACAATGACATAAATCTCTGATTGTACTGTTTGCTTCAACTCTAGAAGAACTAATAAGTAAAGATAAAGCCAAAATGCAGACAAAATTCTCGTCTATTCGAAACCCAATTAAAGCTCAACTTTAATCTGTGGTTGAGAAAATGAATGAGCGGGCAAAAATTCTCCTTAATTTGGGTTCCAAGACTAATGTGTTGAGGAAGAGGAACAGGGCGACATGTTACCACGGTTCCCCACATGCAAAAAGATCAGTTTTCTCACCTATACTTTGTGAATTTCATAAACACTTTAGCTCTGTCTAGATTCAATAGCCGGATGCAATTTAAATGTTCTTAAGATTTATGTTCTAACATATCATATTTACGAGAGGATATCTATAATAATCTTCATTAAAAACCAAATCCTGTTGTTTCCTTCAAGCTGGGAGAAATTCAGCTCCTTGAAAATCTAAACTATCTTGGATGTGATAACTTTCTTGACTGGTTTTAAATGGCTTATGTGACATATTTCGCAAAACTATCGCACATTGGGATCTCTCAAAAAACATTTGGAAGAAGATGAAAGTGATGTAAGTATCGTTATCTTGATTTGTTGGGCAGCAAAAACTAAATTCTAAATTCAGAGATTTCGTCAAGTTGTCAAAAATGTTGTTCTCAGGCGTGAAACGATGCAAAAAAGATGCAAGAATTTTATCACAAGAAAGTTATTAACATTTCAAACCTTGTTGCAATTTGACTACTCCAGGAAAAATTTGTCGACACACATCATCGAATCACAAATGTTTTGCTTTTTGTTGAAGCTGGCAACCATCTAAACGATAAGTTACTAGAAGATATGACTTCTGGCCTATCAATGGTTTTTACTTGGAAACAAATATTTAATTGGACCTACATTAAAATTGAGGAAACCATTGCCGATCTTTTATGGGAATTGATGCGTCAAGACTTGCCTTCTAGACCTTACACGCATTGGGAGTTTAATTCAAATTGTAAAAATTCCGGGACTGAGATTCACATATCTCAATCATTTGAGAATCTTTTTTTAACAAGTACAGTTGCCTTATACCGGTGTGAAATAGGGAGTCACTATAATACTGAAATGAAAAACAATTGATTGGTTTAGCGTTGATGGATTTTCTTCTCTTTGTAGCACAATATTTGAGGCGGTGAGTTGTTCAATTTTTCCCCTGCCAAGAATATAGAGCAAGTTTTTTGGTTGAGGAAATTGAAAGAGACAACATGACCAACTGAGAAAAGATTATTTGAAAAACAAAGAATACATTACCGTGGAAGTTGAGGAATGTAGTTGGTGGTACAAAGTTAAAGAAGAACAAAACGTGAAGTTATTTTCATTTTAAATTATCTCTACGGCTTCAATGTTTTCTAGCCCATCAGGTTGGAAAATTCTTTTTAAAAATTTTAACGTTAAACGTTAACCCTGCTGATATTGGAGAATACACAAGAACTTTTGCATTTGAAAGCCACCTTCTCAAGCAAACACTGCGTAGGTTAATTTCATAATTTAAGTTGGAAAAAGGAACTATTAACAATAAATTACTCTTTATGTGATTTAATAGAGTTGATATGATATCACATAATGTAGCCCTTATATAGGGCTTCAACAGACTTATTCAATCATAAGTAGGTGCTAAATAACAGTGCAACAAAATCACAGCCCTGTTTGTTATAGATAGAAGCAGAGATACAGAGACCAATACCCGAGCAATGAAAAGACTTATTGTTTTCCGAACTGTGAATAGTTTTATTAAATTCTCTGGTTGTCAAGTTAAGGAAAGCAAGTTCATCATATTTTGGGTTCAATTTAAAAGATGTTTCACGGGATACGCTTTTGATCTTTCAATTTTGGGAGTGTTGTCACCAGCGCCAAATTTTACCAACACCCAAGTACGCCCTATATGATGTTAATTTAAATTAGCCAACGCGGAAAGAAATCTGGTTGTCTGGATAGACATTAAACTAGACATTGACAAGCATTTTACCACCAAGATTAAAGCAACCAATGGAATCATTGCCCTGACGAAATATGCTTGAACATCACAGTAAGTGTTTTCAGCAGTAATTACAAGTCAGTCATTCAAACCCAAATTTAATATTGCAATCAAGTTCAGTATCCGCACATGAGAAAACATGTCAACCTGATCGAAAATGCTTAAAGGAGAGCCACGAAATTAGTCAGCCAATTGAGTGAGTTGGACTACGAATCGACACTAAGGGTACTGAATCCTCCAACCCTTGCTTACGGACGAAAAAGTGGACACATGATAGAAATGTATAAGCTAACAAACCAGTTTTGCGACAGCACTGCAAGTGAAAGATTGTTTGAGCCTAACGCCGAAACTACTTGAGAAAACCAGAAGAAGGTGTTTAAAAAAGCAAGAATCGAAAGCAGACGGAACTGCTTCGCTGCGCGAGTGGATGAAGACTAACAAGGTTACATCCAGCCTCCGTCAAACATCTTTAAAAGAAGACTACAAAAGCACTAGGTTGATCTCCACACAATCATTTGAGATGTGGATTGGCACGATGAGATGGTCCCAGAGGCAACGCCTTTCGACCAGAAAACCTGACTTGAATGGTACAATGGAAGAACATTAGTACATAAACTTTAAACACCTAATGATATCATTTGCTCAATAGCCTCAATCTCAAGAATTCAAGTTTTGCTATCAGACACGAATTTTGGATATTGGCTCCCGGCAACTTTGAAAATTTTGTCAAAAGTGTTAAAAATTGTGATAAGGACATCTTGGAATAGATAAAATGGGGCGAATTGGTGTGCTTTTTTGTAAACAATTGCAAAATCATAAGTTGCATTGGTTTTGTGCCTGTAGTTCCTAGTTTTTGGTGCATTTTTTTGCAATGAGGTCTTGTTTTTTTCAAGTTAATATATATATATATATATATATATATATATATATATATATATATACATATATATATATATATATATATATATATATATATATATATATATATATATATATATATCTTTTTCTACTTTGAGAATTATCTCTTTTTGTTTTCTCTACCCGCGAAAATTGAACCCAGTCCAGTACTTTATTTTTTGTGCTCAACCGTTGTGGTAAATTTTTTAAATGTACCTTTAAACATTGCTGTTCAATTTTGTTTGTTTTAATAGTTTCACTGTTCTTGAACTTTAAATATTTGTTCTTCTTTAAACCAGAAATGAGTCTTTTTCTACTACTGCGTCTGCGACATTGTGTCCATGGTTTCATGACAACGCAGCAAGTATGCGCGCTTGAGAACAGAATGTACAAGGGATCGGCGGCGGCGTAAAGTTCTGTGAGACTTACAGAGTTGTTTTTATCCTGTGCGGTGTTCTGCCTTTAGTTACAATTGAATGTATAGTTTTGGTGGTGCTGTAACCGGACGTAAGAGAAGCAAACTAATCAGCTTGATTCACTGACGCCAGTTTTGAAAGGTTCAAATGACCCTTGATCTATAATTACTTTGGTACGAAATGCCTGGGCTACACTTTACCCACTGTTGTTCCTTGTCAACAGTTGAAACTTTCGTGAGATTTGCTTCAGATATCTTCTTTTGCTACCGTGAAAAAGTCATCAGTTTCCTAACCATTGAAGTACATCTCTATAGTCAAAATTAAGGCTTGGTGTCTCAAAGTTACAGTTTCTAGCACGTGCCTCATGGTACACTCCGCTCCATTTTTTGACACCAGAATTCCTAAAAGTTGTAGTCAATCTGCTGTTGTTGAAGTCTGCTGGAAGTTGCTGTTCGGCGTCTTGTCGTATTTTCTTTCTTTTGGTTATTGTCTTTGATTTAGCGAAATTGGATATTCTTGCTTCAACTGCTGATGATTCCTTTGAAAATGTATTGAGTTGTGTCCTCAATAAAACACTGATCTTGATGCTATGGACTTGTCCATATCTCCAAGTATGTCTGAACTGACTTTGAAGATGTCTGCGTTTGAAGAATTCGTTGACTGCTGTTCGAAAAATGCAGCTGCTAATGCTGAAATAATTCTTGATGATGTGTTTGTTATTGTCGTAAAATTTTTGTTAATGTCCTTTTTCTGTGTCGTCTGTAGATTGTTTCTGTGTACTGGTCGTCAACGGTTGCTTAGAGAGTTATATGAAAGAACTGTATGCCTGAAAGTTGAATGGTATTTTTTTGCTGATTGCATTTGATTGTGAACAATAACAACAATTGTGAATCCCATTTTTGACTGGCTGATTGGGGAATGTCAGATACTGAATGATTTTTGGAAATTTTCTGATGCTGGGCTGTTCATTGAAAGTTGTTGATGACAAAGTGATTCTCCCCGTGTTCCCTACCTCACCTAAACCTACCATTACTTTGCACCTCATGCGCATTTCAAGCCTGTTTTCTCCAAATTATCGTTTGTCGGATTACCAAATTTTTTCCAGTACTTTTTACCTCTGGCGTTTGGTTTTAACTAATCTGTTTTAGTGTCATCTACATATAAAAAATACTTTTATCCTGATGGTTAAACTCTCTGCTGTGGAGCAACAAGCAACAAGGGGCTTAACGGTGCATTTGAATTCCAAAACCTACCAAATTTCTGTCAAGAATCTGTCTTCCTGTTAATCCTACCAACCTAAATTTTTCCAATTGAAAGTGTTTTTGTAATGTACGATAGATTTTGCTATTTTGAGTAGCCTTGTGAGTCACTTTTTGAAATCCTACCTGTAGGTTCCAATCAATACTGTGACTTGGAGATTATCCATAGTTGGAATATTGACATGTTTTAATATGGTCCTACTTCCTAACAATGTCCCCCGGACGCACCATCAACTTTGGCAAATTGATGTTTTGCACAACATAAATCTATGTGAGGTTGCAGCGTTCGTCGTCTTTCAAAGTTAAATTTTCTGTTGATGTTGGGTAACATATTTTTGTGTCCGTTCCGTTGCCTCCTTCCAAAACAAGTTGTTGACTTGTTTCTTTCTGAAAACGAAATTCATCAGCTGTCTCCGAGAGAAGTATTGTCAAGCTGCTTCCTGGGTCGATGAACGCGTATGTCCTAACTTTGTTCTCCTTGTTATGTAAAATAATTGGCATGACAAAGAGAAGATTTGTTGTTTTAGTCGCTGCTGTATTGTCTTTTGTTGTGGTTGTATCTTTGCTGCTGATGTTCACAAATGAGTAGCCATTTCCTCTCGAGTTGTTCAATTAGGAGTTTGTTTGAACAAATGAGGTCAGTTTTTCGTCTGTATCTGCTGTTGGCACCGTGTAACATAGTGTTGTGTCGTTGTCCGCATCCTTTCTCCATCTAATTGAAGTTTGAAGGAGAGTTGTTGGCTCGATGGTTTAACCCCAGACAGTTTCTGCAAAGTTTCAACTGGTAATTCGTTTGAAGTCTTTCATCTGTAGTCTTTGCTTTAAACGTTTGGCAATGGAATAACTGATGGATACCATCGTTGAAGTGACAAGACAGAAGCTGATTGTTGGTTTTGCTTCCTCCTGTTGCTTGAAACACTTGCGTTGTGCTCGGCTGGTATTATTGGTTGTTGTTGTTGTTGTTGTTGTTGTTGTTGTTGTTATTTTTGATGTTAACGTTGTTGTTGCTCAAGTTTTTTATGTTCTGTGTTGGGTGTTGTTGCTGCTGTTGCTCCCTGATCGGATGTGTTGATTGTTGCTGAAATTGTCGTGTTCCTTTTGTGATAAAGTTTTGTTGATGTGGTCACTGGGAGTGTTAAGGTTAGTGCCGTTTCGCCCTTGATGCGTTGAGAGTTCATGTGCTATTTCATTAATCCATTCTTTGTACTGGTGTCCATTGCAAGCAAAAGTTTCAATTTATGTTTTGGCTTTTCCAATCACAAGTCCCTGTAGATAGGCGATCTTCTGTCCATCACTCAGATGAGTGTCTCCAATCATAAAGCTGAAAGCCGAAACGGCTGTACCAATAGGCCCATTTGCTCGGGTCACCCTTCAACTTCTTAAGATCCATCTGTGGAAGAGCTTCAACATAAAGCGCATAGAATGTCCTAACTTTGTTCTCCTTGTTATGTAAAATAATTGGCATAACATCGAGGAGATTTGTTGTTTTAGTCGTTGCTGTATTGTCTTTTGTTGTGGTTGTATCCTTGCTGCTGATGTTCACAAATGAGTTGCCATTTCCTCTCGAGTTGTTCAATTAAGAGTTTGTTTGAACAAATGAGGTCAATTTTCGTCTGTATCTGCTGTTGGCACCGTGTAGCATAGTGTTGTGTCGTTGTCCGCATCCTCTCTCCCTCTAATTTGAGTTTGAAGGAGAGTTGTTGGCTCGATGGTTTAATCCCAGACAGTTTCTGCAAAGTTTCAACTGGTAATTCGTTTGAAGTCTTTCATCTGTAGTCTTTGCTTTAAACGTTGGGCAATGGAATAACTGATGGATATCATCGTGGAAGTCACAGGACGATTGTCCAAGGAAGAGATGTTGTTGATGGCCTGTAATTATTCATTTTTTCCAATAAATTGCTGATAATGACATTTTGAGTACACAAAACGCTGTCTCAACTCTTTTATTGTATCCCTATACCGGAGTCCGTTGCAAGCAAATTCTTCAATTGCTGTTTTGGCTTTTCCAATCACAAGTCCCTGTAGATAGGCGATCTTCTGTCCATCCCTCACATGAGTGTCTCCAATCATGAAGCTGAAAGCTGAAAGGGCTGTACCAATCGGCCCATTTGCTCGGGTCACCGTTGTACTTATTGATATCAATCTTTGGAAGAGCTTCAACATAAAGCGTATAGAACGGAACTGGTTGTGAAAACGTTGTTGACAATGGCGGTAGTTGTACTGTTGGCTGATTGAATGTTTGTGTGTCGCCCATTGCGGTTACTCTGTTCTGCTGGTCGTTTAGGTTGCTTGAGTAAGCTAGTCTGTCAAACCACAAGCTGTTGAGGTTTTCACGTTGAGCAGAATTGCTTGTTTTTGGTTGTTCGTTATGTAGGTTACCGTTAAAGGATGTTTGCTGTTGTCTAATTGTTCTAGTGTTGATGTTGTTGTTCGTTGTTGAGTTATTATCTGACGAATTGACTGCTACTTTTGTCTCGTTGTTGTCTTGTAAGTTGAAATTTGCTGTGGTGTTTTCTTGCGAAGGGTGATTCTGAATTTTAGTTTCCATGTGACCGATGGTGTTCCAGCTGTCAGTGACTTTGCCGATGTAATTCTCGAGCTGATCGTCGTCAAGCTGTGAAATCAACTCGTAACTTGTTTCCTCGAACTCGGAAAACATTTCCGCTGCCTCTTGATGAACATTTTTTGCTGTTTTAGTAGTCCCACTGTCAATAAATTTTTATTATTATTGTTATTTTTATTATTATAATTGTTATTATTATTTTTATTATTATTATCATTATTATTATTTTCATTATTATTATTTTTAATTTTATTATTATTATTATTATTATTATTATTAGTATTATTTTTATTATTAATATTATTATTATCATTATTATTATCACTGTTATTGTTAGTATTATTATTTTTATTATTAATAACATTATTATTATTATTATTTCTATAATTATTATTATCATTATTATTATCATTGTTATTATTATTAGTATTATTATTATTATTATTATTATTATTATTATTATTATTATTATTATTATTATTATTATTATTATTATTATTATTAATATTATTATTATTAATATTACTATTATTATTATTATTATTATTATTATTATTATTGTTATTATTATTATTATTATTATTATTAATAAAGTTTTTATAGGTTTAGGCACCATTTAAAAACTCAACAGTGCTACAATATAAAACATTCTGAATAAAAAATGTTAAAAATTTTTCTATAAGTCCGCTCGTCTGTCATCACCTTCAATTCAAACGGCAGTCTGTTCCACTCATGAGGAATTGCATGGTTGAAAATCTTTTTTCCAAAGTTAGTTTTAAGTACAGAAATTTGAATGTTGTATAGATACTGGCATCTTATAACTTTATCTTTGCGAGACACAGGAGAGCTAAGATACAATGCAACTCGTTGAGGATGATGAATAAGGCGATGGCGGAAAATAAATTTTTGAACAACACACGTTTCTGCACAGGCAACCAGTGTAGCTGCTAGATGAATCTTGGAATTGGTGTTCTGGTTGACAGTCGAAATATCAACCTGCATGCACAATTCATTATCCGTTGTCACTTCCCATGAAGTACAGCAGGTAATCCATAACAAAGTGAGTTGCAGTAGTCAAGCCGCGAAATAATCATAACTCTTACCAACTCTACTAGGACATCACTGCCAACTGTGTCTCTGATAGAATAGATCTTCCGTAGCATATAGTAGCAGGCAGAAGTAACTGAACTGATTTGCTTTGTAAACAAAATCCTGTCATCCAAAACGAAGCCAAGAAAATTAACGTGATCTGATTGTTTGGAATCCATAGGGAGTTTTAGATTAGCATTGAAAAAATGTTTTTTCTACTACTTTTATAAATTCTGTTTTACCAAAATTTAATTTCAGTTTGGCGCCACGAAACCTTTTCCGCAAGGTGCTAATAATCAAATCAATATTCTCTTGAGTCACCGTTTCCTCATAGACAAAGTAAATATCGGTATCGTCCGCATAGAAATGATCGTTTATATTTAGCTGTTTAAATATGAGCTCCAATGGGATTGAATAACAGGAGAAAAGCAGATAAAACCAATTATTTAGGTAGTCAGTTGTAATTTCCCGCTCCGAAGCCAACACATCTTTTAATAATATTTTCTGAGATCGACCACTCATATAGAATTTTAGGAAACGGTCAACAGAAACTCAGAATCCAAGGCTAACGTCGAGAATGAATAGAAGTATATTATGATCCAGTAAAAGCTGGCGAGATAACAATTCCAATGTATAAAGTGCTCTTCTTTTTAGCTCTAAATTAAGTAACAAGTCAATGGTAACTTTTAGAAGGGCCGTTTCTGTAGAGTAAAGTTTTCTATACGCACTTTGATAAGCACAAAACAAGGCACTGATCTGAAGGTGATTGGTTAGTTGTAAAAGAACTGATCTTTCTAATAAGTGCAATGTATAACTGAGGCTTGATATTGGTCGATAATTTGCAAAATGCTCAGAATCAAGATTAACGTTTTTATATTAACGTTTAGCAACTGCTTGTTTAAGAGCCTGAAGGAGAATTTCCTTCGCCAGAAAAAAAATTGATGAGGTTCAAAACTACTGAAAGCAATT
Source organism: Convolutriloba macropyga (assembly GCF_964194025.1). Taxonomy (NCBI): domain Eukaryota; kingdom Metazoa; phylum Xenacoelomorpha; order Acoela; family Convolutidae; genus Convolutriloba; species Convolutriloba macropyga. The sequence continues at coordinate 34,180,961 of NC_134474.1, read as the reverse complement.
CTTTAGGAAAAGATTTTACTATCCTTGTCGGAATCCAGTCTAGCATTGATTTACTAGTCGTTGAATTTGTAAGCAGCTTCTTCAAATCGCTCAGGGATAACAGAGTGAAGGGGCATAATTGCTTATTTGTCAACGGAATGGTCTCTGGACACTCCGCTGCCTGAATTGATGCAATAATTTTCCCCAAATTTTGAAATAAAATACTTAATACAATCTTTGGCAAGAGTTTCTTTATTTTCATAATTTGAAAGTTTCTGCTCTTCTTTACCAAGTAAGGATTTCAATAGCGCTTACTTTCAACGTGTGCATTTTTCATACAAGGCATTGTTGATGAATAACACTTTTTTTATCAAAATAGAAACTTATCAAAATAGATTTTGGTATTTATTTCAAAATGCGCTTTCAAATCAACGCTTCGGGTCTTTCGGTATAATTGCTCTTTTTCTTCCTCTTCAAGAAAAACAATTCATCGTCATAAAACGGGCATTTATGTTCAAACAAGGTTTTAGTCTTAAGCTGTAGGTGATCATTCAATATATTTTCTTCTGCTGCCAGATAGTCATTCTAGGCTTTATCCACACTCAAAGTCAAAAAAAGTGTTCAATTTTATATAAACCATAATTTCGTCCGACGATATAACATGATCTAGGAAGCTATCGGATTTGTGAGTTTGGCATTTGACGCGCAAGTTCTTCAATAAAAAATACAGAGAACTGTTGACACTCAGGCAAAAGCTGAAATCGCCTAGGATAACAATTCTATCAAAGCGTAATTTTTTATCTTCCAGGAAATTATTAAAATTATCAATAAGCAGCCTGATTTTTTCCTCAAGGCACTTTGTACACGGTGACTACGAAAAAAATTGTTGCCTGAGTATTCAAGGTTGCACAGCAGCATTCGAGGGGCTCTGAAGATTGACTTTCAAAATTTTATAATTGAATATTTGACCTATTGAATAAACAAATTCCTCCATCTCTTTTATTGATCCGCGGTGCACTGTGAAACTTAGAACCAGAGGGGCAACATTGTTGCAAAAGGAAATTATCATCTCTGTTATCGCTAATCCTTGATTTGACACATATTCCAATATCTATCCCATTGATTTGTAATAAAGCATTCAGTTCTTTTTTCTTGTTTCTTACTCGTTTTTCAATGTTGTCAGAAAATCTATATTGTAGTCATTTTTTTCAACGTTTTTCAGCCATTCACGGGCTGGCTCAATCAGATATAATCTTGATACGGTAACATTTTCACACCAAAAATCAGGGGACTGTACTTTTTCATCTTCAAAATTAAAAACACAATAAAATGACTTAAGCTGTGATTTTAGTCTTAAAATTTGACGAACATGAAGGAGTGCAATGCCGTTTGCATCACAGTATTTTTTCATTTATGTGACAGTGATATGTTGGCTAAGTTGTCCGACATAGATTTGACGGCGCTTATGAGGTCTCTTCACACCCGATTTTACCGATGTGTTCGTATTGGTACCAGCCTATGATTCGTTAGAAGGTCTTAACCTTTGTTGTGTTGTTTCTGTAGTCAAATCGTCGATTTTTTGTTTTTCTACTACCTAATTCACTTTTATAACTCAATTTGATGTCATTTCGGGTTCTCAGGAACCCCGTCTTTTCTTCTTTAAGAAACGGAAAATTCGGCTTTTTTTCGTAGCTATTTGAATTCGATGTAAAGAAACCTCCCAAATAAGAGCATCGATGCCTTCTAGTTTTTGCTCAATTAAAGAAATTCTATCCAGAACCTGCATCTCTGCAGCGAAAATTGGCAAACACTTCTTAAAGGACCAAAAAATCATTCCACTAATTTTGAATTTTTCGTAATGCCCAGACACGTAAGGTGGACGTAAACCGTTTTACACTTAACACAGTGGGTACCGACTTGGGCACTGCATCGCTGTAAACAAATTTCACAAAACCCTTCTGGGGGTGGTGGCGGTGGCGGAGATGCCCTTTTTGAAGGAAAACATAAAAGGGCATCAAAGGAGTTCGCCCACAAGCGGCTTCAATCTGGCAGAAGAGGGTTTATTAAACACAAAATAGCTTTTAAAATAATCCATTAACTTAAGTTAAAAACTTTTGCAAGGTCAGTCAAGCAGATCAAATAGATACGGAGAACAATCACGCCAAATGTTTGAGCTGTAAACTTTTCTAACGTGCAACGGATTAAGTTCTTCGAATAATACCAGCTAAGTGAATCGATCGAGCAGATGCGGAGAAACCTCACGCCAAAAAATAGAATAATTCAAATCGAGATGTTTGTTCCAGATACGAATTCTTCCGCCAGAATCTGATATCCCCACAAATTTGGGCTACCCAAACAATGACCGGCCTCTTATGACTCAGTTAATAACAACAATCACGAGCTAAAACAAAATTAAATAGCCTCCCGGTTGCAAAATGGAGACAATTTAATAAATTTATCACAAAAATTAGGCTAATTCGCTCATGGTTTGCAGGTTCCTCGCAATTTTTCCCACATACCCTGATTAAGAGTAGAAAGGATTTTGAGCGATCAGCTCAAGGGTTTGCTACCATTCACAAGATCCAATTTAATTTAGTTTTATTTGATCGAGTGCTTTCAAAACGGGGGTTGCATGGTTCTGTTCGGCATGGCTGTTAGGCGGTTTGTATTCTGCTTTGTGTTTTGTGTTGTTGAAATGTTGACTGTGCTGGGGGGTCTTTATTGTCCGGTGAGGGGGGAGGAAGGGGGTCTTGGTCTTTGTGGTTAATTCGTGGTCTCTGTCTGTGCCTCTGCCTTGAGGTTGCACGTTCGAGCATTGTTAAGGGGGGGGGGGGTCACCAGAAAAAACTGTGCGGTTTTCCGCCTTCAGTTAATATTGATTGTGTAGTGTTGGTGGTGCTGTGGTGGGAGGTCAGAGAAGCAAACAAATCAGCTTGCTTCACTGACGCCAGTGTTGGTGTTTCACCCTTGAGTTAAAGTTACTTTGGCACGATATGCCTGGGCTACCCTTTGCCCACTGTTGTTCCTTGTCAACAGTTGAAACTTTTGTGAGATTTGCTTCAAAAATCTTTTTTTTGCTACCGTGAAAAAGTTATCCATTTCCTAACCATTGAATTACATCTCTAATCAACATTATGACTTGGTGTTTCAAAGTTAGTTTTTAGCTCGTGCCTCCTGGTATATATCCGCTCACGGCTATTAAGTGAAACGTTCTCAGGTCGTTTGTTAGGATTCTGCAAGCATTTTGGGTCTTTCTCATGCTAGCTAGCTTATTGGTCTTTTAACTTATAGTCCCAATCATGTTATTTATTCCATAATGGGTGGGCTATAAAAGACCCGGATTTTTTTATGAACGGAAAACTGCTTCAGGTATCTTTTTGATTATGGATCCCTTGAAAAGAACAAGCTCGCATGTCAAGAGTCGCTCGATCGCAAAAACGAGCTTGCTATTTTGGGGGTCGTCTATGTTGGCATCTATGTTTTTCTTCAGACTGTCTTATAATCACCACTACAGGCAGAAAAAGTTCGCGACCAATTCCGTGGCCTTGAAGTACTTCTATCGAATTCATGATAGTATTCCTATATTCCCACCGTTATTGGAAATTGATCTTGTGCGATTCAAAGCCTCATCAGAACAGGAGAAATATTACAGATGACAAAGTGCTATGTCTGTTTTCTGTCCTGTCACAGTCAGAATTAAGTTTTTTTTTAATAAAGCCAGATACCTGTCAACAGCCTCTTGAAAAATTCAAAAACTTATATGAAGCTTGTATTCTTACATCAATGTTACAGAGATAACGTCAACTTGCATCTATTACTAAAGTTACTCTATTTGCAGATTGGAGATGTCTTCGGAAGACACCAAAACTATAGTTCTTGACAAAGGACAGAAGGGACTGGGGTTCCATATCAGAGGGGGATATGACAATCAGCACATACCAGGAGATACTGGAATTTTTGTTACTCGTCTAAAAGAAGGTGCAGCTGCCCATACTGATGGTAGATTAAAAGTATGTTTATGGCATCAATGTAGCCCCATTGTTGAGTTTGATTTCATTCAATCTGTTTATACTATGTTAACTTTTTCAGGAAGGTGACCGTATTCTTGAAATTGACGGTATCTCAGTACGAAACGTAACCCACAACGAAGCGGTCTCTCTGTTTCTTCGAACCGGACCCTCGTGCCAACTGCTGGTGGAGCCTGACGCAGAGCGGAAAGCGCTTACCAAAGCGGCAGCATCCTTGCAATCAAACTCCCTCATCACATCATCCAGAAATAGCGACAGTACTCTCTTCACTGCCTCTAACGTCATTGTATTCACAGCAGGTGCTCTTACTTTATCCCTCATCACATTGTATCTGGCTCGAAAGAAGGGCTGGTCATTGTTCAAGAGATAGTCCAATTTTTGGAGGCCCCTGATGATTACTGAACACTTCCGGAGCGCTACAGTTAATAAATACCTTTGATGTGGCTTCAAAGGCTTTGACCAATGTTGAGCTATGTAAAGATTGGATAAAATTTTAAATTTATAAAAGTGCTAGATAAATTATTGAAATATTTGAGTACAAATTCCAAGTTTTGAATAAGTATTTGAAATATATGAACACCTTCGGCCCTGAGTATAATTCAGGTGGTTCAGTCAGTGTTAGTCAATAAACTATGTAACATTTTTCAATGCGATTTTGATTGAAGTTTAAGAGTTCAAATGGATCTATTAGCTACAGCACATGACGAAGATGAAAAGGAAAGTCGAAGAACCATCTCGTACGACGTATCTGAAAACACCTCAAAGATATCAAGCAATGTAAAAGGAGGCGCGGTGATCTTATTGAAGGGACTCCCATTCTCAGTTAAGGATCGAGAAATTGAAGATTTTCTAGCACGTAAGCTACATGGTTTTATTTTAAGTCAAATGTCCCAATTTTTCTATCTGTAGTGTGAAAGTCTCTTAGTATTCCATATAGTATTCGTGAGGTTAAAAATAAAACTAAAGTCAGTTAGGTGATTGAGATTTGATTTTCAGCTGAAGTCAAATTGTCCGGTTCTTCACAAATCAAGAGGATCATGCGGAGAGGCCAATTTTCTGGTGACTGCTTGGTTCTGCTGAACAAGCTGGAAGATGTTGAACTAGCTCTTGAAAAGCATCGGAAACACATTGGATCAAGATATGTTGAAGGTACTACGAATATTTTAACCTGAAAAGCTGTTTATTTTACGTCTGTATTGCTAGTCTAAATTCACGTTGTGATTATTGAATGACTGTGATTTTAAAAACGATTTTGAACAAAGAATCCACGTTAGCGTGTAAATCATGCCTATGTATATATGTCATGCAAAATAACAGAGGAATTGCATAAATTGATTAATCTATATTTGGCTGAAGTCTTAAAATGGCTAAATATTAAATTTGTTTATTACTTCGGTTGGCTATAACTTTTGAAAAAGAAACAATATCATCTTGTGCGTTCTAGTGTTTCGCAGCTCTGTCTCTGAGCTGGAGCGGGAAACAGGATCGGACTCAGGTAGGGACCATGGAAATCGAGGGAGGAAGATCTCGGGTGAACGTGGAGGCGGAGGGAGTTCGCGGGATAACCGAGGAGGGGGAGGTGGGAGTACGGTGTCAGCTAACAATTTTGTGCAACTCAGAGGTCTCCCCTTTATGGTCAAGGAGTCTGAGATTAAATCGTTCTTATCAGGTAGTCATGTAATGTCTGAACGGATGGACGGTGAAGGTGTGGCTGGGGTCATAGCTCAGATCAAAGAGCTTTACATGGCTAATCATGTGAGACCTAAAAAGGGCAAATAAGAGAATGAAAGATTGAATTGAGTTGTAGTTCTGTGGTCGAGTTTTGCATGATTAATTTCTAACGCAGATCAAAATAAGATGTTCGTTGGTTATTCGAGCGTTTTTCAATCAAGCCAAATTAATTCTGGTATCGTGTCTATGCGGTGCAAATCGAATGGGGCGATTTATAGTTTGGGCCTAAAATGAGCAAAAGAGTTGATAATGGCTTAAGATAGGTGTGATATGATTGAGGTTGAAGGTATTTTGCGAAGGTTGCGAGGTGTTGGCCGATGGTATTCTGTTCGGGCCACCAGATATGGAGGTAATGAGGAGAGGATCCACGTGCAATGGGGATGCGTTTGTGGAATTGGCTTCTGAAGAGGATGTTCAGAACGCTCTCAAGAAGCACAGGAAGAACATTGGTCCCAGGTAAGTAGCGAATACTTAAGTTTTAATTGTAAGCTAAAAGCGTGTATATTCGCTAGTTTAAGGCTTAACCAAGGCATGGGGTATAGAGGACAAATGTTGCCATGTAGTTCTGATGACTTCGGATGTAGTTTTTCGGCTTCATGCTGAACTGCGTTCCTGCCAAATGAATTCTGTGCCGATAGAGCTTGCAGGCATTTTGGCGTTGTTCTGAAAAAGTTCACTCACAAACGGGGTGTTCTAGTAGAAATCAAATAATTGTGTCAACATAAAACGAAGATGAGCTAAAGGAATTCGGCGATTTCTCTTAGTTTCGTGGGAAGTCATATTAACATCGTTTAATGTAGACTTCATTCTCGTCCACTTTCTTAATATGCAACATTATTATTCCTCATCATAAAAAAAATCTTCGGCAATTCTTGTTCTATTTTAATTATAGGTACATCGAAATCTTCCGCTGTTCGTTCCAAGAAGTGGAAAGATACATGGAGAAGCGGTCTGGTAAAGGTGATCGTAGAAGGTCCCGCAGTCCCCGGGATCGGGATTCGTTTTCAAGAGGAATGCAGGATATGCCACCCAGACGCATGAGTCCACCTAGAATGGAAATGGCACCCACGCGATTTGAGCAGGATGTGCAAAGAGTACGGTCTGAGTTTTTCGCTCCAGAACCAGATTTCAGACAAGACCTTGCGCCGAGAATGGCTCCGTCCATGGATTACGCGGCTGGATACTCTTCCGCGATTTCCGGTAGGCCGAGAATATTGTGTTGCTTAACGTCTTTCGATAAAAAACAAATTGTCAATTTGAGAAACCGATCTGAAAGAAATACCCAACGATGTTTTAGGATACGGATATTTGTGTAACCGCATACAGTGCATTTTTATGTATGTTTTCCTTGAGATCACTGAAAAGACTTCTCACATTTAAGTGATCTGAAATTGGTTAATCTGATTTTCGTTAGTTGCTAGTTTCTTACTTATAATCATAAAGAGGGTTTTGAGGAGTCATCAAAAATCAATGCTGTGCTGTCACATCCATTAGAATCAGTTGCTGCGCTTCAATACTGGCAAGCAAATTAAATTGCGTCATTAGAAAAACCATACAACTTAAATGAAAGATGAACTGACGAAGTAAACTACGGGTAAATAATGCCCGAAACTTGGGAAATCGCCCATTTTCCAAAAATTAACGTGGTCAAAGTTAAAAAATCAAAAATTGCCTCACAAAGCTTTTGAATTATTCAAGCATACCATCATTATCTAACGCATGCGATCTTTCAATAGTAGACTGAATTTAAAAAATAACGAAAATTGAATTAATTAATAAAAGACCTTCCAGGAGACTAACTGTAACTGATCGAGGAATGTAATTATTGAATTAATGAATAAAAGACCTTCCAAGATGCTGCCTTCCGGATTTACTGATGTTCAATTAAGACACTCATTTTTTGATTTTATCTTTTGTCCGGTTTGATGAGAATGCTATTTGTGCGCCTTTTCGTCTAATATGAATACGTTTGCCTGATCTAAGGTTGAGTTACTTTTTGCCCTTCCATGGGCTTGAGCTTAGCCATTCACGACTCAGTGGAGCGTGTCGGTTAGATCGGTCGGTTCAGAACCGCTTTTTTTCCAACAGATCATATTTGTTAAACCATACTGCAGGCAAAAAGTTTTTACATGATGAAGATTATGAGATCTGAGGGGCTGTTTTTTTGTTTTTGATCATCAGAAAAATCAAACCATTTGTTCTCTTAATTGTTTTTAATCAAAAGAACTACCATCGCTTTTAATTGCTTCGGAACGAAATTTGAACAGTTTTTATGGCCGCATTCTTCTATTTCTTCTACTGGAAAATGTTCTTTGCTCGCTTGAGCAATATGACATGTGGGTTACAAAACAGAATAAACTGGCCAAACGCAAAGACACGGGATCGCTGTGTAGCCTTGGTAGAGAAGGGCAGTTTTGATTTTTGGTAGGTTCTTCCACATGTGTGTTATTTGTGTTATTGTTTATTGTGTACATTGAATCACCCGAGTTTCTGAATTTTTGTTTTCTGTAGTATCGGTGAATGACAATTCCAAGTTTAAAGTGATTTATACGGGTGCTCTGGTCATGGAGAGACGTATCTCGGAGGAAAATGATCTGGCTGACCGAATTGTGCAGGATGGATTGGATTTTTGCGAATTGTATTGGTGCACTATCTTAAGATCGGTTCACACAGTTTCATACTTTTGTAGTCAAATTGCATGGATGATTGAAGTCACGTCGAAACAGGTGAAGCAAAAACCAGTGGTTATTCGGTGTGAATTTAAAATAGATTTTTAAACAAAGTATTTTTAAGTAGTGAGAAAGCGGTGTTTGAACAAAATTTTGCTTTCCGGGTTTTTTCGCATGCGACAATTTCACTTCAAGTTTTTTTTGTTTTCCCTATTTTTGGATTGGATTGTTTTCTAAATCGGAGAATCTATTGAATTGTAGGTCAGTACTAGTCATGGTACTTTTTTTATTTGCTTTACCTTTTGATCACGTTTTTCGTTTTAGATAAGTCGCGACTTTCACGTTTGACTCATGACCTACCTCATTCACTTTTTCAATTGAATGAATTTTAAATTCTTTCACTCCTTGATATACCTAATATAGTGAATACAGTCAATATGAAAAGAGCGAAGTCAAAAGAAAAGGGATAAACTGATGAATCCAATCGTTAAGTCAAAGTGCATCAGGTTATCAAAGTTAATTAATGATTGCTAGCGGGCATTAGTATTAAGCTTAATAGATTTCAGCTTAGAAGCTGAATTTAGTATAAATTTAGAGTCTGACTGAAACTGCACGCAAAATAAGAACACTTTTTGACACTTCGAAAAATTCTGTCAATTTTTGTCTTTTTTTCTGTCAATCCCGATGTACGTCAGTCAATCCCGATGTACGTCACGCGAGTCTACGGTTGCGTTTTTCTGGCGGTTTACCGGCTATCTTCTTAGCAATTTCTAAGCAACCTGATATGTACATAGCAATTTTAAATAGGTGAACTCCATTGGTGACAGTATAGTTTTAAATGTCAAACGAAAGAGATCAAAATTGTTTTCTTTTTTTAAGATAAAATTTTTGTGTTAGTCCGTAATAAGAACATAATTTTAAGCCCCTTAGTGATTATGCTTTCACCCCCCTGGACACGCACACACACACACACACACACACACACACACACACACCTATTAAGCAGCCGACAGCTACAATCAAACCACGAACTTGTTTGCAAATTAAGCCATTGTCACATTTTTATTTTGTTTTCCCTGTTGTTTAACCCCTATAATGACAACTCAATCTGAGAGCATCAAAACTGTTTGCCTGATCTAATATTGAGTTACTCTTTGCCCTTGCATGGGCTTGAGCTTAGCCATTCACGACTCAGTGGAGCGTGTCGGTTAGATAGGTCGGTTCAGAACCGCTTTTTTTCCAACAGATCATGTTTGTTAAACCGTACTGCAGGCAAAAAGTTTTTACATGATGAAGATTATGAGATCTGAGGGGTCGCATGAGTTTTCTGTTTTGAATCTTTTTTAAAGCATGAGATTAAAACTGAGGAAACTATAGCGTGCCTCTTTTAAGAACTTTTCTGTTCTCAATGCATAATTATGTCCAGGAATTGTTTTTCTATAAAAAATAAGCCATTCCGGGTGCTAATAATTATCATACGTGGCGAGTGATCTGATTTGTTAACCATTATTGTTTCGTATAGCAGTCTAAATTATGGTTTGCTTTCTGTGTAGAGCATAATGCGCGATTGAGTGAACTTGAGCGTCTGGAGCGATTGCATGCAGCCAGAGCTATGGAGCTAGAATTGGAGGGCATGAGGATGGCGCAAGCTTCGGCTATGCACCCGCAGTTGCCAACTGCACCGGCACCCATACAAATGTTGCGAACACCTCCGCCAGCTCTACCAGAACAAACCTACGAAGTGGAGATGGAGGGATTTCCGTATGACTGCACTCGACATGAGCTCATTGAGGTAGTCTTTTAAGAATCTCCGAAACGCTTTGAGTGTCTTAATGGCTCAATTTTCTGCTATTTTTCTCAAGAGATCTTATTTCAATGAATCGGTTGATCATTTCTTTTCTATTTTAAGTCACGTTAACTTCAAATTGGTCACCAAAAGTTTTGTTTGTTGGACTGTTTTGCGGTGCGTTTTATTGGCATGTGCGTGTATCATTGTTTGGGCCCTTTTTACCAGCTCCCAAACTTCTGTGGCTAGAATTGCCGCGCTAGCTCTTTGTTCGTGAGAACTTCTTCAAAAGACATTTGATCTCCGGTATGGAATGCTTTATTTGCCCCAATGATGATAAATAGTTCTGAGCGACTAAAAGTTTTTGCCTGTTTGAACTGCAACTGTCATAGGATCTATTCGGAGTATTCTTTGAGTACTCGGAATTTTTACCTTCTATGGTCGTCTGAAGTCTGTTAGTGCCCCTCATTGGCATAGTGATATGCGCTTGACGGTGCACTTTAAACAGGCCTTCAAGTGTGCTGGCACTTGATTTATCAGACAATTTTAACACTATTTTCACTTTTCAGGCAAAAACTTTCATAGTGATGTTGATTATGAGATCTGAGGGGGTGTTTCAAGTCACTTCAATGTTGCTTCTCTTAATTTCCAATGAAATTTTGGTTGAGTTTAATTTCTGTTTTTCATTCTATTATTACTGGTTTATAATTTTTTCTGACGGAGGATATTTATTTCATTATCTAAATGAGTATCCGAATATATAGGGCCGCAACTTTCTCAAATTTCGTCAAGCTGTCTATATTACGAATCACCTGTGAAAATGTTGTGAAAATCGTAACCGAATTTTCTGCTGATTTCTAAATTTATATAACTAATTTGATTTTTTAGTTTATTTGCGATTATAAAAGTGTAAAAATTTAAAATGCATAACTGCGTACATTAGATTTGCTTTTTTAAAGCCTGTGACTTGTATTTTCTTGCTTTTTTAGCTTCTACGATTTTTTGTGATTTTAAGTTTTCATAATATATTAACTTAAAGAAGTTGCCAAAAATTGAAATTAAGGCTTACGTAATATATTTAATTTGATACATTTATGTTGAGGCATAATTCGCGTGACGCTATTCTTTTACGTTCTTTTTTGCATGTTTTTGTTAGCATCAACTGAATTTTGCCTTTTGATCTTAAACAGCTTCAGGTCTATTGGGAGCGTTCTGGCTACTCTGAATTTTTAATTGCTCTCAAACAAAGTTTGTAACAATTATATTAGTCCCGTTGGTCTTTTTTTATGCAATTTTTTGATTGACCGATTTATCGTCTGACCCATTTGACTTTCCGTCCTTAATAACGAGATGAATAGGTAGCGCCCAGCGGGCATTACATTTAATTCATTAGAAGCCCATAACCGCCTTTAGTAGTCCTTCAAGTGCTTAGTGTGATGAAGCTACCGGGAAGGCCGTAGTTTAAGGTTAAAGGTTCATTTTTAGGAGTTTTTGAATCCTAAATGTTGCAATTTTTCGTGTTTTTTCGTCATTTTTTGATTTTCTTTGTTGGACCAGACTAAATTTGAGGCTGGTGAAAGTTGATAAAGGTCTTCTGCGAGACATAAGTACTTTTTTTGGCCATTTTAAGAGCTATGTTTTGGTATTTCAAACAAAAACAACCAAACGTGTACTAATTTTTCAATTTTTTCAAGCTTTTTGAAAATTTTTGGGAGTTTTTTCAGGCCCATGTAACAAGGAACCTCCTCTAGGGTTTGATAATAGATTAGTGCACATTTTCTAGTGGTAATAAAATTGTTCTCACTATTTTAACATCACGAAGAGGATTTTTAAATCTTTTTAATGTTCACTGAATTTGGCCCTTTCAACTTTGCCGGCTCTGGTTAGTTTTTACTCGTAGGTAGAATAAAAAGGATTCCTTGAAAATATTTTGTTCTCCGTTCTTTAACGCTTTCTTTCTTTCCCTCAAAGATGATATTTAGTTCTGAGTGAATAAAAGATTGTGCCGCTTAAAATATCCACTGCTTTTATGGTAATTTTGGAGCGTTCTCTGGATACTCAGACGTTTAAGTTTTTATGAGTCTCTGATTGCCCTTCTTTGTTTTAATTCTATGCGGTTTACTTTGATCTTTAAACAGGCGTTCAATTGTGCTTGCATTTGATCTATCAGATACTTTAAACGTTATCTCCACGTTTCAAGTAGACGTCCACGTTATATTGATTCTGAGGTTCGAGGGTTTTTTTTGGAGTCGGTTTCACTTAGTTTTCGGTTTTTTTTAGTCCAAGATTTTTTTTGCTGTTGTTAACTTCGACCATGGTATTGACATTATTAGCGAGGAATATGGCTTCTCTTTTTTCTGAAATTTCGTAAAAATGTCCAGATTTTGTATCTGTTTTATTCAGATTATAAATAATTTTTTTTATCTTTATATTATATTTTGAAAATTGTGACTATTTAACGGATAGCTGTGTTCGTTTGATTAGTGCTTTTTCTAGGCTCCGACAATCCCTCTATGCTTTTTCTAGCTTCTACGAGTTTTTTTTAACTTTAATGATTTTTCTAACTAAGAAATCTGCCTAAAATCGGAGTTTACTTTCACAAACGATAAATTCATGTTGAGGCATATTTCAATCAACTGTGAATTTCTGAGCTGACGAAAAGTTTATGCGTGCTATTTTTTGAATATTTTTGTCAGCCTCAAGTTAACTTTGAGCACACAGAATTTTCGCTGAAAATTTAAAAGGTAGAATAATACAGCACGTCTGCTGATATTTCTGTTCTCCGTTCTGGAACTCTTTTAGCTTTTACCGCAATAATGATGAATAGATCTGAACCATTTAAAGTTTTGCTTGTTTGGACTTCAACTGCTTAGGATCTCTTTGGAACAATTTGTGACTCTTCAAACACGCGGTTACGCTTGCTGGTATCTGGTTTACCAGACTTGTTAGCATTTTTTTCATGTTTAAGAGAATTTTTCGCATGATTTTGATTAAGATCGTAGGGATTTTTTGGAGCCAGTTTAGTATTGTTTCACTTAGGTTGTTTGTGGATTTTTATGGGTTCTCCTACTGGCTTTTATTTTTTCTGACACTTAGTTATTCAATCACTTATTTTGAGGTGAAAATTAATTACAATTTTCGCCACCTTTATTTTTTGAATTAATTTACAAATTGTAAATAATATTATTGCTTATCTTAATTTTATAATTTGCAATTGTAAAAATGTAAAAATTTAGATGCGTACGTTTGATTAGTGATTTTTCTCGTCTCTGGCGTTTCTGTTCTGCTTGATCTCGGCTCTACGATTTTAGTTTTATTTGATATAAAAATTAAGTTTTAATAAGTTATTTGATAAGTTTTGATTTAAAAATTTTGTTACCTAAGAGTTTCTACTTGCCATGGCCATTGTTGGCTGTTTTTGTTTTTGTGGCATTATGGCCCTGCTTAGTTTTGAGAAATTGTTAGAAGAAATTGACGACTGTCTTGAGTTTTTACGTATAAATAAAAGCTGGGTTTTGAATGATTGTCTGGGAGTTTTAATTTCAGTTCATGAATCAATTTCACATCATGAATTAATGGTCAAACTTGAAGACCGCTGAACGATGAATACGCGAAATAAGAGTTGAAATAATGAAGGTGTTTACAGGTGTTTTTTTAAGGAAACGGAGTGGAACAATTATTCTGACATTTAATGGTCACTTTTTTCCATAAAGCAGGGCTATCTTAAAAAAAAACTGAGGACGAGTTTTCACTTTTTCAGATTTTTGTTTTATAACGTTTAAACATTTTATTGCCGCTCATTAACAGTCCTAAATCGTTCTCCCATAAGTAGCATTAGCTTCTATCGATAAAAAGTTTAATGACGCGTGTGGAAAGGGCAGAATTGTTATGCTAATGGCTCTTTTCCTGGAAGTCAGGAGCTCTCGAATTTTTTTTACCAGTTAATGCTTAAAACATCCGAATGATTTGTCGCTCGATTGTCATTTCGTGGCAAAATGATTGTTTTCTTTGAGCACCTGATTTTTGAATTCCAAGTGAAAGCATGTCACGTCAGTCTGTTTTCTTACAAACAAATTTGTTTTGTGGATGCCCCAATGATGACTATCTAATCTGACTAAAAATTGTTGCCTGTTCTTTAATATACTTTAGGAGAAGATGTCCTTCTATGGGCCATGTTTCTCTGCAACCGCTGCTCCTGAAGGACAGCTGCAGTTTCGTTCCTTGTGTGTTTTGGTTCTTTTGTCATTTTTACCAATCCAGGCAACAAATTTTGGCGTGATCGTGATTATGAGATCTGAGGGGCTGCTCATTCTGTCTGCTAAATGTCTCAATATTTACTTTATCTTAATTGTGACTTTTTTGGGAATTACAACCGAGACCTTAAAAGCAAAGTCTCGGCTTCATTAAAAGTGATTCTGCATTTGAATAAAAATTGGTTTATCCAAACAATATTAATTTTCAGATTTTTTGATAAAGAAAGACAGTGAGTACAAAACAATTGATTGGTTACCATTGTTGAAGAAAAGCTGACTTTCTAAGGCTAATTGGGCATAAATGCGCTTGTCCTGTTATATCAACTCTTTTTTCTTTTAACCCCCTATATTTTTAATCCCAAAATAATTAACCCCTACATTGTTTCGTCCAATTTTTAAGCTTTCTCTAATTGAGGATTCTTAGGTCTCAAACAATTCTATTTTGTGTCATTAAGATTGAAATCGGGGTGAAATGACTGAGGTGTGAATATAACATTAGGACAATTCAGTCAATTGGCTCCAATTTTTATCTGTAAACGAATGGCTCATAAAGCTCAGGAAAATAAAGCTGAAGAGTCAATTTTTCAAAGGAAAATTATCGCCCATGGGGAGTTAATATACTGAAGTCCATAATAGCAATTGAAATCAGTTGAAAATGTACCGAACTCGTGAACGTTTCATGTTTCATTGCTTTTTAACTGCAGCTTGATAACTGCCGACATTGAGGATATCATTTCTTCCGAAAAACAAAGAAATATTGGTTGTAGAAGGGCATGAGTTTTATGTTGGCGTAGTCTATGATGGCAATTAAGTTTACCACTGCCTACAACCGCTCGATATGTCAAAGGTACGAGTACTCATTTTCCACATTTAAACAAAATGGCCGACTTATTCGCTTAAACGGTTAACACAATTGTAATGTTTCTATTTGAAAGCCGGCCACTTGAAGAATTTTACGCTCCCAGTAGCCGTAACCTCCTCATTATTACCAGTAGCCGACGTTTTCGCAACACAACTATGCGTGGCCGTCACAATCCAATTTAATACACACGTCGCTTCGTTGAAGAATATGAAAATATTGTCAATGTTTGAACATTTTTCGTGATCGATATATGGTATGTTCACAAAGCTTCTAATTTTTGGCGAGCTGACTGAACTATAAAGTTATCGCCAAAAAATTTATATCCAAATGATGCCCTACATAGATGTATCCTCGTTATAACTTCGCTTGTTTGTATGCAATCCTTCCGAACAAACCGGAGAAAGCTGTAATGTTGATAAGATGCCTTAAGAACTATTGCTTCAGAATGTAAATCCGATAAGGTTTTTTTTGAACTTGTCCATATTAATGCCTTTCAAAAATACCATTCATAATTGATATCAGGCTGCTTCTTCCATCTAACCCGAAATTTTCTGCGAAAAATTGGCGAGCTAGGACTGATAAAGCTTGTATCACAAAACCACAAAGGGCCTCTGCCTCTCGCGTTATAAAACGCAGTCGAAATAGAAAACTCCCTCAAAGCTGTTTTTAAGGAATTTTTTCGTTGCAAATACGGATTTTATGGGGTCGGGCCAGGGATTTAATTCTTCGCCGGAATTCTTCCGGCTAGGTTTTAATTTGGTCGTCAATGTTTACGCTCAATTACAATCAGCTTTTATTCAATCAGGCAATTTGTTTGGCTGTGTTTGCGACGACATTTTTACATTTGTTCGAGCGAGTATTTCTTCATTCGTGTGATTAGTTCTTTGGTTACACTAATCGCACCTCTCTCAAATTGACTGTGTCTGTCTAAGTGATGTTATTGAACTCTAATGAACTCAATTTGAGTGCAATTAGGATAGCTCAATATAACTGAAGGTTATTTGAGGGCAGGTTGACAGTCGATGATTCTAAATCAAATACAGACATCACATCAGTTTCATTTAAAATTTCCTTTGTCGAGACTACATGTCCATGAGGCTATCGCAGCTATTTTCTGATATTCCATTTAAAATTCCCCTTGTCGAGACTACATGTCCATGAGGCTATCGCAGCTGCTTTCTGATATTCCAGCTATGTTTTATTTTCTCGAAGAAGAAGAGCTGCCCTGGTTTCTGATGAGGAACAAACTTGTTTACGTGCAGTTATTCAACAAAAATTTTGAAAAGGTTTCCACTGGGCAACAATTAACTTTTTTACGCGTGTTTTGTACGCTTCTTTGTTTTTTTTGGCATATAACGGGTTTTTATCGTAGTTTTAAAATAATTAAAGTAATTTTCTATTTCAGGAAGTGGATTTGAGCATGATTGTGATTGAGATCTAAGGCACTGATTGTTTTAAGGCAAACCTACTATTCTTTTTTTATTGGTAAACATGAAAAATTAAATTGACGAATTTGTGTGATCTAGTTACGAGAAGAGTTAGCTTGATTAGGCGGTTTCGGTGGCTTAAATTTTCGTCTCATCTTATTTCTTATAGGTTTTAGTTATAAAGGAGTTCTTGGCTTAGAGTATTAATCTGTTTGATTTTCTTTTTTCTTTAAGTTTCCAATAAGTTGAATTCCTTTTAACAAATATATCCCCAGCAAGAGAGAAATATCTGTTGAGACGCATTGACGCCAAACGGAAAATTGGTTTTCATGAAACCTAATTATATTTTGTTTTAATTATCTTCAGCTCCCGGGATTGTTACCTGACTCTTTTTCTCAATTTGCATTTGAGATCGCAGTGTTAGTTGCAGAGTTTTGACTTTTAGGTTTTGGATTTCAAATCCTGTTAATTTTTGTCTAAGACTTAAATCTATGTGTCATTTAATGGACACGGAATCACGTTGTTTTTTCGCTTGCTGCAATTATGCCAATGCTGTTCTTTTGTTACTACAGGGTTTTAATTTTTACCAATTGATTTATTGATGTCTAATGAAGCAATGAATAACTGATTTCCAATAAAGAATTCTCTTTGGTTACAAATACGGATTTTATGGGGTCGGGCCAGGGATTTAATTCTTCGCCGGAATTCTTCCGGCTAGGTTTTAATTTAGTCGTCAATTTGTTTACGCTAAATTACAATCAGCTTTTATTCAATCAGGCAATTTGTTTGACTGTGTTTGCGATGACATTTTTAACTTTGTTCGAGCGAGTATTTCTTCATTCGTGTGATTAGTTCTTTGGTTACACTAATCGCACCTCTCTCAAAATGACTGTGTCTGTCTATGTGATGTTATTGAACTCTAATGAACTCAATTTGAGTGCAATTAGGTTAGCTCAATATAATTGAAGGTTATTTGAGGGCAGGTTGACAGTCGATGATTCTAAATCAAATACAGACATCACATCATTTTCATTCAAAATTTCCCTTGTCGAGACTACATGTCCATGAGGCTATCGCAGCTACTTTCTGATATTCCACTTAAAATTTCCCTTGTCGAGACTACATGTCCATGAGGCTATCGCAGCTACTTTCTGATATTCCAGCTATGTTTTATTTTCTCGAAGAAGAAGAGCTGCCCTGGTTTCTGATGAGGAACAAACTTGTTTACGTGCAGTTATTCAACAAAAATTTTGAAAAGGTTTCCACTGGGCAACAATTAACTTTTTAACGCGTGTTTTGTACGCTTCTTTGTTTTTTTTTGGCATATAACGGGTTTTTTATCGTAGTTTTAAAATAATTAAAGTAATTTTCTTTTTCAGGAAGTGGATTTGAGCATGATTGTGATTGAGATCTAAGGCACTGATTGTTTTAAGGCAAACCTACTATTCTTTTTTTTATTGGGAAACATGAAAAATTAAATTGACGAATTTTTGTGATCTAGTTACGAGAAGAGTTAGCTTGATTAGGCGGTTTCGGTGGCTTAAATTTTCGTCTCGTCTTATTTCTTATAGGTTTTAGTTATAAAGGAGTTCTTGGCTTAGAGTTTTAATCTGTTTGATTTTCTTTTTTCTTTAGGTTTCCAATAAGTTGAATTCCTTTTAACAAATATATCCCCAGCAAGAGAGAAATATCTGTTGAGACGCATTGACGGCGAACGGAAAATTGGTTTTCATGAAAACTAATTATATTTTGTTTTAATTAGCTTCAGCTCCTGGGATTGTTACCTGACTCTTTTTCTCAATGTGCATTTGAGATCGCAGTGTTAGTTGCAGAGTTTTGACTTTTAGGTTTTGGATTTCAAATCCTGTTAATTTTTGTCTAAGACTTAAATCTATGTGTCATTTAATGGACACGGAATCACGTTGTTTTTTCGCTTGCTGCAATTATGCCAATGCTGTTCTTTTGTTACTACAGGGTTTTAATTTTTACCAATTGATTTATTGATGTCTAATGAAGCAATGAATACCTGATTTCCATTAAAGAATTTTCTTTGGTTACAATTACGGATTTTATGGGGTCGGGCCAGGGATTTAATTCTTCGCCGGAATTCTTCCGGCTAGGTTTTAATTTAGTCGTCAATTTGTTAACGCTCAATTACAATCAGCTTTTATTCAATCAGGCAATTTGTTTGGCTGTTTGCGACATTTTTACATTTGTTCGAGCGAGTTTTTCTTCAATCGTGTGATTAGTTCTTTGGTTACACTAACCGCACCTCTCTCAAAATGACTGTGTCTGTCTAAGTGATGTTATTGAACTCTAATGAACTCAATCTGAGTGCAATTAGGATAGCTCAATATAACTGAAGGTTATTTGAGGGCAGATTGACAGTCGATGATTCTAAATCAAATACAGACATCACATCAGTTTCATTTAAAATTTCCCTTGTCGAGACTACATGTCCATCGCGGCTATTTTCTGATATTCCAGCTATGTTTTATTTTTTCGAAGAAGAAGAGTTGCCCTGGTTTCTGATAAGCAACAAAAGTTCTTTACGTGCAGTTATTCAACAAAAATTTTGAAAAGGTTTCCACTGGGCAACAATTAACTTTTTTACGCGTGTTTTATACGCTTCTTTTTTTGCATATATCGGGTTTTATCGTAGTTTTAAAATAGTTAAAATTTTCTATTTCTGGAAGTTGATTTGAGCATGATTGTGATTGAGATCTAAGGCACTGATTGTTTTAAGGCAAAGCTACTATTCTTTGTTTTATTGGGAAACACGAAAAATTAAATTGACGAATTTGTGATCTAGTTACGAGAAGAGTTAGCTTGATTAGGCAGTTTCGGTGGCTTAAGTTTTCGTCTCATCTTATTTCCTATAGGTTTTAGTTATAAAGGAGTTCTTGGCTTAGAGTATTAATCTGTTTGATTGGTCTTTTTAAAGTTTCCAATAAGTTGAATTCCTTTTAACAAATATATCCCCAGCGAGAGAGAAATATCTGTTGAGACGCATTGACGCCAAACGGAAAATTGGTTTTCATGAAACCTAATTATATTTTGTTTTAATTAGCTTCAGCTCCTGGGATTGTTACCTGACTCTTTTTCTCAATATGCATTTGAGATCGCAGTGTTAGTTGCAGAGTTTTGACTTTTAGGTTTAGGATTTCAAATCCTGTTAATTTTTGTCTAAGACTTAAATCTATGTGTCATTTAATGGACACGGAATCAAGATGTTTTTTCGCTTGCTGCAATTATGCCAATGCTGTTCTTTTGTTACTACAGGGTTTTAATTTTTACGAATTGATTTATTGATGTCTAATGAAGCAATGAATAACTGATTTCCAATAAAGAATTCTCTTTGGTTACAATTACGGATTTTATGGGGTCGGGCCAGGGATTTAATTCTTCGCCGGAATTCTTCCGGCTAGGTTTTAATTTAGTCGTCAATTTGTTTACGCTCAATTACAATCAGCTTTTATTCAATCAGGCAATTTGTTTGACTGTGTTTGCGATGACATTTTTAACTTTGTTCGAACGAGTATTTCTTCATTCGTGTGATTAGTTCTTTGGTTACACTTATCGCACCTCTCTCAAAATGACTGTGTCTGTCTAAGTGATGTTATTGAACTCTAATGAACTCAATTTGAGTGCAATTAGGATAGCTCAATATAACTGAAGGTTATTTGAGGGCAGATTGACAGTCGATGATTCTAAATCAAATACAGACATCACATCAGTTTCATTTAAAATTTCCCTTGTCGAGACTACATTTCCATGAGGCTATCGCAGCTATTTTCTGATATTCCAGCTATGTTTTATTTTCTCGAAGAAGAAGTTGCCCTGGTTTCTGATAAGGAACAAAAGTTGTTTACGTGCAGTTATTCAACAAAAATTTTGACTGGGCAACTTATTCAACAAAATGTATCCACTGGGCAACAATTAACTTTTTTTACGCGTGTTTTCTGCGCTTCTTTGTTTTTTTTTTGACATATAACGGGTTTTTTATCGTAGTTTTAAAATAATTAAAATTTTCTATTTCTGGAAGTGGATTTGAGCATGGTTGTGATTGAGATCTAAGGCTCTGATTGTTTTAAAGCAAAGCTACTATTCTTTGTTTTATTGGGAAACATAAAAAATTAAATTGAGGAATGTTTGTGATCTAGTTACGAGAAGAGTTAGCTTGATTAGGCAGTTTCGGTGGCTTAAATTTTCGTCTTATCTTATATCAGATAGTTTTTCTGTCGTTCAAATTAATTAGCCCATCGTGAAAACGAGCATTGTTGTAAATGCTGAACCAAATGTATGCTGTTCGCTGGCTTTGAAGTGTTCCTAATATCAGTCTTTCATGTAAAGATAAGTTTTACCTTTTCCGAAAATCTTGTGCTTGAATTGCTTTTACTGCTCCCCTTGTAAAAATAAAGTTCCAAAATATAACTAAAATGGAAAGCATGTAACAGTAAATTGTGAATTGGGATCAATGAATGTATATGATGACAAACTGGTATGACAATGCAAGACCTTTGCCTGTTGAAAAGAACACAAATTTGGCCCTTTCATGGACCTCCTTTTTCTGCTATTGGACTACCACTAGCAGAATCTTCAGAAATTTTATGAATTTCGATTTTGAATTTTTCGTTTTTCCAGGCAATAGTTTTGCTAATGATTACGATTATGAGATCTGAAATTGTGAGGCAATATTCAGTCTACAGAAGAAAGGAGCATGTTTAATGTACCATATAGATAAAAGCTTTTACAGATTGGAGTTGTAGTTATATCGTAGGAATATAAATGCTTACTAGACAAAAAAAGTTATTGTGAATCCAGAGTTCAATTCATGAAAGATGTTATACTAGGTATGTGCAGCTATTAGCCTTCGAAACCTGTTTTTTAGGGCAACTTGATGTGTTTCCCAATGATGAACAAACTAGGTTGACAGCAGAAGCGTTGCCTGTTCTGGAAACCTTGACAAATGACTCATGTTTACCTTTTCCATAGCTATGCATCGTCTTAAAGTAAAAAGTACGTACAATATTATCATTTAGCTTATGATGTTTTGTTTTAGTTTCTCGCTCCTGCGAAGCCCAGCTATGTTGAGTTTGTCAAAGATTCCGACGGGAAAGTTCAAGAAGCTTTTGCGGAGTTTAACTCTCTTCGTGACCTGGAGGTTGCCTTGTCCAAGCACCGCAAAGTCATCCGTAAGTTGCTCATGAATTGCAGATTTTTGTTGCTCTGCGACAAAATTGTTGCAATTCTTTCGAGCCCTGTTGGTCTTATCAATATGGTTCTTTGTCCGATCGATTTGAATTTTCGTTGAAGAAAACTGGACACACTGGTAAATCACGAGACGTTAAGTCGAGTTGCGGTTTTTCTAGCCCTCTAATTTTGCTAAGAAAGTGCTAAATTGTGTGCTCACATAGCGAAGAAGGCCTGAATTAATGTTATAACGGGCCATGTTTTTAATAGACGTGCTCTCTTCTTAGGCGCTTATTATTGCGCTCCTAGTACGACCCGAAGGTCTTTCAATCGGTCGAGTTGTTCAGAAACATGTAAAAGTAAATGCGCACGTGCAAAAATTGTGATTTTCTTCCGTTTTTGAATATAAATGGAGTTCGAAGAGAAAGGAGAGTGGTGATTTTTTTCATACCAGTTTCCGGAAGAGAACGAAACTAGTGATGAAACGAAACGAACAAAATTTTTCCGCAGCGAGCGATGTTTTTTTTGTTCACGTGAAGTTTTTACAAAGCAGTTTTTTGAACGCTTGCGTTATCCGGCAAAATATGTTGTTTCATGTAGGTTAAGATGTTAAGACAATAGTATCTATAGGGGCTCTTTTGAGCTTCTGAATTATTTGTTTACCGTTTGGATGCAATTCGGCTCCTTTTTTGCTATTTTAATCTTGGACTCTTTTTGACCGGTTTTGATTTCATTTCGAGTTTATACAGTGAAACGTTTTTGGTTCCAGTTAGTCTTTTGGTTGTTTTCAGTGACGTTTTGAGGCAATTTGTAATTAGCTTAAATTGTCTTTAACCAACAAAATTTATATGTTCCGTTTTTTGTCTACTTTTGACATTTTCTGCGCATTTCTTTTGCTTTTTGTTGTTCTTTGTTCTTTTTAATAGCCGCGAAGCGATAACTGAGACTATTATTGGCCTTCTCTTGGTTTTTTAAGATCTGTTCACACATTTTCATGATTTTTGAAGTCAAATTGGAGTAGTGATTTTGGTCACGCCGAAACAGGAAGTGGAGCGAAAAAGCGAGTGGTTTTGCGGCGTGAAATTTTTTCGCTCTAAATTTAAAGTAGAGTGAGAAAACGGGGTTTGAACAAAAATTCGCTTTCTCGCTAGTGGTTTTTTGTTCACATGCGGCAATTTCACTTTGATTTTTACAGTTTTTTCGATTTTTTGGATCGGATTTTTTTTCTAAATGGTTTTCCCAATCCATTCATAGTCCGTTTTTGGTCTAGTTTTCTGTTTAGTCAATGAAAATTCTTTGAATTGTACGTCAGGACTTGTCCTGCTATGTTTTTTATTTCGTCGTGCTTAAAGTTCTTTACAGCTTGTTCAACATTTCGCGTGAAATCTTTTTGACTTCTCTATGCTATCTTCACTCTTCTCTCGTTCTGCTAAAGTGTTTTTAGACAGTAGTTGCTCAGAAACCAATTCAAAATGAACTGAGTCAGCACCAAAAAACGAAATCGGAAATAGAAACGGGATAAACCCATAAAGCCCAATTTTAGATGCCGGTTACTCGAGCTTTGTTTTTAGTTACCATATCTAATGCCTTTTATTATTGATACTAGCCCCTGTGTCGTCTCACTACGAGACAGGAGTATATTCAGCTCCAAAATGACATCAAAATAGTTCGCACTTCAAAAATTATTTTCCGGCAATCTGTTTCAATCTTTTTCTCTTTCAATCGCAATGTGCATCAAGCGCGTCAACGGTGGCTCTTTTCCGGCAATTTGCCGGCTATGTTTATTGGTTTCAATACTAGCACCTGTATCCTCTTGTTAAGAAACAGGGGCATGTCCAACTACGAAATGACATCAAAATAGTTCGCGGATTAAAAATTAAATATATATATTTTTCATTTTCTGTTATATCACTGCCAATTGGGGTTATGGGTATCAATGACGGTTATTTTCCGGCGATCTGGCGGGTATGTTTACCGTATGCAATTTTTATATCACAAAAATCTAATCACGATTGAAAAAACTAAATTAGGCATTTAAAGCCATCCTCTCGAGGCAACAAATTGTATTACTCATTTGACTTAATGATAATGGAATATTACTTGTGTGAATTTTTCTAGACAACAAACTGATACTCCTGTTAGAAAATTTAAGAAATTAAATTACTTGATAATAGCTGCTCCAAATAGATGCGATGCATTCTCACAGAAAAAAACTTCTGTATTCGACGTCAGCTGGTTCATGTTTAATCTTTATTCCAATCCCAAAAATCGTTTTTTTTAAGTTGCTATTAATATCAGTAAACCATTCGGAGTTTGTACTCCAACTGAGCTTCGGGTCACAATTTGGTTCATTTCAATTTTCAATTCTGTTGAAAAGGCAAATGAGGAAAAATTATGAGGCAAACGCACAGGTTCATTTTTGAAGTATTTAATTAGGTGGAGGGTGATATTGTTTATAACGCTTGTTTGATTTACAGGAAGTCGATGGATTGCAGTTCGTGAGCGAAGAGTGGCTGACCATGCCCAAAAAGCTCAAGTGGGAGGCGGTGCAAGTCGCCCAGAACGGGACTCTGGTCGACGGAGAGATCGATCTAGATCACCGATCAGACGCTTCCGAGGCACCCCACCCAGGGACGAAGGTGGAAGGGGAGGTGGTGAACGATACCTAATCAAATTGCTCGGTCTGCCGTTTGATTGTGAAGATATTGACATTGACGAGGTTGGTACTCATTTGTTCTCAAATATTTTTGACTGATTCGAGATGCGCAGGACCTATAGATTTCACAATTTTATGTATATGTAGATCACATTGGAAAGGATTTTTGGTAGTTTATGAAGTTGAGCAGTTTTCATGTTTGCATTTAGAGGGAAATTTGTAATGTCGCAAGAAACATACATATGTTCAACTGCTGAATCTTTTTTGATGAATGTTTAAGTTTTTCGCCCGAGTTGGACGTCCAATATCTGTGAACATCCGGAAGGACAATGAAGGGAAGAGTAGAGACGCAGTGGTAGAGTTTGCGACGTATTCGCAGATGTTGGATGCAGAAAAATTGGATAAACAGTATATAAGTAAGTTTCTGCTACATTTTTTGATGACCCTATATTAATAGCCGCCGTCAGCCTCTCAACGGCTATTATTTAGCCTCTTTTTTTACAATTCAAAAAATTAATTGTATTTGGGCTGCCTTTTTTACGACTCGAAGAGGAGTATTGATGGAGCGTATTTTTTGATCGGTAATTTTGTTATTTTGAGTGTATTTGAAACAAGTGAAATCCGTGAGACTAAAGTTTTTTGGTCAAATGGGGCGTAGGATATCAGGAGAAAGCTCGATTCGACAAACTCGTTTTTTGTATCCACTGGCAGAAATTTTGAATTATAGTTTTGTGGACATTAGGCGAATACCAATTAAACACTCAAAAGCGGTACTTCAAAATCCATTTGACGATATAAAGTACTCAAATGTCCCTAATAAATGTCTCTACATGATAATAGCTTCCAAGAATTGCTACTTTTAATATTGAGCATTTGTTATGTCCGTCCAGTATTTATGGCAACACTTTTTCTCGAATTTTTCTGCATCCCATTTTGCGAAATGCTTTTGCCGGAATTTTACCGAGGGGCAAAAATAATTAGCAAAAGTGACACCTTTTAAACGTGCTTTATTTACTCATTTTCATGTGAGGGCATTTGTCTGGAGCACTTGAGTACTTTATAGAGTCAAGTAGATTTTGAAGTTACGCTTTTGAGTTTTTTAATAGCCGCCGTCAGCCTCTCAACGGCTATTTTTTAGGCGCTCTCCTTTTTAATTCGCTTTACCTTTTGATCACGTTTTTCGTTTTAAATAAGTCTTCTGACTTATCTCAGTAACTGTTTCAAATGAATTGATTTAAATTCTTTCACGGGCTGAATTACGCAATGTAGTGAATACGGCAAAGTCAACAGAGCAAAATCAAAAGAAACAGGAGA
The DNA here is from genome assembly GCF_964194025.1 of Convolutriloba macropyga. Lineage (NCBI taxonomy): Eukaryota > Metazoa > Xenacoelomorpha > Acoela > Convolutidae > Convolutriloba > Convolutriloba macropyga. The sequence goes on along the minus strand of NC_134474.1, from coordinate 34,155,063 downwards.
AGCATTTAAGTCATAGTTGATTAGGTTATCGAAGTTCAATATAGCGATTGCTGGCTGGTATTAGTACTATGCTTAATAGCCTTCAGTTTAGAGGCTGAATTAAGTGTTATTTTAGAATCGAACCGAATATGCAGAATTTTGCGCACCAAATAATAAAAATTTACACTTCGAAAAATTGTCAATTTCTATCCATATTTTTTTCTTTTTCTGTTTCAATCCCAATGTGCGTCAAGCGGATCAACGGCGGCTATTTTCCGGCAATCAGCTGGCTGTGTTATGGGTATTCGACATTGGTTCAAACATTTTTGCCTAATGGATATAAAAAATGTGTTCGCCTTATCAAGTTTTCGCCTAATATCCCCTCCCCCCGGTCAAATTACTGAAGGATATAAACATATAAAGAAAGAGTGGTTTACTGTTCATGTCGCTTGTTTGAGGGAAAGGGAGACCAAGCGAGCAAAATTTTTGCAGCACATGCGGGGTTTTCGAAGCAGTGTTTAGTTTTAATTTTTCCAGTAAAAGGTGTTTCTATCATTTATCTGAAGTGGTAATTGTGCATTTGGAATCGTATAAGACTATTTGTAGCAAATATTAGACTGTGCTGTGCCTACAAGTGTCAATTTTGGGCTATTTTTTTATTTTGCTATTTGATTGATAATAATTTTAAGTTGTTTTTTAAACATCTAGTAAATTTAAGCAAATTTTGTTATTTTTTGTCTATTTATAAGTTTTATTTCCTGTTTCTGAAATTTTGTGGTTCGCAGTGTAAATTGATTTTATAATTCTTATTAAAGAGCATTTCTATTGGTTTTTCTACTATGAAGTGACACTTGAAACCTAGACAGGGCACTTATCACTGAAACAAATAACACCAATTTTGAGTTTTTTTCAGTTTAGTTCTTATTGGTTTCAATATTTCTCTGCAAAGTTTTGGTTGAGTGGTTGATCTAGCAGAATGTGATATAAATATTTTTCTCCGAAAAAAGGGTTGGGATTTTTCATTTTATCGTTTCGTAGAGAATTTTTCTGAGTTTCTAGAGAATATTTGATTTTGTCCATCGCCATCAACTGGGTTTTTTCTTGATGAACTCATTACACTGTATGTCAATTGGTAATGTGTTGTTGAGAACTACTTGTGTTCCTTTATTACGGGGTCTTTTTCAAAGATTTTTTGGAGTCGCAACACGTAAATTTTATCAGGTACCTTTCAGTTTGTCAGTTCATTTTATCTTGTAAATTTTTCCTGTTATTGTTTAAAAAAGTTCAATATGATCATCGATATAAGAGATGCGTGAGGTCGGTGAGGATGATCGACTTTTAACTAAGAGTGACTTCCGGATTTCTTCGGGCGGTTTTTTTCAAAACTGAGCAAGCAATGAAATCGGAAGTTCAGGGAGTGAATAAATTGAAAGAGCTGTTTCGGTGATCCATTTCGGAAGAGTGGAAAAATAGAGTGGTAATTTTGTTGATTATAGCTGCGAAGCTGTAAGCTGAGCGTAGCTATATTGCGGTGCTCTTGGTTTTTTTTTGTTTCGTCGTCTGACGCTCTTTTTTCGTTTTACATTTGTTCACACCGCAAAGCTGAAAAAGTCAAATTTTCTGAATGACTTCTTCTCACTAACGGCATTTGCGCGCGTGACGTCATTTCTCACTCGCTTTTGCGAAAGATTTTAGGTTATTTGCGTGATAAGATTTTGATCATACATGACTTACCTCACTCAATAAAATGACTTTTGTACTTTAAAACTTAAGTTTAATTTGAATTTGTTAAAGGTCAAAGGAACTCCTATGTGCAGTAAAGGTCCCTAATAAGAGGCTTCTGTGGAATGAATTTTAACAAGCTGTATTAATTTATTGCTGAATGTTTTTAGCCTAGTTTTTTGAGCGGCGTCAATTTTTTTTTCAATTTAGATCTTTATCTGTTTCTATCTCTATTATATGGCACGCAGGTCTATTCTTTCGCAGCTATTCCGGCAATCTGCCGGCTATGTTGTTCTTTTTAAAGAGTGCGAGAAATGTAGATGTGAAAAAATTCCGATAAGCGTGTGAATTTTGTTCATGTGCTTCTTTTTGATGCTGTTTAATAGCCGCACAGCGATAGCTGGGGCTATTATTGGCCTTCTCTTGGTTTTTTTTTTATTTCGTCATGATTTTTGTTACGACCATATGACGTCACAGCCACTTTTTGTTCATTCGTTCATGCAATTTCAACTGAATTGCATGTGTGACGTCATTTTTCGCTCTTAGTGGAGCGAGTTTTTTTGTTCATGCGCGTGATTAAATTTTTGGTCACACTTGACTTACCTCACTCTCAAAAATGACTTCCTCACTTTGAAATTGACTTTTATTTACTTTAATTCAAAGAGATAAGGTCAAATGGGTGTGTGTCACTCTAAATGAAGGTTATTTGAGATCAGCTAATAGAGGCAGCAATAACTTATACAGATTTTTAATCAAAATATAACAGATCAGCCTTCAAGGAAAAGACGAATTTTTTTGGTCTTTTTTTCTGTTTTTTTTAGACTGCCGGTCTACAAATCTATTGCGGCTATTTACTGGCAATCTGCCAGCTATGTTTTGTTTTAAGTTTTTTTTGTTGCCTAATTTTGTTAACTCAGTTTGTTTTGATATCTCATGTGTTTGGTATATAGTAAGAATTTAAGGCTAATTGAAAGCTTTTTTGGGGATTCATAGTTTATTTTTCCGAGTTTGACCCATTGTATGGTTTTATAGAATTTATTGATAAATAATTTAATATTATATGCCTGTATGTAAGCAAAGGATAAAAGTTTTTTCAAGGTTGACTTTCTATGAAATTAGACAAATAATTGAGAAATTTGACTTTTTTGCACTTTCTTTTTCAAGAATCGTGTTATTTTTCATCCAGTCACAGCTTGGCCAACAGTTTGTGGCCAGAATACTAGTTTTCATTGCATGAAACAGAGTGTTTTGTATTTATGTGTACTTGTACTAAATGAAAAATGAATAGAGTTTTCCATGTTAATTTGCTAAATGTTCTTTGTTTTATTTGACTTCAGTTGGTTGCGTTCTGCGAGGTGATTCGAAAAGAGGAGAATCGTTCTGTTCTGGAGCTATTTGAAAAGCCAGTTGTTTCGGGGAATACGACTTCGAGTCGTGCCCGGAATTCTTCCGGCTATTTTTTTTTAGATCTGTTCACTTTTTTATGATTTTTGGAGTCAAAATGAAGTGAGGATTTTGGTCACGCCGAAACAGGAAATGGAGCTTAAAAGCACAGTTTTGCCGCGTGAAATTTTTTTTGCTGCAGCAAAGCGCAGTATAAAAAGTGCACAATGGGAAGTTAAAATACTCTATTTTTAAAGTAAAGTGAGAGAACGGTGTTTGAACGAAAATCCGCTTTCTGGTTATTGATTTTTTGTGTTTACATGCGGGAATTTTGACATTGAAAGCTGAACAGTTTTTTAATCTCACTGAAAACGCACACCGAATTAGAATACTTCTTGAAACTTGGGAAGAAATTTGTCAATTTCTCTTTTCTTTTTCTGTTTCAATCCCGAGGTGCGTCAACAGCGGTTATTTTTCGGACATTTGCCGGCTATGTTTATAAACTAAACTTGAAGAAATTTTGACAGACGAGCATCTTGATCTGGTTATAAGTGAAAAGAGAGAATTCACAAAAATTTTTTGTGGGCGTATACATTGGTAAAAGTTTAGCCATTCCTTTATAACCACATAAAAATATTTATTCAGACGACCGACCTAGTTTGTACAGTTTCAAGCAGAAACTAGGCGTTATGTATTAAGTAATTGTTCCTATTCTGTTTCAGAGCACAGATACGTTGATATCAAGCGACTCTAGTTCAATCAAACTTACTGTTCATCGTTTGATTTTACTGTTTTGATTTACGTGCAATTTAATTTTTTGCCTATTTTTCTGGAGTACATTATTGTTATGTAAATGTTATGGAATATATCAAACTCATCCTGGTCTTGTTATACGTTACTGTTGTCTTCAAACCTTAAAAATTTATTATTTTGAGAAGCTGTCTCTTCGCCACAAGATTTGCATAGACTGTCACATTTCTGTTAGTTCAGGTGCAATAGGTTAGATATTTTATGGTAACCGGAGTCTCCTATTAAAATCATTGACGCTGGGATTAAGTTACTGGATTAAATGTCCGCTTTAAGCTCACAATGTTCTGTAATATAATATGCGTCAACAGCGGTTCTTTTCCGAACATTTGCTTATAAACTAAACTTGAAGAAATTTTAACAGACGAGCATCTTGATCTGGTTATAAGTGAAAAGATCTGTTTTTTAAAGGTTGATTTGTTTTTCGATTAATGAGCAAATCACTAGTTTGAAAATCTGCTTACCTCCTTTCGATATTGATCATATAATTTATCAACAATGATCAACAAAGAAACTGCAATGAAATGTATGCAGAGTTTAACAGAATTTTGTTGGCAAAACTCGAGAAAAACGCACCAACAAAGAAATTAATTTCCAATATTAAAAAGACTACTTCATGTAAACCTTATGTGACAAAAGAATTTAAACAGTTAGTTGCCGAGAAACATCGTTACTTCAATGACTACAAATTGACGCAAAGTGGTGAATCATTTTTCTCATTTAAAAAATATCGAAACCTTGTTAGTTAAAAGAAGCACAAAATCAATTTTGAAAGGATTTTTTTAAGAAAATTGAAACCTCAAAAGAGACATGGAAATTCATTGGAAAAAAATTGGGAAGAAAAATAACAGTCCAAACATCAATGAAATGGTCAAAAAACGAGAGACCAGAATTCAGTGTGTAACGCTTTTAACAGAATTTTTAGCGGAATGGCATCTACAGAGGGCAGATTGTTCCATTGATCGCCGAAAAAGTAGAGCGGAAATTTCAAGAGTTCAACTTGAGAGCTTTTGCTTTGAGGGAAATCTATAAAGTTATTGACAATCTAGACAACAAAGCACCAGGGCAGGGATACATCAAGGCTTGGGCTTTGAAATCCGGAAAATATGCTATTGGAACACATCTTCAGGTTATATTTAACGATTGCATTCAAGTGAAAATTTTTTCAACAATTCTTAAGGATGCACACATTACACCATTTTTCAAAAAAGGAGATGTTTCGGCTTTAACTAATTGTCGTGCAACTTCCGTAACACCAACTTTTGCGAAAGTTTTCGAAGGACTTACTTAATCAGTTAGTAGAATATCTTGAAAAATATGCGCTCTTGAACAAAAAAGAATTCGGTTTCCAATCTAGAAAGTCCTCTACTGATGCTGTGCTCTACTTTATTTAGAAAATAATAGAAAATATGGAAGATAACAACGACACAGGTGCTGTGTTCTTGGATCTTGCAAAAGTTTTCAATTCAATTTCACATGAGATCTTAAGAAAGCTGAAATTTTCAAACTCTCAATGAACAATTTTACTTCTCAAATCTTTTCTCGCAAATCGAACACAGTGCGTAAGATTGGGTATTGACTTATCTGATAAAATAACTGTTAATCATGGTGTTGCACAAGGCATTGTGTTAGGACCTCTTTTTTGTTATGTCAACGATTTTTCTGAAAAGCTGGAAAGTGAAAATGATGTTGTTCAACTTGCGGATGACACTAGTGTTATATGCAAATTTGAATGTAATGAAAATATACCGAAAATTGAAAATATATTAGAACAAACAGACAAGAACCTGACTGAGACTCAACTCTTTTTAAATGCTGATAAAACAGAGCTGTTATTCTTTACAGATCACCCTAATTCGGATCCAGAGTTAATTTTTCAAGGTGAAGTTATCAAATCAGCTCATGCTTGTCGTTATCTGGGAGTACAAATTGATTCAAACTTAACCTTTGAAAATCACCTGAACTCAGTTTTAAGTAAAATAGCTAATGCAATTCGTTCTTTGTATCTTGTAAGAATTCAAATTCCTTTGAAGGGAAGAATTGATGTTTTCAAGTCAGTTGTACTCTCTCAACTTTCTTTCAGTGGAGAATTCCTTCAAACTCGTACTGCGAAAAACAAATATCATAAACAGGCAAATTAATTGGGGAATAAAAGTTTGTTTTTTGGACTAATATTTGACCATTCATTGATCTTCTCATTAAGTATGGTATCCTGCCAGCCGAATTGTTTATCTCAAAAGTTAGCCTTATAAAGCTACAAACAGATATAAGACACTGGGAAACATTCAAAAATATTTACTAGTCGCCATAACGCTAGACAGAACAAGAGAACAAATCAAATTATCATCAAAAAGAGAACGAAAACGAAGTGGAGTAACAAATCTTTGATCTTCAAAAGCGTTCAAAAATGCAACAAATTGCCCTCTTCAATAAAAATTTTTAACAGTAAAACTTGCTTTAAAAATGTTCTAAGCGAGTTTTTGCTCGACCAGCACAAAAATGTACCCTTTAATAGAAAAATGGGAGCCTTCAAATCCTATTTTTACCTATGAGAACGAACAGCCACAATTTTAAGATTATTATATTAATAACAATACTGATTATTTTATTTTAACATTTTAAAACAAGTAGATATCTAACCTTAGGGTTATATTCTGAGTAATTTACATGTTTGAACAATAAAAAATGTAAGCCCCCCGTGATGACTCCTTATTCTGACTATAAAACGTGTTGCCTGTTTCATAAATCAGTTATAAGGGAAGATGTCCTTCCATGGACCCCGTTATGCTGCAACCGCTGCTTCAGAAGACAGCTGCTGAAGAGGTGTTATTTTTTGTGCTGCCATTTTATTTTCACTTACAGGCAATAGGTTATTCGTGATTTAGATTATGAGATCTGAGGGGCTGTTGTGTTCAACTGTTGAGTATCAACTGTTGAGTGCTCGAATTATTACCATGTTTTGCTGGAATATGGATGTTCTTTGTTTATATAATATTGTTTCCAGATTAATTTAAGCAGCTGATATTAATTAAAGGGTAATCTCATATTCGAGATTATATCTCTGACTTTTTTATTTGCTCTCGAATGAAGGTCGTAGCAATTATTGTAAACGTGTTTGTCTTTATGCAAATTTTTTTGCTTGACCGATTTTCGCTTTTCTGCTGGAACATCCCTTGACTTCTCAAGTGACTTTTTCACGATTTCGTTCTTCATTTTTGAGTGATCTCTATTGCTCTCACTGTAAGAACCGAACCTGGGACAGAGACTGTTAGTCAGGTGCATAAAGAGGCTAAGAGGGCTTGAAAGTACGCTCGCCCAGAGACGATTTACTGACCTGGGTACTACGCTTTTGAATGCTCCCAAAATAAGTTTGAAGTTCTTATTGTAAACGTGTTTTTTCAGCAAAGTTTTAGCTCTACAGATTCTGCGCTATTCTAGAACATTCATAGCTGTCAACTAAGTTTTTCACGATCTACTTTGTGATTTTTGTGTTATCTCAAATGCTCTCAATCTGAAATATGTTTTTTTAATCGATAAAAGCGATTGTGAGAAAGGGTGATATGTAGTCGTTATAGCACGGTTGGTAGGATGGAGGACTGCTATTCTGAGGGTCGAGGGTTTAAACCCGTGTCGGGTAAACTCCCTTTTGTAGATATGAAAATTTCTAATCAACATCATGCCGCCTGTTCGAGAGCCTTTCTTGCGACGCTGATTTGTTTATGTTCCTGTGTGTGTTTGGGGTATGAAAATGCTAATCCTTCCTATTTATCAAACGCGTGAACTCTAAATTGGGATAAATTGTTTGCATGTTTAAGGGGCCTCTCGAGACGCATGTTTAAGAGCGGCATTGAGCAGCATGGTTAAGCAAACATTTCGAGAGGTCAATGTCCTAAATGGCTCAAAGTAGATGGGTGAGAACCGAACCTGAGACAAAAGACTGTTATTCGGGTGCAGATACCACGAGGCTAAGAGGGCTTGAAGTTATGCTCGCCCAGAGGGAAGATTCAATGTCCTAAGTACTAAGTGTTTTTTAAATGCTCGCGAATTAAGTTTGAAGTTCTCACTGTAAACGTTTGTTTTTCTGCAAAGTTTTAGCTCTACAGATTCTGCGCTATTCTAGAACACTCATAGCTGTCAACTAAGTTTTTCACGATCTACTTTGTGATTTTTGTGTTATCTCAAATGCTCTCAATCTGAAATATGTTTATTTAATCGATAAAAGCGATTGTGAGAAAGGGTGGTATGTAGTCGTTATAGCACGGTTGGTAGGATCGAGGACTGCTATTCTGAGGGTCGAGGGTTTAAACCCGTGTCCGGTAACCTCCAATTTGTAGACATAAAAATTTCTCATCAACGCCATGCCGCCTGTTGTTCGAGAGCAATTCTTGCGACGCTGGGTCGTTTTGTGTTCCTGTGTGTGTGTTTGGGGTTGAAAAATGCTAATCCTTCCTATATATTAAACGCGTAAGCTCTAAAATGAGAGAAAGTTTTTGCGTGTTTAAGGGGTCTGTCGAGGCGCATGTTTAAGAGCCTCATTGAGACGCGTGGTTAAGCGAACATATCGAGAGAGATCAATGACCTAAAAGGCACAAAGTTGATGGGTGAGAACCGAACCTGGGACAAGACTCTTAGTCAGGTGCAGTTACCACGAGGGTAAGAGGACTTGAGAGTATGCTCGCCAAGAGGAAGGATTTACTTTTTTAGTTGCTCCCGAACTGTGAAGTTCTTATTGTAAACGAAATATGTTTATTGAGAAAACTAAAAGCGATTGTGAGAGTTGCTTGTGGTATTTACAGCGCAGTTGGTAAGATGGAGGACTGCTATTCTGAGGATCGTGGGTTCGAATGCGTGTCGGGTACCTTCCCTTTTGTAGATATGAAAATTTCTAATCAACGCCATGTTCCCGTGTGTTTGTGTTTGGGGGATGAAAAATGGCAATTGTTTTCTTTGTAGCAATTCTTCTTTCCATTCGCTTGATCTTTTCTTATTTCTTTGTTTTTTTAAATTTCAAATCTTTGAACGATGGTTTTTCGTAAACCACTGGGATTTTCCAGTTAGTTTTGTTGCCCCTAAACGAATTTTTGAGCGATCATTTTTTCTTTTTCTTTCTGTCTCTCTTTCTATCTCTCTTCGTTTCTCTCCCGCTCTCTGTTTCTCTCTCTCGCTCTGTGTGTGTGTGTGTTTTCCTCTCTCTTTCTTCTCTTTCCTCCGTTCCGTTTCTCTCCCTCTGTTTACTTCTCTATTTTTCTCTTCTCAAATTTAATGATCAAGAAAACCAGTTGAGCAAATAGTCACCCCAAGAACCGGGAGGCGCAAAAAGAGATTACACCAAGAACTTCAACCAGACTGAATTGGAAAAGTCAAACAGTTTTCTCTCCTCAATAGGATAACAACACTTGTTTTGTTTTATAGCTGTTGATTTCGGTTCTATTACCATTATCCATAAAATCGCTCAGGTAAGTTTTGAGCGGTTTTAGTCGTATTGTCTAATCTTCCTCTATTATTTCAAACATCAGTCGCAATTGAGCAAAATCGTTAACATTGCTTCTATCTAACATGTTTTAGGGGTCCTTAATCATGCAACCTAGCGCATAATAATTTCGTTTTGAGCTCTTATTATGCACATTTTTTTGCGCTCATTAAGCATGCGGTATAGCAAAAACAATCGAGTCACAAACGCCATTGTTCAGAAATTTGCTGTAGAAAGAGCAAAGGACAAGTGCAATACGCATAGTTAGCGTAAGTGGTGAGACCCATGGCTGTTAAGCGAGGGGTATGTTTTCGAGCCCGAGTCGGTGCGAAACAGAAACCTGAACTTCTTTTAAACTTGTTATTCGTGTAAATGATTTGCTTGTTATGGTTTTGCGGGCATGCTAGTGTTTTATTAATAGCCGACCTCAGCTTCGCAGCCGACTATTATAGCGCTCATATTTTTTTTTTTACAATTCAGAGAATTTGAATTGTATTGGGGCACTGTCTTTTTTACGACTCTCAAAAGAGTATTGGTGGAGCATCTTTTGTATTGATAATTTAGTATATTTAAAACAGTGTATTTAAAACAGAATGTAAAAGTCATTGCCGCACGTGTTTAGGTCAAACGGCTGAATGAGTTGAAGAGAAAGTAGAGAGAGTGATTTTTTAGTTTTCGAAGCTGTTTTTTTAGTTTTTACATTACTTGTTTCGTTAAAGTGGTTGTTCTAAACCATACTGACAAGTAATTGTTTGTTTGGGAGCATTTCTGACTGTCTCAATAATATAATGAGTTTTATATGATAAATTGAGCTATTTTTGTGCTTTCGCCCTTTTGGACTATTGTTTTAGCGGCTTTTGTACTCTTTTTCAAGTTTTAAGTGTCTGGGCTAAATTGCATGCTTGAAATTAGTATTCATGTGGGCCTTCATGCCCTTTCAATTTTGTTATCATTTGAAGTTGTTTTTAAGAATAGGCCAAATTTTCTGCTCAATTTTGACAGTTTTTTTTCCCTAATTACTGCTATTGCTGCATTTCAAAGTTTTTTTTAATATTCAATTGATTAATTATGGTTAGTTGTAAGATTATTGTTACTAAGTGAAAGCAATTAAATGTTTGATAGCACATATTTCTTATAAAAATCTTAAAGAAAATCTGCAGTTTTTTGTAGTTTTTTCTTGTTTCTCATGTTAAGTGTTTTTCAGTGCGTTCGGGTGTCGTATAGGTGCCCAAAGAATAATCGGGAACTTCTTCTTAAATTGGTTTAAACATCTGTTGAGACTTTAAAAAAGCATCTTTTGAGTCGGTACAGCTGAGAATCTTATTCAAAAATTAAGCAGGTTTCTTAGATGTTGTCCTAGTTTTTCTCCTTTGTCGAACTGTATTGCTTGCTCTGTTTTTGATAGCCTCCTTCATCTCAGCCGGCCCTATAGTTGCCCTGATTTTACCCTCGTCGAATAAAAATTGGTTTTGCTTTAACTTAGTTTAGAGCCTTTCGACATTTCGCGAGAAATCTTCTCTAGGCTAGTTTCATCCTTCTAATTCTTTTCGAAGTGCTTTTAAGCAGCAGTTGTTCAGAAACACCTTCTAGAATCAGCAGAGTCAGTTTCGAAAAACTAATTTTAGCTCACATTTTAAAATATTTAAGTACAAAAATTAATTTTAATTTTTTTTTATTTCAATCCCAATTGGGTTAATGAGAATCACTGGAGATTATTTTTCGGTAAGCTGACGGATGTTTTCTGTCTTATGCAGTTTTATTGAACAAAAGTTTTATTGAGTATTTTTGTTAATGTGTCAAAATTTTTAATGGAGCCGCTACTCATGGAAAATTGTCAAAAATTCATCTTCATTTTTCTTTTCCTGTCTAATTTGTTTTTTCCATTCGTTTTACCAGATTGCAGTTAATACTTTTGCTAGTTTATTAATTGCCCTCTTAGATTTTTATTATTGTAAACGTGTGTGTCTTTTTTATGCAAAGTATTCGGTTGACCGTTTTGACTTCTCGAGTGACTTCTACGCCCTTGACTTTTAGCGTTTCGCGTGATTTTCTAAAATTTTCTCTTATTTGAAGCCCACTATTGAACTTCTTAGTCCCATTTAGGCTTCCCCCGCCCGACTGAAGCAGGCTGCAATTGATTAGAGCTCCCACTAGTCGTTCGAGAGCAATTCTTTCGACGTTTAGTCGTTTATGTTTTAGACTGCAGATCTGCAGCGACACTGCGGCTATTTCTGGAAATCTGCCAGTTATGTTTTTCAGTGTGATTTGTCATTGTTTTACTCTTGAAATAATTTTCACACATTAAACAATCAGTAAACATAGCTGAATGGATCCAGAGAGGGTCGACGAAAATCTAATCTTAACGTATCCCAAGTTTCATTTCAAAGGGTTTTTGTTGAACGTTTAGCTTGAAGATACCGGTAATAGTTTATCTTACGAAAGTAGGAAAAAGTATGAAGAAACGAAGCTTTTGCGAGGTTCAATTTTTCTGGATAATGCTAAACTAAAGATAAAATATTTAATAATTTTCAGGTCACACGCATTTCTAGATATTCTTATGTTCTCAATATTGCAGATTTTCAGCAAAAGTTAATAACGGGAATAGTGATAGCGAATAATTGAATACTGAGCAATACAGCGTCCTTAGTGGGCGATATAAAAATTTTGTTTGGTTGTAGATTTATTGGGCAATGAGCATATCTGATCTAAAGGTTATGCAAAACCATCGAAAAACGGCTATTTTTATTATCTGTTGAAATTATTCACAAAATTAATTTTGAAATGCCGCCTCAGCGCTTCAGTCAATTAATTACTCTATCTTCTCATTAAGATATCAAGTAATCCTGCCTCACTAACAAATCGTTCAAAATAACATGCACTTTTGATTTCTTTATAAGAAAAACATCTTTTTAAATTTTTCTTAAACGAATTTCGTAGCAATTATTGTAAACGTGTTGGTCTTGTTTATGCAAAGTTTTCGCTTGACCGTTTTTTCACATTTCTTCTAGAACATTCCTCCACTTCTCAAGTGACTTTTTCCCACTTTCGTTCTTCATTTTTGAGTGATCTCTATTATTTTCACTCCGAAGTAAACCTTGTTGCTAAAATATAGGTCGATTGCAGCATAGCTAAAAGAAGAGCCTGACAGCCGAGTGGGCAGTGCTTCTGGTGAGGGATCGGGGTTCCGTGGTTCGAAGCTCGGCGTGGTCAACTATTTTTGCACCCATAAAGAAAAATTTATCCAGGCTACAGCCCCTAAATCAAATTGCCTCGCCTGTCCTTCGAGAGCAATTCTGCCGACATTAGTTGGTTTGTTTTATTTTCTGTTCTTATTAAGTGCTCTCAGACGAGTTTTTAGCCGTTTTATTATTCTTGCGGTCTTTTTATGCTATTTTTCGCTTGACCGGTTGTTTGCCTGGCGTTTTCGAATTTTCGTCGTCAAACGGCACAAACAAGTAACGAAGGGCTTTAAGTTCTCTTAGAGCTTTTCGGCTTACTAGACTCTTAAGTATGCGATTCACCGAAACTGTTTTGAGGCATAATTCATGGTGTGAAGGGAGGTGCTTATAGTTTAACCCCCCCCCCCCCTTCAAAAAGGGTGTGCCAATGCGACGCCCTTCAATTTTTTTGTTGCTCCTGGAGAGTATTATGAAAATGCGTTTTTAATGATTGGAAAAAGTTTTGACCGTCCGTTGGGTTTTTACACTTGAAGAAAATTGTGTACTAACAAGATGACTATCGGTTTGTTGGGTGAATTTTACTACCCACAATTTAGACAATAGTCTAATGGTCGGCCATAAAATTGATAAAATCCGGTTGTTACTGGGTTCTGATAGGTGCCCATATGAAAAACATAAGATCTAGCCAATATTTGCCGGATTAAACTTTCAAAAGGTGCCTTTTTTCGAGACGAGTACGGTGACCCTTGAGTTTTTTGCTCAAAAGTGCTGTTTTTATATATCTTCCCGCTGGGAAAAACGCCTTCGAAGGTTCGATTTTGAGATGTACGGAAGTGAAGGAAAACCGCAAAGGCGGAAAAGTTGGGTTCTCTCTCTACCTTTATTCTGTTTCTTAACCATGCCTTGAGGCATGATCACAAGAAATAGATCCTGTTGGCTTTGAAAATTAGCATAACCCAAAAGAATGTTAATAAAAAAAATGTCTTCTTTGGATTGGCGTGATCAGAATAGACTCCTCTTGAAAATTATCTAATTTTTCCGGATTTAATTTCAAACAATCCACCATAAGTTGTTATGTTAGTAATAGAAACAGCTTTCTTTTTTTCTTTTGTTGCTAATCTTTCATGATGGCAAATAGTGGTTTTTCTACTATTTTGCTTTTCAATTAATTGAATTACAATTTATGTTCATTTGCAAATGACAATTACAAGTAAGGGTTTTTTCAACCAATTGAATTGCAATTTATTTTCAATTGTTTTCAAACAAATTTCGCCTTTTTTTGTTCCTGTCGATCTCTTTTAAAACGCAAAACATATTTTTGTTTTTGTTTGCTTTTTATTTTGATTTGTTCTAGTCAATGCTGTTTCTAGAATTCAATTTGCACGTCAGTTTTTAGTCTTATTCAACATGCAAATTTAGGATTATAACCCAAATTTTAAATACTTACATGGTAGACTAATAAAAAGAAGCCGCTTTATCTAATTTTTGATGCTGATACTCACATTTGGCTGTTCGTTTTCAAACGCATCAGTAAGACGTAAAAAGTCCCAAATTTCTTCATTGGTGTATGTTTATGCTGATTGATTGAAAGTTTGCTTTTTCAAGAATTTTTGTGTGTCATATTACCAGGTAAATTAATCCAATTTTGAAATCTCAATTTTACCTGTTGCAGCATTTAAGTTTGTTTTCGCAAAATAGTTTCGCGTTTGTTTTCGCAAAATAGGTTTATCTAGCCTGTGCTAATTATTGCAATTAAATGCTCTCAAACGAAGTTTGCATTCATTATGTTAGACCTAAGTCCTTTTTAAGGCAATTTTTTGCTTGACAGATTTTTCGTACGACGCTTTAAACATTTTGTCCTCAAAAACGGTATAAAGTTGTAAAGCCCGGAGGGCATTAAGTAACTTACACCTTAATAGTCTCTAAGTATGCGGTTCACCAAAACTTTGAGTGAGGAGACATAATTTGATAACTTGTGCAGGGCAGTTCTCAATCAGGTTCTACTTCTTTTCACCCCGATTTATTTAACCCCCTATAATTTAACCCCGTATATATCACCCCTCAGTCATTTAACCCCGCAATTTATTCACCCCGAAATCGGTTTAACACCGAAATCTTTTATCTATTTCGGCATCCAAATGAACAATTAGCAAAGCTAAAGTTCAAAGGACTTAAATAACACAAAACTACTGACCTTCAAGAGTGCGGCATTGAACAGCTTGCGTTTGTTTCAAATCAAAGAATAATGACGAGACTGCTTTTTAGAACAATGCCTTTGATCGAAAAAGAACACTTGACAAGTCTGACCTCTTTTATGTTGCACTTTGATTTGAATCAAAAAAGTTCAAAAACTGTCCTAGTCTAGAAGACAGAAAAACGGGTACTTTTCAAATGAAAGGATGAAAGCTAAATTTTAAAACGTACTTTCTGAGCAGGCATAAATTAGCAATTCAAAACAAAATTCAACCGTGTATTTAACAGAATTTCCAATGAAATCCAGATTGATATTTTTGCTAGCAGCTACGCTGTGCAAGCTTCATATCTAAATGTTGCAAAACTGTGTTCCCAATTAGGGGTCCCATCATAGGGTTAACGCCCGGGATCAAATTCCCTAATGAGTCACGATATGAGGCTTCGACGTAACTCCGTGAGGACGCAAGGAGGGCGCCAACTCAAAAATATTAAGATGGATTTCGAATTTAAATTAACACAAAAACAAACATAATAAAATACACGATAAATACACAACTAAGTCAAACTGGCAATAGCCCTGAAAAAATGGATATCAGTTTCATCCCTGTAAATTTGCATCAAGTTTTGCACTTTCCCTTTCAAATTCTCATACTTCCTCTTTGGGAATTTGTGACCGGATGAGGCATTCAAAAAGTTTAATTTTTGCACCGCAGCGTCTTTTTGTAAATTAGTCAAAAGTTTCCAAATTCCGGGATGGGATCCGCTGAATAAGGCTTGTATCCCATAATGCCAGCCCTCGACAGCATTGGTTGTTCTGGCAATTCCCTCAATGGCTGCGTCTCTTTGATTCCATATTTGTGGGGGGAATGTGGCAGGACGGTTTAATAGTGGACACTTGATATAATTTGTTTGGAACTATAAACAAAGCTCGTCTATTTTCTCAATAACGAAGCTATCCAAATTCTGCTGATCCGCCACATTCGTTATTTCCTCGACAATCAATTCAAAAGATTTTTCTATTTGCTCAATTCTTTCAAAAGCTAGAGCAGGGATCATTTTAAGCGCCAGGGCCACTTCATGATTTTCTGACACCAGCTTTTTTAGTCCAAGTTCTCCAATTTTTCTAACAAAATTTTGAGTTAAATGGAAATAACAGCCCGACAATATTGAAGCTGGATGATGTTTTTGAAAAGCATTAATAGGGGCAATTTCAAAATCCAAGAGAACCTTATCCGGCTTACAATCTGGGGCAAAGGTGTCTAAGGCATCAAGTAATCGGCTGTACGTTCTTTCCGTTTTGTTGGGAAGGAGGGCATATAAACAAGCAGGAGCAATACCGAGAATATATACATGAAGGGTGTATATTTGATAGAAGTTTTTGGGCGATAGTTTAAACGTTCCATCCCCAAGCCAAAACTTGGAGCTTTCGAGAACCGATGTCATATGGCGATCGCCAAAAACTAAAATACGCTCGTCATCTTTTCCGGTGTCATACCGCAAAAACTCTTGAAACTTATCGGGTATATCAAAATGCCGGTCCGATGGCTCATGAACTGACACTGTTGGTATAACCTTTCTTAAGCGCTGCGAGGTTTGTATTAAATTTGGTTTTGACGGCAACGCATACTGGGTCGAAAGAACGTCAGTTACTGGTAAAATTGCGGAAGCTACGGCTGCTGCGGGTGTTAGGTTTTCACTCAGGGCTTTAATCTCTTTTATAACTTTTCGTGTGGCCGGCTTTCCAATCGAAGCACTATGATTGTGCTCACCGTTCACGCGAATGAGTTGGTCATCTTTTGTTAAAGCGGAAACGCGGCACTTGTAACTTTGATATTTTGAGCAATTCCAGGCAGTGGTAAACTTATTTAATCTTTTAACATAAAACTCATGCCCCTCTACAACTAATATTTCTTTGTTTTTTGAAGAAATAGTAAACTCAAAGTCGGCAGTTATCATGCTGAATTCAAAATGCAATAAAACAAGAAATGTTCTTGAGTTACATCCAGTTTTCAATTGCTTTTAATTGCCCCATTAAGGATTAGTTGAGATAACTAATTCGCTAATTGTTATAGTTTTGCATTAAACTATTGTGTCGTTTGCTCTATGTCCCTGACAATTATGATCCATGAATTTACAGATTAAAATCGGGGTGAAATGATTGAGGTGTGAAAAGCATGTTCACACCTCAGTCATTTCACCCCGATTTTAATCTCCATTAATTAAAATAGAAATAATTGAGGCTTAATTATCCTCAATTATAGGAAGCTTAAAATCGGGGTGAAACAATATAGGGGTTAAATAATTGAGGGGTTAAATGATATAGGGGTTAAAAAATCGGGGTTAAAATATAGGGGGTTAAAAGAATAGGGGTGAAAAAACAGGACACCCTCAATCAACCCCCCCCCCCCCCCACACACACACAAACACACACACACACATACACCCACCCACCACCACCATTCTCCCGTCCACCCTCCTCTAGATGGAGATTTTAAACCCCCTCTCGTCCAGCCCTCCCCAGCTGGCTACTAATGAAGCCACCTGATCGACGGTCGTTTGAGAGCAATTCGCTCGACTTCAGTCGGTTATGTCTAAATATTAGTTGTGAAATATTGTCTGTTCCTATGGTTGACGAAACTAACTGTCCTTTACTATAATGAAATAGTGCTGAAACATATCTAAGAGAACATAGCCAATTGAAATGTGTTTTTGATGTTAACCTTCTCCATGAGAATTTCTGATATAATATAAGTTTGACCATTCTAGTTCACTCATTTATGTAAATCTGCGAATAGTAATTCTATAAATTTATGTTTCGGTCAACACTTTGTCCGCACTCAATGCGCAACCTACGCTTGCATTCGACTTCATCTATTCCCCAGTGATGATAATAAATACTGACTGTTTACAAATCTCGTTGCCTGTTTACAATTCTATCGTAGGAAAAGATGCCTTTCTATAGGCCGTGTTTTCCTGTGACTGCTCCGCTGGGACAGTTGCAGTTCATGTAATGCTAATTTTTCATTGATGTCAGTTTTAATTTCCAGGCAGCAGATTTTAGCGTGATCTAGATTATGAGATCTGAGGGGATTCAGTTTCACGTCTACTGGAATATTGGTCGGAGGAGAATTGATCGAAAGCACAACAAATGAGGCAGTAAATCAATAATAGCAGTTTTCAAGTTGAATTGTTAACTAAATAAAATTCACCAGTGCTGGTGACTAAGACATGTCCGGCCTTTATCTTTTATTCGGCTGTGACGGATTCCTATTAAGTAACTCGGGCAGCAGCAAATGTAGCTTTACTTCCCGCAGCCATTAGATTCGATTTACTCGCCTAATTTTGTCAAGCTCGATGCACTGTGGCGGTCAACTGGTGTGTTTAACTGAATGGTTTCTCACTGAGTGGTTCTTATTTGATATCTTCTATGATGCGTTTCTTAATAAACTGAGCTTGTCAAATAGTTGCCTTATAGCCATTGTGAAATTGAAGTATGACCATTTTTCATCAAACTGCCTATTTTCTTTTCCGTTAGACCAGCTTTTTAAAATCTGCTACCGAAAATATTTTTGTTAACATTAAGTAAGAAAAACGAAAGTTCTGACAATGTGTTAGGTATAATTGGAAATGCATTTCAACACTGCGAATCACAAGCGCAAATACAGTGCAAAATCCTAAATAATTCGCTAAAACATTGAAAAATACTATTTGCAGAAGAAATTTGCAAAAGTCATGGTGAAATGGCAGAAATAACACCGAAATTTAACAAATTTACAATACTGCGTACCAAAAAAAGGTGAAAACAATCAACGCAAAAGAGGAGTAAAAACTATGTAAGCTTTTAAAATGAATGGAAGATTCTAAATTAGTATAAAATGTTTTAAAGGGTGTTAAAGGGGTGTTTGTCGTCACTGTTTGGGTCTTTTGTGGTCATCGGACTAAAACGTCCGATTATGTGGCTTTCTCAAACAAGTTTCAACGAATGCCAATTATTACATCTAAAACAGAAATCAAGGAAAGATGATTCCCATTTAAATTAAGAAGCGACATTTCTAATTTGCTTTAATATGTTAAGGAAATTTTTTAGAGATGGCATATAATCAAGTGTTGCGAAAAGAGCTGAATTTTTGCTTTCAAGCAAATTTGGAGCAAAGGATGACATAAGCAACAGCCTGAACACGTGCTTCATCTTTGGAGTAAAATCTCTAAACGCGTCGGTTGATAATTTGTTTTTGCACACTTTGAATCATTCGATATGATCCTTCCCAATTAAACAATGTTATCCAATTAATGTTAACAAGTCATTTCCTTCAAAATCGAAAGATGTTTCCTTGAAAAATTGGACGTACTCAATAGGAGTCAATTTGGTTTTTGGCAAAGAAAGAGAACTCTTGAATCACTCGTAATTTTTTTAATAAGTATCAGAGAGGATTGAGAAAGAAATACCAAGGAGAACGGCAGTGTTCATAGATCGAAAGAAAGCGTTTCAAAGTGTCAAACAGCATTTTACTAGAGAAACTGGAATTCGTAAGAATGAGAGATCACATACAGAAAATCTTTTAAAATCTTATTAGACTGACAGGCAGCATTGCGTAGTGTAGCGATCGACGATCCAGTCTTCTAAAAGTAATATATGGTGTGCCATAAGGGTCAGTACTGTGCTCTAAAAAGAAAAAGTAAAAAAAGAAATCATAGGCTACCTCAGAAGTGATCAAAAAACAAAAGGTCGACTCTGTAAAAGCATTACATATTTTTGAGCTAATCAACAAACTAATTGAAATACTAAGAAAAAAACATGCAATCAGTTTTTTATGGGCGTATAACGGAAAAAGAAATGCAACTATTCAGACAAAAATAATAAAATCGCGAGTGCTGAAACTAACTAACGCGGCAAGTGGTCTAGGCCCTAAAAGAATTGGTGTTAGACTTCGAAAATCTATAAACTTCAAACTGGAATTCGGGCCGGGATATATTAAAAAAATGCAAAACGAGGTAATTTTTTCAGAATATTTTTTGAGAAAGCTGTTTTGTCAATAACGAAGATATCTCCACTCTTTTTTACTGATTTACCCTGGTATTTTCTCCATATTCGAATGTTAAAATTCTCCAATAAACTTTAGTGCTGCTACTTGGCATCATGCGACTAGGACCGTAAGGATACAGATCTCAAATCCGTAGAAATAACTGGTCACACTTGAATCAGTACAGAAGGAAATGGCTATATGGCAACAAGATGTATTCTAAAGACTATAAGTAGTTGTCAAATAAATGCTCGGAGATCTTTAGATTTTTTAAGCTTAACTGCAGAGCACATATTGATAACGCGAAAAAATTGCTATTAATTGTGGAATTGTTTTGAAATTGAATCATTATGGTCCGAAAACTGCTCCACATCACTTCTAAGAGTCAAATATTATATATGGCTGGTGTAATTATACTCTTAGGTCTATTGCAGAAATGAATAAAAATTCTCATTATCAGTTTGTTTGTTGAAAATACAAATCTTACTTCGAGAAATTTAGGGTCTTAGCTGTTCACCAATTTGTTTAAAAGTTTCAAAATTTATATGCAGACCGGCACGTATCTTTATTCACGATCCGTCGAATCCTGGCCCGCTAATTTGACAACAAAGAAATTGGAATGCTAATTAATATTTCCAAAGTGTATACAAGTGTAGAAGTTACTTGATACAGAGGTTCAGAGCTAGTTGATCTTTTCATGGAAGATAATATTCTACCATAAAACTGATCAACTTTCAGATTCTTGTTTTATTAAATTGATGAAAATGATCGGGGATAATTTTATGTCAACGGAGATTCAGTTGATGCAAAGTTTTCTCTTAATAAATTGTTCTCAAATTTACCTCTCCATCAAAATTGTTTAATTTCTTAGAAAGTCACACAATGCTATCATCTTCAGTGTTGAGCTTTCTCTAGGATTGCGAACAAAATGCAAAAATTCTGTTAACTTCGTCTGTCGAAGATTTAGATGTTCTGTTATAAAAAATTGAACATTATTTTTGTGGGAAATTGACGTTTTTAAACGAATATTACCACTTGCAGCTTTCTGATATTTAGCCCTAACAGTTGTTTCTCTCTGCCCGTTGGTTTTTAATTTTGTTAATTTTGACTTTTTTGGCTTAAAATTTTCATATTTTTAAAATATTTTTGTCTAATTTGTTGCAACCGTTTTGCATCGAGTTTGAATAGGATAGTTGGGAATTGGATGTGAAAACGCAAAGTGACGAGTTGTCTTGCTATTCCAAACTTATAAGGCTAAGAACTTCGTTTCGGATAGGCGATTTTCGTTAGGTTAGTTTGAACCGACCCATACCAACAGAGTCAAACAAGTGGTTTTAGTGAAAGCCCATAAAATTTAAATTGCTTTTTCAAGAGACATCAGATTGTTTTCCTCTGGGATAACTAAGCCTGGGATTTTTTTCTTGCCTTTTCAACGCATATGTAAGTGAAATGTAATGGCGAAATAAAATAGATCTTTTAGATGAGCTGGAGAGTGAGGAACTTATGCCTGACACATTTATTTTGTTTAACCCCGTTTGACCAATCTATATAATGGTATGATGAATGAAGAGATTTCAACAAAGTAAGTTTTTTTTAAGTTGAGTTTTCAGGATTTCTTTGTGATTGCGTAGACTTTGTGTTAAGTATGTTTTTTTGTTTTGGTTTTCAGTAGAAGAATAATCAATCTTGTGCTATAATTCCCAAAACTAATATTGTGGAAGATTTTGACTTTGATGAGAAAATGGCAATTTAGGTTTGTTTTTTAATAAATTTGTTTTAAATTGCAAATGAATGCTGCACAAAAAGTTGGTTTGGTTCAAAAATCTTAGGTGTTAAAATTAGTCAAACTTCGGTTTGAATGGGTGATGTTATATTTGAAACAGAAATAAAGGTAGCTAAAAGACGTGAATACTTTGAAAAGACTCTTTAAGCCTTCAATTGGTTGATTCTGGTTAGTTACACTGCGAACCTTCTCAATTCAGCCGAATCAAATTAGTCTTCTTAATTGATTGGTTTTCAAAGACTAGCGATGTAAATGGGAGAAAATTCACACATTTTATAGCCGATTTTTTGGTCTAATCATCTAATTTTCTTTTAATTATTTTAAACACTGACCGATTACTGATAATTACACAATGGTAACAATAAGTTACGCGCAGCACAATTGTTTTTGGCACCCTGTAAGCCTTATTTTGCTCAAAAGTGATTTGCGCTTAGGTGGGAAGAAAGGCGTGAGATTTTAAAGTTCTCATTTTCTCGTCTTACACAGAAAATATGGTTTAGCTGCTTTGTCCTTTTGCTGTTTGCCACTCTGTTGCGATGCGAAATGCCCAATTGTTCGGGTAAAAAACATGGCAACTTAGCTTGAAATCAAGATCAAATACACCGTATAAATAGAAACTACAGCAAAAAAGGACAAGCTCAAGGCCTCGATTTCAGCGAAGGAACAGATTTCTTGTCGAAAAACAAAAGGTTGGGTTTGAACAGGCAATCACTCATATTTGGGGGTGGTACAATACAATCAGCTGGGCGGATACTGTATGTTAGATGATTAAACAAGCTAGAGGTTCTAGTTTATTTGGAAAATTATGAAAAAAGTGCAATTTGAAAATCTTATTTTTCAACACGATGATGCTCCTGTGCATAAAGCAAAGACCATTTTCTTCAAAAAAGAGCGGGAGGTAGTAAAATCACCAGCAAATAGTCCCGATCAGAGAATCCAATAGAACACATTTTTGGGCAATTGCGAAGCAACAATTACAAAACAGACAGTTCTTCATGCAAAATTGGGAAGAAGTGTCGAAAATCTGACTCAGATGTTAGCAATTTGCTGGAAAACTTTAGAAACGTTCTTCTAGATATTTAAAAATCTAGGAACCTAATTACCCGTTACTAGAGAATTGATTTCACCTCAAAATGTAGTTGATGTTTGTTGCGTTTTTAAAAGTCTCTAGTTGTACCATAGCAACTTTAAGTACCATATAAGTCAAAGAACATCGAAACGACAAATAATAATTATGGCGACGAATCAATACTTGAGCAATTATTCATTGCTGTTGACTTTGAATTATGCTTATTGCAAAAGAGCAATCTGACTTATCTCTAATCCTTTAAATTTTTATACTTATGGATGTGCGAGGTATGGAGAATCATCTCCGGTTCTGCTCGAGTTACCGTTTTAATATTTGTTTATAATTCCAGTCGTATCTCTCCTTTATAATTTCCGCTTTCAGATCAAGATGGGTAAAAAACGCAAACCTTTTAAGAAGCCGGACCCTCAAGCGCATCTTTTGGAACCCTCGAACTGGCAAGAAATTGTGAAGGAAAGCACATTTTTCGCTCAATATTACTGCAATCAAAAGATAGTCCCGGAGGTGGACTGGACAAAATTTTTGGACACATTGAAGGAAATGTTGCCACTTTCATATCGGTTTATTGGAAGTAGTAGCAAAGCCAGTTTGTTGTCGAAACGCATGATGCATGATTTTATCAAAGGATTGCCAGAAAATATTCCGAGGCCGTTTCAAACGACTTGGTACCCTGACCAGATGTCGTGGCAGCATCACATTAGTCGCAGCGAAATAAGGTAATTCAAGTTTTTCAGGTTAAAGAAGTGTGAATGCAACTATATTCTTACATTATTGAATCCTCATACTGAAGACAATGCTTTATTATCGCTATGATCCTTGATATTAGTATATCAAGTATTGTATTTGTGTTCGAATTTGGGAAGCTGTTTCTGGTTATTTGAATTTGATATCTTTTGATAGCATTTCAAATTCTTATGTGCAAATTTACCTATCGTATATCTATGCTTGGTACATTTATTTTGAAGGGAAGTATGAACAAACTTCAGATTCAGTTGTTGCATGGCTAATTGCTGCAACCCAAAATCATAAAATCTTGGTTAACATGAAATTGAAAATATTCTTGCAACAGGAGTAACGAGCTGCTGAAAGAGTATCATAAATTCCTGCTGGC
The DNA here is from genome assembly GCF_964194025.1 of Convolutriloba macropyga. NCBI lineage: Eukaryota > Metazoa > Xenacoelomorpha > Acoela > Convolutidae > Convolutriloba > Convolutriloba macropyga. The sequence continues at coordinate 34,131,328 of NC_134474.1, read as the reverse complement.
CGAAGCTGATTGTGGAAACCTTGTACGACAGGAGCTAGTGAGCCAAATTCCTCCTTTGCTCTTGGATGTGCAGCCGCACCATTACGTTCTGGACATGTGTGCCAGTCCTGGATCAAAAACTAGCCAGTTGATTGATTTGATACACAAGGAGTCCAGGGATCCATCTGGGTTGATTGTAGCTAACGATGCCAGCAATCCGAGGTGCAAACATATTAACTATTGTAACAAGGAGGCTCTGTAATGTCTGTCAAAATGATTCCACTCCGCTCATCCACAATATTGGTTTTTTCTACCAATTGAAGCGGCAATAGAGTGCCTTCAAAATTAAAACTTAGTTAAATTTTGATAGAATCTTAAAAAAGTAAAGGCCTGTATTAAAAAAGGGGGGTTAACATCGGTGCCATCAAATTTTTATTTCACTAGAAAGAACACTAGAACAAACGAAACGACTGACGTGAAATAAACTCTGATGTAATTTTGTTAAGCAGAAAAAAATCAAGTTTGCAATTATTATTTACCAAACAACTAAAAATGAGATCCGGAAATCGAACTTCATACCGTTTTCAAACAATCTAATTCCCTACCAGTTGTGTAACTTCATTATTATCAAGCTTGCTTGACCTCTATTTAATTTCGATCTAATTTTATGGTCTAAGTTTAGATTTATAAATGAATGCAGAAGTCAATAAAATGACCTCTGAACTCACTTAAAATTTAATTTGTGAATGCATAATCAGATCAAATGTAGATAGAGGTCACCCAAGCTAGATAATCACGCGACAAGTCATGCGCGGGGTAAGTCAATTTTTAAGTCAAGATCCCGTTTAAAATTGATCCGTTTAAAAAAACCAGAAAAACTTGAACGATAGGCTCAGAGCACAGGAACGGTACTCAAGGAAAGATAGCGTTTTAATCGTTAACCCCCCATTTGATAGTCGAAGTGTACAGGACGTTACCCTCGAAACATTGAATTTTTTTGATAAATTTCTTGGAGTGTACCTGGGGAGACCCAGCATCAAAGCTTGCCATATTGTACCGGGTCAACTGAAGTAGAACAATATGCCTACTGTTATTTGCAAGTTCATCTACTTTGCTGACCAAAAAGAAATTTTTAAGAAAAGACGAGCCTTACGAAACAAGAAAAACGCAATCAATGGAAACAACATCTACATAAACGAGCCGCTCCCTGAATGTGAGGCTCAAATCAAAGGAGAGGCTACGAAACGCAACTTAATTAGAACAACACACAATTGCGTTGTTTCAGTGCTCGTTGCAAACAACGAACAAAAACCTCAATTCGTTCGGGTGAACGAATTAGAAGAATTAGACAAGCTTACAACCATTAAAAGCGTAATGTTCAGGACGATGATGTAGACATAAGATCTCCCGCTGCCAAACGACAAAAATAGTAAAATAAGATGAGAACTAGAAAACAAAATTTGAATCAAAATATTTGTTCTTGATTTATGTTAAAATGTGCTTTCTGTTTCCATAACTCAAAAATTCCCATCAGGTTCAACCGGAAGAGCAATTTTATCTTTTTATTAGGATTCTAAAAATTAGTATTATTATTGCACCTGACACTGCAGAAAACCACCAGCTGGTAAAACCTTTGGTTAGCAAATTTCTCTGTCCTTAACTCTGCTTGTGATTTCCGCAAGTAGTCTTTTCGGACTGTGATATACGCAGTCTTTTTGACAAGACAGGGGTTAAGGAAGAGTAAATTTGTAATCATTGCTCCTCTCTTCCTGTGATTTTCGCGGGAATTGATTCCATTTGATAGTACTATCCTGCTGAAAGTTCTTTTGCTTTTTTGCTTTTGTTTTGAGTTTTTTGTTTTTTTTTTTCATTTTAATTTTTAAATCATTTGTAAACTTTTTACATTAGGATGTGTCTGGCGGCCTGCGTAGCTAGTTAGTTAATCAATTAAGTTAAAACTTCGACTCTTATCGATAAACGTGTCGAACTGTTTCCTAATCATGCTTCAAAACATTCGTTCACTAAACAAAAACTTTGATGATCTACAAGCATTACTAGAAATCCTAAGCGAGAAACCGTCGGCAATCTGTCTGACGGAAACTTGGCTCAAGGAATTTCATCACAAAAAATCAATGTTCCTAGAGGGTTATAGACCTCTCGTTAATATCAACAGAAAAAAAAAAGAGGAGGTGGTGTTGCTATTTTTATTTAAAAATCTCTACAAGCAAAAATTGTTAAATCGTGTAATTTAAATGGACTTCAGGCACTCACTATGAGAGTTACCGGAACCGTCGAAACTGTCATCTATGTAACTTGCATGTATATGCCTCCAAATTCAGTTAACACGGAAACCCTTACAAAAATTGAAAGTTATATTGACAGTTTAATAATAGAGCCGCAATCTTATAATATCGTCTGTGGTGACTTTAATATCAATTTTTTGAAGAACAATCAGAAACGAGGGACGTTGAAGGAAATTATGAAAGGAGGTTGTTTGAAAATAATTGATGAAAATTCAATCACGCGAGAAACCGAATGCTCAAAATCAAACTTAGACATCTTTTTTTTGCAATTTTACAGCAGAGTTAAAAGTTAAAAAAACATGTATATCTGATCATTATTCTGTTTTTCTTGGTTTTCAGGCAGGAACACAGATGAAAAACAAACTTGAATACATCACTTCAAGAATCTGGCAAAAACTTAAAGATATCACCCTTAATTGAAAAAATAAATTTTGTTCTGAGTCATGAAATATCAAAACTGGAAAGTTTTTAGAAATACAAGACAATTGATAACAAGTTTGAAGAGCTTCAAATTTTACTGAAATCAATTTTGGACAGATATCTTCCCAAGAAGGTTGTAAAAAATAAAAGCCATCACAGCTGGGTTGATAACCAATTGAAAAGAGAAACTGCATAAAAGAATTGGATGTTCAGAGAAAGTATGAAATCAAAACAACTGAGGCCAAAGAAAAGTACCTAGACCAACGTAAAAAAGTCAAACGTATGGTGAAAGTAAAAATGAAACAATTTTATCATAAAATAATAGAAAAGCATGCAGCAAAATCAAACAGAAAATTTTTTTAATTAATAAGAAATCTTAGTGGAAATGAGCGAGAAAAAGCACAAAATCTCAATCAAAAGGAAGTAAACTATTTCAATCACTTCTGTGCAACAATTGGTGAAAATTTGAATAAAAAGTTTAGACAAAGTGAGTGTTCATTAAAAAATCAACAAGTTCAATCTATGTTTTTGTTACCAACCAGCAAAAAAGAAGTGCTTTGACTCGTCCAGGAGTCTAAGTCAAAATACAGCGAAGACTATATGGATCTTAACTATATCTTTATAGAATCTCTAGCAGCTACAATCGCGCGCTACCTATCCAAACTGATTAACGCATGTTTTCAGGAAGGCATTTTTCCGGACTCATTGAAAATAGCATCAGTAATACCGCTACATAAAGAAGGTGAAAAAAGTGAGCCCAATAACTTCCGCCCAATATCTCTCTTACCAACTCTTGGTAAAATTTTAGAAAAAATTATTCTATATCGTATTTCTAACTATTTTAAAGACTTTGAAATTTTAAACAGCAAACAATTCGGTTTTAGGGAAAAAAGAGGAACTGTTGACGCAGTTAGTGCTTTGGTTGAGTTGATACGATCATCAAAACATTCTTATACGGAGCACACTTATTGCACATTTTTAGATTTACGTAAAGCTTTCGACACTATTGACAGAAAAATTCTGCTTCAAAAGTGTAAAATGTATGGACTAAGGGGTCCTGTATATAATATTTTGGAATCTTATTTGAAAAATAGGAAACAATTTGTACAGTCTGGACAAAGGAAGTCGCAAATGACAGAAGTCAAATACGGGGTACCACAAGGGTCTATATTAGGCCCACTTCTTTTCATTATTTACATAAATGACTTGAAAACCAACAGCCCATGCTCGAACTTCATTTTCTATGCTGATGATACTGCAGTTTACACAAAATCAAATAAAGCAAATGCTTGTCGGGAAAATCAACAGATCGATCTTATCTCAAACAGAAAACTGGCTTAAAATGAACAAACTTACACTGAACAAGGATAAAAGTAAAACCATAACCTTTAAGACTAAGCATGACCGAAATGATGTCTTTACAATGAACGGAAAGCGCCTTGAAAATCTAAATTCTTTAAGTTACTTGGGCATAACGATTGACAAAAAATTATGTTTTAGAGAACACTCGAAACGCGTAGAAGAGAAATTGGTACAATTTTGCGGACTTTTCTATAAATTGAGAAAAATTTTAAATCGCAGCCAATTGATCAAGATTTTCAACACTTATGTTAAACCAGTGGTTCAATACGGGATTCTAGTCTATGGGACTGCCAGTAAAGCTACGATGCAGAAAATCGATGCAAAATTAATAGAATACTAAGAGTAATCTTTTTTTTGGAAGTTTGACTCAGTTTCTCTCATCAGAGAGAGATACAAAGTTTTTTCGGCCCAGGAGCTTCATCTGTACGAAGTTTTCAAATTGATGACAAAATGCATAAGACGTGAAAGTTGCATCATGGATATAAATCACTTCATTACACAAAATGAACTGTCAAAACTGTGCTCATGCGAAAAACGAGTTAAAGCTGTACCCCTTAATTCATCTTTTACCGAAAACAGTCTGTCAAATAAAATCCGAAAACTCATAAACGTTTTTCTCAAACTGGATTCTAATTTTGTAACAAAATGAAAAATTTGAGTGGTGCACAGTTGAATAGTTTTGCTCACAAAAAGCTAGAAAACTATTTTTTACTGAATGAACAACTCACTAGGTTAATTTATGGCTTAAAATAGAAACTTTATTCATCAAAAATTATGACCAATTTGAAATCATTTTAATAGTAATCTTCCTTTTTTTCTCGCTATCACTTTAATTTTGATTTCCACTAAATAACTTTTAAAATAAATAACATGAAATTTCTCTTCCGACTATGAGACGCCTGAAAACGGACCTTATGGTCTAATGGCGATCTTTCTGGTGCTCTTTTTTATATGTATTGATCAACTGTGTAAGTGCTCGATTTATTCTGTAAAGACACGAGTAAACAATTTATTATTATTATTATCTGATAACTTTGTTATCTGACAAATTGGTGATCAAATCATATAAACCCATATTTACGAAAAAAAATTGAAAAAGGAGAACTCAACTTTTTTTCGAAAATTTTGGTGCCAAATGCTTTATAATGCAATGCAACCAACTAAATTCAGGTTACCCGTTATTGGAAAACGGGACAAACTAAAAGACAAATTGGGAAATTTCACCAAAACACAAACCTTTTTGAGAAATAATGGCGTCGTATTTGAAAAAAAACGGGATGTTGAAATCTTCAACTACTTCCTACCAATTGATCGTAGAAAAAGCGAACCTTAATTCACATTTTCGCTATGCGAAAAAGTGACAAAACTTTCTCCAATGCAAGTGGGTAACAGTAAAGTTTTGAGAATTGAGATTCAGTAAAATCCACAAAAGTGTTAACAAATGACCTTCTTGTCAGTTGTATTAGCTACAAATTGGAATCGCTAACTTACTTTAATGAGTTGTCATCAGATGGCCGATTTGGACTTGTTGTTATTGAAACTAAGAGACGGTCCAACATATATTAAATTTATCGGAAAATCACCTTAAATTCACTATTCATTTGAACAGAAATCAAAGTTAAAAAATCAGTAAAGAAATACAACACCTAAAGATTTGAACATGCGCTTTGGTAGTAGGTAGCTCGGACTTCGTTTCAATGATACTTTTTAAATCAAATTTAACTCGATAAACGATTGTCTAAACCAAAGAGATTAATGCGACAAAATAATACTGGCAGTTAATTGGATTAAAAGGTCAGATAACAAAAATAACGAAAACGGTCAGAACGCAAAATTAACTTATTCTGTAAACAGTTTCTGTTAGTCCAATTTTAATAACTATGAACTGAAACCATTAAAAATGATCATTTATGACACTCTTGCAATCAGAGAGACCTTTCAGTACTCGGGATGTGATGATGGGATACAACTACACAGAAAAACAACAATTAAAGTGAAAAGAAAAATTAATTTTTTACGAAAACAAAAGTTTCAAAGTAATCAATACTATAAACTAATGGCTAAAAATTATTTTGTTTCATTTGTACCTCGTTAAATTTCAGTTGAATCTTGTCAGTTTAGGGACTCATAGGCGTTAAGGACAAAAATAGCCAAAATTGCCATAATTTTTTAATGAAAACACTGTCAAGGCTAGAAAACTGCTAGTTGCCAACAGATCAATTTCAGACAACAGTATATATACACCATCGAAACGCATGTATCTTCTTTAGTTTACTTTGTCGGGAAGGAACGGTAAAAAGCGAAACTAGAATTCAATTGACCGCACCTAAAAAATTGCTAAATAACAGAAAAATCTATTTAAATTCAAATCTGTTTAATTCCTTAAAATCACGACGAGACCAACAGTAGACAGCTTAGTATAACACTGCCATTAAAACACAGATGTCGAAAGCAGTAACGTAATTGAGCAAAATTTAACAGAAGTTAACCGATTTTTATCTGATTGTTACGTGGTACTCACTACGCATTAAATTGAGCTCCACATACATGTTGGAACTTTTCATATCGGTCTAAAAGATGGATCCTGTTGAATGATTTGCAGGTGTTACACGATGACACACAATTTGAAGAGACTGGGAAGTCCTTGCTTGATAGTGACAAACCATAATGCAATTACAATGCCCAATATGGATGTTCTACCGGAGACTCGTGACTCCTCTGAGAGCAGTTAGTTTCTATCCTTTTCGATATTAGATTCGCTCTTTGAGATACTTTTGACTGCCTATTATTTAATAGAAAGTAAACGAAGAGCAACGTTGAAGTCAGTTATTTTTTTGTTCTGGCTTTATATACGGGGGGAGAGAACTCTATGCTAACCTGGTGTTTTGCTCTGAAAGTTTTAATTGACCAGCCCCCTTCAACCCGCCCTCCCAATCCCCATTATAGATCCGAGGAATACATGAGTAGTATCATTTGACAGCCCTTGTGGAGTAGAATTTTTGTAAGATTCTGAATTTTTGTTGTTAAAGTTAGTTTTTAATAGCCGCCCTCATCTTCTCAGCTGGCTATTATAGCGATCCTATTTTTAGAATTCAAAGAATTTGAATTGTATTGGGGCGCTGTCTTTTTACGACTCGAAGAGGAGTATTGGAGTCCTTTTTTTTAATCAATTTTTTTGGAGTGATTTTTGAAGCGGGAATTGAAACGCGTGAAAAAATTTGGAGTGATTTTGGTGCTGAACAAAAGTGAAGAGCGGAGCGAAAAGAGAGTGGTTTTTGTTCATACCGCTGTTTTTGAGAGAGCGAGAAATTGATGTGTGAAAAAATTTTCTCTAAGCGAGCGAATTTTTTTGTTCACGTGCGGCATTTTAAAGCAGTTTTTTTTTTCATTTTGGTTAAAAGGTTTGGTTATGATTTTGTTTTAATTTTAGGCTGGTATCGGTAGTGGTTTAAAGGTTTCTGGAAATTGGTATGAATTTTATGATAATTCGGAGGTTTTTAATGTATTTTGCTGATTTTCGGGCTAATTTTTGCGTTTTTTTGACAATCATTTTTTTTACTGGCTTAAATGGTTATTGAAGAAACCCCTTCTACTTGAGCAAATTTATGATAACAATTGGTTACAGTTTTGTGGGTAAGAATCATTTTTTTGTTGAGAAATATGATTAAAAAGTGGCGAAAATTGGAACTATTTTTCTTAATTTTTTGCAGTTTTTCGTTTTTTTTCTGTTTTTAGCTAAGTTTCTTTGCCTATTATGACTTGCCTATTTTATTGCGAGCATCTGGATACCCTATTGGCTGAAGGGAATTTGTTTTTGGATTTATATGTTTTTTGAAATATTAAAAAATTTAGTAACTTTTTCCAGTTTTTCAGTGAAAGTTGTTTTTAAGAGCTTTTTTTCATAACGTAGCCTAACAATGCCCAATATGGATGTTCTACCGGAGACTCGTGACTCCTCTGAGAGCAGTTAGTTTCTATCCTTTTCGATATTAGATTCGCTCTTTGAGATACTTTTGACTGCCTATTATTTAATAGAAAGTAAACGAAGAGCAACGTTGAAGTCAGTTATTTTTTTGTTCTGGCTTTATATACGGGGGGAGAGAACTCTATGCTAACCTGGTGTTTTGCTCTGAAAGTTTTAATTGACCAGCCCCCTTCAACCCGCCCTCCCAATCCCCATTATAGATCCGAGGAATACATGAGTAGTATCATTTGACAGCCCTTGTGGAGTAGAATTTTTGTAAGATTCTGAATTTTTGTTGTTAAAGTTAGTTTTTAATAGCCGCCCTCATCTTCTCAGCTGGCTATTATAGCGATCCTATTTTTAGAATTCAAAGAATTTGAATTGTATTGGGGCGCTGTCTTTTTACGACTCGAAGAGGAGTATTGGAGTCCTTTTTTTTAATCAATTTTTTTGGAGTGATTTTTGAAGCGGGAATTGAAACGCGTGAAAAAATTTGGAGTGATTTTGGTGCTGAACAAAAGTGAAGAGCGGAGCGAAAAGAGAGTGGTTTTTGTTCATACCGCTGTTTTTGAGAGAGCGAGAAATTGATGTGTGAAAAAATTTTCTCTAAGCGAGCGAATTTTTTTGTTCACGTGCGGCATTTTAAAGCAGTTTTTTTTTCATTTTGGTTAAAAGGTTTGGTTATGATTTTGTTTTAATTTTAGGCTGGTATCGGTAGTGGTTTAAAGGTTTCTGGAAATTGGTATGAATTTTATGATAATTCGGAGGTTTTTAATGTATTTTGCTGATTTTCGGGCTAATTTTTGCGTTTTTTTGACAATCATTTTTTTTACTGGCTTAAATGGTTATTGAAGAAACCCCTTCTACTTGAGCAAATTTATGATAACAATTGGTTACAGTTTTGTGGGTAAGAATCATTTTTTTGTTGAGAAATATGATTAAAAAGTGGCGAAAATTGGAACTATTTTTCTTAATTTTTTGCAGTTTTTCGTTTTTTTTCTGTTTTTAGCTAAGTTTCTTTGCCTATTATGACTTGCCTATTTTATTGCGAGCATCTGGATACCCTATTGGCTGAAGGGAATTTGTTTTTGGATTTATATGTTTTTTGAAATATTAAAAAATTTAGTAACTTTTTCCAGTTTTTCAGTGAAAGTTGTTTTTAAGAGCTTTTTTTCATAACGTAGCCTAACAATGCCCAATATGGATGTTCTACCGGAGACTCGTGACTCCTCTGAGAGCAGTTAGTTTCTATCCTTTTCGATATTAGATTCGCTCTTTGAGATACTTTTGACTGCCTATTATTTAATAGAAAGTAAACGAAGAGCAACGTTGAAGTCAGTTATTTTTTTGTTCTGGCTTTATATACGGGGGGAGAGAACTCTATGCTAACCTGGTGTTTTGCTCTGAAAGATTTAATTGACCAGCCCCCTTCAACCCGCCCTCCCAATCACCATTATAGATCCGAGGAATACATGAGTAGTATCATTTGACAGCCCTTGTGGAGTAGAATTTTTGTAAGATTCTGAATTTTTGTTGTTAAAGTTAGTTTTTAATAGCCGCCCTCATCTTCTCAGCTGGCTATTATAGCGATCCTATTTTTAGAATTCAAAGAATTTGAATTGTATTGGGGCGCTGTCTTTTTACGACTCGAAGAGGAGTATTGGAGTCCTTTTTAATCAATTTTATTGGAGTGATTTTTGAAGCGGGAATTGAAACGCGTGAAAAAATTTGGAGTGATTTTGGTGCTGAACAAAAGTGAAGAGCGGAGCGAAAAGAGAGTGGTTTTTGTTTATACCGCTGTTTTTGAGAGAGCGAGAAATTGATGTGTGAAAAAATTTTCTCTAAGCGAGCGAATTTTTTTGTTCACGTGCGGCATTTTAAAGCAGTTTTTTTTTCATTTTGGTTAAAAGGTTTGGTTATTATTTTGTTTTAATTTTAGGCTGGTATCGGTAGTGGTTTAAAGGTTTCTGGAAATTGGTATGAATTTTATGATAATTCGGAGGTTTTTAATGTATTTTGCTGATTTTCGGGCTCATTTTTGCGTTTTTTTGACGATCATTTTTTTTACTGGCTTAAATGGTTATTGAAGAAACACCTTCTACTTGAGCAAATTTATGATAACAATTGGTTACAGTTTTGTGGGTAAGAATCATTTTTTTGTTGAGAAATATGATTAAAAAATGGCGAAAATTGGAACTATTTTTCTTAATTTTTTGCAGTTTTTCGTTTTTTTCTGTTTTTAGCTAAGTTTCTTTGCCTATTATGACTTGCCTATTTTATTGCGAGCATCTGGATACCCTATTGGCTGAAGGGAATTTGTTTTTGGATTTATATGTTTTTTGAAATATTAAAAAATTTAGTAACTTTTTCCAGTTTTTCAGTGAAAGTTGTTTTTAAGAGCTTTTTTTTTTCGTAACGTAGCCTAACAATGCCCAATATGGATGTTCTACCGGAGACTCGTGACTCCTCTGAGAGCAGTTAGTTTCTATCCTTTTCGATATTAGATTCGCTCTTTGAGATACTTTTGACTGCCTATTATTTAATAGAAAGTAAACCGAAGATCAACGTTGAAGTCAGTTATTTTTTTGTTCTGGCTTTATATACGGAGGGAGAGAACTCTATGCTAACCTGGTGTTTTGCTCTGAAAGTTTTAATTGACCAGCCGCCTTCAACCCGCCCTCCCAATCCCCATTATAGATCCGAGGAATACATGAGTAGTATCATGGGACAGCCCTTGTCGAGTAGAATTTTTGTAAGATTCTGAATTTTTGTTGTTGAAGTTAGTTTTTAATAGCCGCCCTCATCTTCTCAGCCTGCTATTATAACGCTCCTATTTTTACAATTCAAAGAATTTGAATTGTATTGGGGCGCTGTCTTTTTACGACTCGAAGAGGAGTATTGGAGTCCTTTTTTTAAATCAATTTTTGTGGAGTGATTTTTGAAGCGGGAATTGAAACGCGTGAAAAAATTTGGAGTGATTTTGGTGCTGAACAAAAGTGAAGAGCGGAGCGAAAAGAGAGTGGTTTTTTTCATACCGCTGTTTTTGAGAGAGCGAGAAATTTTCATTTATTTTGGTTAAAAGGTTTGGTTATGATTTTGTTTTAATTTTAGGCTGGTATCGGTAGTGGTTTAAAGGTTTCTGGAAGTTCGTATGAATTTTATGATAATTCGGAGGTTTTTAATGTATTTTGCTGATTTTCGGGCTAATTTTTGCGTTTTTTTGACGATTATTTTTTTTACTGGCTCAATTGGTTATTGAAGAAACCCCTTCTACTTGAGCAAATTTATGATCACAATTGGTTACAGTTTTGTGGGTAAGAATCATTTTTTTGTTGAGAAATATGACTAAAAAATGGCGAAAATTGGAACTATTTTTCTTAATTTTTTGCAGTTCGTTTTTTTTCTGTTTTTAGCTCAGTTTCTTTGCCTATTATGACTTGCCTATTGTATTGCGAGCATCTGGATACCCTATTGGCTGAAGGGAATTTGTTTTTGGATTTATATGTTTTTTGAAATATTAAAAAATTTAGTAACTTTTTCCAGTTTTTCAGTGAAAGTTGTTTTTAAGAGCTTTTTTTTCATAACTTAGCCTAAAGTTTTTTTTAAAACTCACATAAGTTGTTTTTTAAGTACTAGTTGTTTTCATAAAGTTATTTTGGCAGAGATAGTTTTTTCGGGATCTCAATTTATAACAAAGTTTGATCAGATTTTTTTATCATATTTTAACAGATTTGATTTTATTGTTTTTACTTTTTTTGTTTCATGACTTTGTTTCAATATAATCATAAATTAGTGAAAGCGCATTTTGTTTGATGAGTAGTTGGATGGTTTTTAAATCGATTTTCACTTCGAGTCGTTTCCGGAATTCTTCCGGCTATGTTTTTAAGATCTTTTCACACATTTTCATGATTTTTGAAGTCAAATTGGAGTGGTGATTTTGCTCACGCCGAAACAGGAAATGGAGCGAAAAAGCGAGTGGGTTTGCGGCGTCAATTTTTTTCGCTCTAATTTTAAAGTAGAGTGAGAAAACGGTGTTTGAACAAAAATTCGGTTTCTCGGTAGTGGTTTTTTGTTCACCTGCGGCAATTTCAATCTCATTTTTACTGTTTTTTCGATTTTTTGGATTGGATTTTTTTCTAAATAGTTTTCCCAATCCATTCACAGCTCATTGTGGAACTAATTTTTTGTTAGAATCAGAATTACATATCTCACTAGTGGTTTTATGTTCTCCCTAGCAGCATTTTGAATTGATTTTCTGTTTTTTTTTGTTTTTTTTTCATCTGGTTTTTTTTAGAAATGGTTTTCCCAATTCACGCATTGTCCGTTCTAGGTCTCGTTGTTTGTTATATCAATGAAAATTCTTTGAATTGTACGTCAGGACTTGTCCTGCTATGTTTTTTTACTTCGTCGAATAAAAAATTGTTTCGCTTTACCTCATTTTGCCGCTTTTTCAACATTTTGCGTGAAATGTTTTTGACTTCTCTAGGCTAGTTTCTCTCTTCTCTCATTCTGCTAAAAGTGATTTTGAACATCAGTTGCTCATCAAAGCAATTCAAAATGAACAGAGTCAGTATAAAAAATTGAAGTCAGAAGTAGAAACGGGATAAACCCATAAAGCCCAATTTTAGGTGCCCGCTATTTGAACGTCGTTCCTATAAGTCTTAGTTACCATCTCTAATGCTTATTTGTACTGATAGCAGCCCCTGTAGCTTCTCTCTAAGAAACAGAAGTATGTTCAACTACGAAATGCCATCAAAATAAATCGGACTCAAAAATGTTTTTGTACAAAAAATTTTTTTTTTCAAAATCCTCGATTATTTCAATCCCAATCATGCTTATTGGAATCAACGGCGGCTATTTTCCGGCAATCTGCCGGGTATGTTTTTTATTCGTCACACTTTTTGTTGAAGCCAAATGATGTCATGCTCACTTCAAATTGGCTTTTTTTCATCCGTACAATTTTTTAATACGTCGTGTCGTCATTCTCACACTTATTCGACCGAAAGATTTTCTTTTGCGTCGAATTAAAACCTCTCTTAATATAACTTTTCCCTCTTACAACGCGATTTTGCGAGGTCAATTAGAGGTGATGAGGTCATTGAGGATAGCTTAATCAAAATTTTATATACGGGCAGATTTACAAAACATCAGTCTAACTCAATTGCAAGCATCCCAATATAATTTGTATGAACTTTTAAAAATTTTTTGGATCTCATTTTTTTGTTTAATAGCCACACAGCGATAGCTGGGCTATTATTGGCCTTCTATTGGTTTTTGCGACTCGAAGAGGAGTATTGGTTTTCTTAAGGTTTTTTTTACCGGAAGTACTATTCGTTCAGACGCTGTTTTGACCTAAAAGTGAAAGTGAGAAAAATTGCCGTGTGAACTAAATTTTTCTGAGCGGTTTTTTTGATCATGTGTTGCGTTTAGTGAATGACTTTTCGGCTTTGAAAAGTAGTTTGTGGAAGTGCACATATAGATAACCGTTTTTTCCATCTAACTGGCCCAGTTTCTTTGCTTGTATTTTGGTTTTTTGTAGAAATGATTTTAAGTTGATGCTATATTGAAATGTAAACCTCGTTCAAAATTGGCACATTTATCTTGAGTTTTTAGTTAGCCCAGCCGTCTGTTGTCAAAAATCACTTAGTATGGCAAATTCCTATCGATAATTCATATATTCAACGCCTCTTTCTACCCCGATGTAATTTTGTTTTATAAAATTGTACATCTGCTAATCCGACTTGGTAGTTTTTTTTCCAATTTTTCATTTTTTTCTATTTTGGTTTTTTCCTAGAAAGTCATTTTGTGAAACATGGGAGACTTTAATTTTGTTTCAATAAAATTTCAATCATTTTCTAGTGTTAATATTTTGAAAAACAGTTCATATTTTTTTCATAAATGCAGTCTTGAAAATTTGCTGTCCAGTTTTAGCAAAATTTTTCAATGTTTTCTATGTTTTAATTCTATGCATTTTTTTCTGTTCAGGAAGATGGATCTTTTGTCTCGGATGACTAATTGTCTTTTCTATGTCTCGAATGCTGAACAATGAAATGTATTCGTTTTTCTTGATTCTTTCTAATTCGGTTTTTAACTTTCAAAAATCAAGAATTAGTCTTTGTTACGGTGTTCCTTACATTGTCTCCATATTCTTCACATTCTAGTTTTTATCTTTCTATCTTTGTCCTGGCACCTACCTTTATATTGGTTATTTTGATTTTTTCAGTTGTTAAAAATTGAATGATCAGCTTTTTAGATTTTCATCATTTCTTTAGTTTGCCATTGATTTCATTCATCATAAGGCAGTACTGAGTTTGCTAGAAAGCCTTTTCCAAATATTCCACTCATTAATATTTATTTCAATTTTCTTTCCGCCTTGGTATTGTTTTTGAATGATTTTTTGCCTTTGCATTTTATTCTTTTGATTATGTATTTCTATGATTATTTTAATTTCTGAACTAGTATGAAATCATGTTTTTTAGCATAAATACAACAAATAAGAAGTATGTTTTGTTTTTGTCTTAATTGTAGAGAATAGAAATATAAATTTACTAGTTCTAGTACTCTGAATCTTAAATTTGGCATTCTTTTTTTCGAAAAATTTAGTAACTTTTTTTAAGTTATTATTACCATCTGTCGTTTGCTTTCGCGATGGCTTTGAGATTGGAATCGTGAATTTTTTTAGGGCTATTGCTAGCACTCTCACTTTTTTCAGCCTATTAATTTTTTGACCATCCGAATGCTTTCGGACTTTTTAAACTTGTCCAAACGTTTTCAATGATATAAAATTTTGCTGCCTTTTGTTTCTTTTGGCGACAGTGGTTTAAATTTCACCAATTTTTAGATCGGACCTGGGGAGGTAATGATTTAATAGTTTAATACAAAAGGTAATAGTTTTAGCTGCAATTACTGTTGTTTCTTGAAGTTTTGACGCTGCGAGTCGCTTCCGGAATTCTTCCGGCTATGTTTTTTTTTTTCGTCGTCGCGATTTTTGTTACGACCATATGACGTCACAACAAGTACAAATCTGCTTTTTGTTCACTCGTTCATGTAATTTCAACTAAATTGCGTGCGTGACGTCATTTTTCGCTCTTAGTGCAGCGAGTTTTTTTGTGCATTCGCGTGATTAAATTTTGGTCACATTTGACTTACCTCACTCTCAAAAATGACTTCCTCGCCTTGAGATTGACTTTTATTTACTTTAATTCAAAGAGATAAGGTCAAATAGGTATATGTCACTCTAAATAAAGGTTATTTGAGATCAGCTAATAGAGGCAGCAATAACTTATACAGATTTTTAATCAAAATATATACAGATTTCTAATCAAAATATAACATATCAGCCTTCAATGAAAAGACAGTTTTTTGGTCTGTCTTTTTTACTGTTTTTTAGACTGCAGATCTACGAAGCTATTGCGGCTATTTTCTGGCAATCTGGCAGCTATGCTGAATCATTTTGTAACATTTATACTGTGTGTTCTTGTACAAAGACGTGTTCTGCAATTTTTGAGAACGGTTCATTGAAGATATTAAAATATACTTTAACTGTAATGGAATGTCAATACCGAAAGTGGGTGCTCTATCCGAATATCAACCTCGGAAGACTCAGCTGTAACCGAACATTAATGTTGACGATATAACCGAACTGCAATACGCAAAACTTTCTGCTCTATTATACCTCTTCTCAATTTGATTAATTGCCGAAAGCCATCAGTCAAATTTTGTGATTTTTTTATATGTGACCAAAATATTAAAGTTTCTCAATAAATTATATCCGGTAATCTGGTGAAACATCATGGTGACAATCGTTTATTTTTTCAATAATGTTTGATAGGAGTCTTAACTGTTGCTTGAAATTAATGAGCCTGTTCTTAACATATTCTATCGTTCATATCTGAAGCCATACTTGATATCGTTGCTGTGTCCAGATGCTGCTTCCCGTGCAAGAGTTGATTATTAATAGTCGCAAAGCAATAGCTGGGGCTATCATTGGCCTTCTCTTGGTTTTAATTACAATAAAAAATATTTGGATTGTATTGGTGTGGTGTCTTTTATTTTTAGATCTGTTCACGTTTTTCCGGCTTTTTCACGACAGTGAGAAGTCAAATTGGATTGGTGATTTTAATCACGTTGGATTAATGCATGCGGCCAAAAAGCAGTAGGTTTGAAGCGTCCTATAAAGTGAAATGAGGGCAATTTAACTGCTCTTTTCAGTTTTTCTTCTCTTGAGTGATAAAAATATGATACAATTGATTGAATTACAATTGATTGATTGACCGCCTATTTGCAATTGATTGACCTCATCGACGGCAGCTAATGTTTTCATTTATTTGGACACTATTTGTTGTCATAGAATATCATTGAAAATTTGCTTTTTGCCCCTTTTCTAATAGTCTCTGTTGTCTTATCAACTAGTTTTTTAATGACAATAATAATTTTTTGTCATAAAATGTTATCGAATTTTTGATTTTGCCCTTTTTAATATCGCCTCTGTTGTCTTATCACCTAATATTATCTAATATTATCAATGAGTATCCATAGTTGCTAATAAGGCATAACTGAGCCTAATTAATTGCTTGAGTTCACGAGTATTGCTTTTCAAGACTTTGACACTATTTGCTCTCAAAGTATTTTAATGATTTTTTGAGTTTAAAGAACTTTTTGCCGTCTTATTTTAATTGGTCTAATTGTTTCAGTTTTTATATGTTTTTTCTTTTACTTATACGCTTTTCTAAGAATTTGACTGGTCGTTTTATTGGTACTTTTTACTGTTTCATCAGCTAATCTCATTAAAGCCGGATTTCATCGGTTGCTAATGAGTAAAAGGTGAATCTAGTTAGTCGCTTGAGTTCACAGCAGTCGTTTATAAGATTTTAACACCTGCTTTCAAAAAAATATAGTCGATTTTTTGGTCCTAAGTGTTTTTGTAGTAGTCTTTTCAATTAGTCTTTGAAGCAATAGTAAATTCTTGTTCACCTTTAGCGTTGCGTAATTTTAATTTATTTTCTCCATTTTTTAGCTAACGTTGTTATTCACTGAGATACCATTTATTTTTAAAAGGTTTGAGTGAATTAGCGAATCTTCATTTGTAGTTCTATTGTCCTTTTTTTTCAGCCATTGGAACTGCAGAAAAGATTGTTATGACTTTTAAAGCTTTATGATACGCTCTGGATAAGGATTTTTCTCTTGTAGATGAGGTTCCCTTAGTTTGCGAATATAGGGTCAGGGGGTTTGTTGGCTGTCTTAGATTGATGTTGCTGTAAAATATTAATTTTAAGGTGATTAATTAAATAAATTCTCTGGTTTGATAGTCAGGACTGGTCCTGCTTTGTTCTTCATTTCGTCGTCAAGATTTTTTACAACCATATGACGTCACAATCAAATCTACTTTTTTTGTTTCTTCATGCATTTTCAGCCGAATATTGTGCTCGACGATTTTTTAACTCCTATTGGAGAAAGTTGTTGCTCAATCGTGGGATTAAGTTCTCGGCCACACGTGACTTACCTCACTCTCAAAAGTGAATTACTCAATCTGAAATTGACTTCTCTTTACGTTCAAGTGAGTGTGTGTCACTCTAATTGAAGTTTTTTGAGAGCAGATACTAGAAGCAGCAATAAGTTGAAAAGACGATCAAAATTTAACGTCTCGGTATACAATAAGACGAAAATTCTTTTTGATCTGTTTCTTTTATTATCTTTTCGAGACTGGTGATCTTTTAATCTATTGCGGCTTGTCACGCCCATATTTCGTGCCTCATAGTTACGTGATATTTGCTCTCAATAAAGCGCTAAATATTCTTACATAAATCCTTTTATTTGGTTCATATTTAAATAGTTCTCAAGGCCATATTTGGTCCCTTTTTCCATCTAGGACTATCCTCTAAGTTGTTTATTTTTTATTGAAAACAACCGCAGAATGGCAGATTTCTGGTAAACATATTACTTACTGAAAAGTTCTTCTATTTACCTTATAAGTTGGATGAAGATTTATTTGTATAGTTGGTGAATACTGTAAAGAGTTGTTATGTACTTGGTGGAGTCCTTAATTCTGAAAAAAATGTGTGCCAATACGGAACTGTATATGTACTTAATCAACATCAAGAAACGTGCAAAAACTGGAACTTGCCCAACTTGAAGATTAGTAAATATTTACGTAGGATTAATACAACTTAGAAGGCGTTGTAAAATGATTCTAGTTAATCACTCCATTTTAATTCCGAGGGGCTAAATGAAGTTTTGAAAAGATTATATTTTGAACTTGTTCAGTTTTATTTAATGCCAGTATTTCGCGTTGTTTAGCGAAGCAGAGGAAATCGATATTATTCACTGTGAAAAAAATAACATATGAGCTCAAAAATAAACTATATCTTTTTCGAACAGGGACCCTCCAAATCATCCTCTGTTGCTTTTGACCATCGAAGTATCCATCAAATCCCGATAATTATCGTACAAATATAATAACGTTAATTGGAATTTTTAGCTGCTATTTGTTCTTTTAGCGCGTATCCTGATGTATGACCGGGTGTTGTGTGATGTGCCTTGTACTGGAGACGCGACCTTGCGCAAGAACTACACAATTTGGGCCAAATGGCATTCCAAGAACGGCAACAGTCTACATAGACTGCAGCTCGCTATTCTCAAGAGAGGAATCCACCTTCTGAAATGTAAGCATTTTGCCACTACTATCGTTATTGTAAGGTTCCTGGCGTGGTCAGTTGGTGTCTATCCTAGCGCTTATCTTCTGCATCCTAATCAGTTCTGAACGCAATTGTCAACTGGTAAAATGACGTATTCAGGCAGTATTGGTAAAATGACTTCTATTAGGATGTTTAATGAGTGATTACTCGAGGAAACATCATTCACGAACTCAGTTTCGAACTGCTCGTTGACAGTTTTTGCTTGAGTAAATTAAAGCTAAAATATAATACTGGGCGAAGTCAACCAATCTTCACTCATTCACGAAAATGTTTTTAAGCTGCAGTCTCATTTCAGCTGGAGGTCGACTCGTCTATTCAACATGCTCCTTCAATCCCGTGGAAAATGAAGCTGTCATCAACGCTGCTATCAACTTTTTCGGCACAAACGTCATTCGGCTTTTAGACGTCTCCGATGAACTACCTGGTCTCATCCGAGAGAAAGGGCTTAAAACGTGGTCTGTTTATGCTGACGAGACAACCTCATTCAAATCCTTTGATGACTACAAAGCTCGGAAAAGTGAGTTGCCAGATAAACTGAAACTGCAACCAACTGTGTTTCCTTCACCTGAAGATAAAGCAAACGAGTTTCAATTGGAAAGATGTGTTAGAATATTGCCACAGAAGCAGAATACTGGTGGCTTCTTTGTTGCTGTCATTGAAAAACTGGTCAATAACTCCAAGCGTCAGAAGCTTCAGTAAGTCAGTTCTGTGGATATTCAGGATATCTCATTTTAGTTTTTCCATTCGACTGTGATCTAAATTTTGTGGGTATTGGTCATTTTTAATCTCACCAATAGACACAGGTGAAGCGGATTATCCAGAGGAGGAATAAAAAGTTCTAAACGAGAAACATGTTGATAATGACCGGAAAGTTTTGGGACATCAACTGTATTTTCAAAAATAGTTTTATACATCGAGGCTGAACAGTTGTGTACAATTTTTCTTTATCTGTCTTTTCAGAATTGAATCGTTTGGTAACAACTCTCATCTATCGAACGCCAACGCTAAATCCGAAGATTCAAGCAGGGAGAACTGCTCTGGAAACGCCAATGAGCCTGGATCGGCTGTTGGCGACGAGGATGCGCTTGAGGATTTGAACGCCGATTCACTTTCTTTTGAGAACGCAGCGCCACCCCCAGCTAAACAAGCGAGATTTAAAGGTACCAATCGTCTAAATTATCAAGAATTTGCCCCAGTGATGACAAATTATTCTTGACAAGAAAAGTTTGAGCTTCGTTAAAACCTTATTGGATTTTTCTATAAGAATTCTCGATTTTGGCCTTCCATGGTCGTCTGAATCGGTCCCAGTGAGTGCCTTCTCTGGCTTTATGCCATATCATGCCAGACTATGAACTTTGCAGGGGATCTCAAGTGTGCTAGCACTTGATTCATCAGACAATTTTTTGCGTGAATTTTCACATTTCAGGCAGGAAATTTTTAACACGGTATAGATTGAGATCTGAAGGGGCATAGATTTTCTTGTTTTCATATATTTTTCTTGTGAAAAAAGATGCTCCATTTTTTGTTATTACCTTTTTGTTGTAGGATAGCAGTGAAAAAATGTACTGTGAGATATACAAAAAAGCTATTGTAGAAGTTCCTGGCAATGTTATTTGTTAGCTTGTGATCTCTTCGAATGATAAACTCAGTATGAAATTTCTTGTGTTTGTGACTTCTGAACATTGGTTCTGGTCACGCAATTTGGAGTCTTTTTGCAACATCTAATGTAGATAATTACTTAAGAACTGCCAAACAAACGGAGTTTTTAATATTTGTTTCGCTTTTAGGTTTCAAGGAAGATCCGTTCGTTTACATGAGTGACATCGAAAGTGACCTTTGCGTTGCTTCGTTGAAGAATGATTTTGGTGTCTCCAACAGCTTCTCTTTTCACAATTTGCTGAAGCGCAAAGACACGGATGGTGGGCGCAAAGTTTCCTACACTACAGACATCGTCAGAAGAATCAGTTAGCTACAATCATTTGCTTTTTTAGATTTGCTTAAAAGTGAATTACGACCCAAATATGGACTGTTAATACAAATTTCTTAGTTGATTAATAGACTCCCTCATCTTAGCGGGCTTTCATAACGGGCCTATTCTTTTCAATTCAAAGAATTTATATTTTGTTTTCTACTTTCGTTTTTGTGCTCTCTAATTCTTTCCTCGCTCTTTTCATTTCTTTCAATTTTCCATTTTATTTCAATTTTTGCTTTTTATTTGTTTCCTGTCTTTTTCTCTATCGCTCCCAATCTTTAAGATCTTATTTTTACATTCTTTTTTATAGTAGTCTGTTTGATTGTCTTGATCGTTTTCGTTCTTCTTTCTTTGATTCTTTCTTATTTCTCTCTTCTATTTTTATTTTTTTTCACTCTTTTGCTCTTTGAAATTATTTTTCCTCGACTTTTTTCCTTATAACAACTATCTCTAGTTTCATCACTCTTCTCTCTACCTCTCACACATACGCACACACACACACACACACACACACACACACACACACACACACACACACACACACACATCTCTCTCTCTCTCTCTCTCACGCACACACACACACACACACACACACACACACACTTTCTTTCTTTCTTTCTCGCTCTCCCGTTACGGGCTGTTTTTCTTCTC
This sequence comes from Convolutriloba macropyga, assembly GCF_964194025.1. Classification (NCBI taxonomy): domain Eukaryota; kingdom Metazoa; phylum Xenacoelomorpha; order Acoela; family Convolutidae; genus Convolutriloba; species Convolutriloba macropyga. Next base: position 34,109,983 of record NC_134474.1, on the reverse strand, counting down.
ATTTTTTCTCAGTTTATTCTTTTTCTCTCTCCTGTTCTGTGGGTTTCTTTTCTTCTGTCCTTTATTTTACGTCATTTTTTGTTTCCTATCTCGCTCTGTATCTTTTTTCTTCTGTTTTCACTTTCCTTTTTGTGTTCTCTTATTCTTTCCTTCTCGCTCTTGTTTTTTTCTCAGTTTTCTATTTTATTTTATTGCTTTTTTCCGGCCTTTCTATCTATCTCTCCCTATTGCTTTTTTCCGGCCTTTCTATCTATCTCTCCCTATTGCTTTTTTCCGGCCTTCTATCTATCTCTTTCTTTCTATCTATCTTTTTCTATCGATTTCTGTAGATCTTCTTTCTCTGCAGATCTTTGTTTGTCTCCAATTCATCCCACGTTTTTGGGTGTATGATCTTTCTTTCTTCACCAATTCCTCGCAATCTATCTCTCCTCGCTTTTCCTTTTTTGTCCGCCTTTTTTTCGTTTTTTTAAATTGAAATTTAGGTTAGGGATTTTTTACATTTTCAATCTTAAACAAGCAAGAAGCAGCTCTGTAATTGTTTTGCGGTTTCGCTAGTTGTTTATTATTGCTCAAAAGTAAGAAATGTTTTAACTGCATTTGGAGTGTTTCGATATCGCTAGCAAATTCTTAGTGTTTTATACCATTCTCTTTCATCTTTCTATCTTCTTTTTTTAATTGATTGAATAATTTTCAAATGCTTGCCGTTTTATATCAGTCCCTTTTATCTTTCTATCGGCTTTTTTTAATTGATTTAATATTGTCTAATTGGTTTTTATCTGTTGCTTTGGTCATTGTTGATTCTAGAGTTCAGTTTGATTGTCGCCGTCGTGTTTTTGGTATTCTTCTGGTTATGTGACCGAATGAAAATTTTCTGCCTGACAGATGCTACCTTTCGATCAGTTTTTTAAACCCTCGATCTAAAGTGCGTAAGTTTTTAGTTTATTTTCATGGTTAAGCGTTGTCTTGACCGGCTTACAACAGTCAGAAATAAATTTGGTATGCAAACACTAATTGAATGTCCACTGGTCGTATCAGAAGCGAGAAAGGGGAATTTGCAACGGCTTCTGTGAGTTCTTACTTGATGAAGTGGGGACATGTTGTTGATTCAATCCAGAAAAATCACTTATGTTAATTCCTCCACTCCTTACCTGACCAAAGTTGAGAGAGCATGAAAAAATTGCAGAAAAGTCTATTTACATCATGCGTTGTATAAAAATACTAATATAAAACGTCTATTCTGTTCCATCTGAAAAAGGATGGCATTATCAGTCAAATCAAAATTGTGTGTCAAATTTGAGAACTTAGTTGATCAGCTAATGGTTTTTAATTGCTGTCAAATGGGGTTTGTAGCAACTGTATTCAGTCTTAAGCCAATTGGCCTGACGTTTTGTTTGGTTGTGTTTGATTAATAGCCCCGGTCAGCCTCTCAACGGCAATTGTTTAGCCGCTCTCCTTTTTTAATACTCAAAGAATTTGAATTTTGTTGGGGCACTGTCTTCATCGGTTCACACAATTTCATAATTTTTGAAATAAAATCGCGTGGATCATTTAAGTCACGTCGAAACAGGTGGAGAGAAAACCCAGTGGTTATGTGTGAATTTAAAGTAGATTCTAACAAATCTAAAGGATACTAAAGTGAATGAGTTGCTTGAACAAAATTTCGTTTTCTCGGTTGTTTTTTGTTCTTATGCGTCAATTTCACTTCGATTTGTTACTGTTTGCTCAATTTTATTGATCGGATGGCTGTCTAAATGGTTTTTCAAACCCATTTTTTCCATTTTAGGCCCAGAATTTTTTCTAGTCAATGAAAATTCTGAATTGTAGGTTAGGACTAGTCCTGGTTTTTTAAATTGCTCTTGAACGAAGTTCATAGCAATTATTGTAAACGTGTGTGTCTTTTTACGACTCGAAGAGGAGTATTGAGATTCTACAGGTTTTTTACGACTCGAAGAGGAGTTTTGAGATTCTACAGGTTTTTGTTTTTAGCAGAGAGCAAGCTTGTTCATGACTTGAATTTTGACTTCTTTCTGTTCGAGCTTTTACCTCCATTTTTGATTGTTGACTTCTGTTTTCGAACATTGGACTTTAACAGTAGCTTCGTTCGTAATGTATAGTAATTAGGAACTGCTGGTAATGTTTAGGGTGAAGGTCATTTTGAGATTTTTTGTTCCTATATAGTCATCCCTAATTATCTAAACTACAACAGCACAACCCCCCCCACCACCATCACCACCTATCTACCCCCCCCCAACTTACCCCCCACCTACCCCTACCTCCTCCCTTCACCTAGCTACCCCCACCTCCCCCCCCAACTACCCCAGCACTACCCACCTCCCCAACCTATCTACCAACCCACCCCACTTAATTCCCGCACCTAAAAAATTGTCGCTATTTCTAAAACACTAATGTGGTTTGTTGGGCTACTTTTGTTTTTTTTTCTTGTCTATTTTGATGTTCTGATTTCGGCAAGGTTAGGTTAGAGATTATAATGCACGAAGATTCGAGTCGTTTCCGGTATTCTACCGGCTATGTTTTTTTTGCAAAATTTTCGCTTGACAATTTTGACTTTTCGAGTGACTACGCCCTTGACTTTTTGCGATTCGTGTGATCTAAATTTCTCTCTCAATCTCAATTTCAAGCAGCTGAACTCAATTGGCGGAAATTTAATACTAAAAGTCAAATGAAAAGTGCGCCGAAACTGGTGCCTTTTTACTTTAAATCTTAATGTGGTATATGTTAACCTCTAATGTGGTTATTTGAAGCCCACTATTGAACTTCTTAGTCCCATTTAGGCTCGCCATCCTTCCCTCCCTCCTCCTCTCCCCCCCCCGACTGAAATAGGCTGCAATTGATTAGAGCTCCCACTAGTTGTTCGAGAGCAATTCTTCCGACGTTTAGTCGGTTATGTTTATTCGCTTTACCTTTGATCACGTTTTTCATTTTAAGTGGCGATTTTTGCGTTTGACCCCTGACCTGCCATATTCACTGAATGGATTTTAAATTCTTTCACTCATTGATTTGCCCAATATAGTGAATACAATCAATATCAGCAAAGCGGAATCAAAAGAAACAGGATAAACCGATGAGTCCAATCCTTAAGTCAAAGTACATTAGGTTATCAAGATTAATTAGAGGTTGCTAGCTGGCATTAGTATTTAGCTTAATAGATTTCAGCTTAGAAGCTGAATTTAGTATAATTTTGGAATCTAACTGAAACTGCATACAAAATTAGAACACTTTTTGACTCTTTAGAAAAATTCGGTCAATTTTTGTCTCCTTTTTTCCTTTTCTCCGTCAATCCTGATGTACGTCACGCGGGTCAACGGTGGCGATTTTCTGGAAGTTTACCGGCTATGTTCTTAGCAATGTCTAAGCAACCGGCTATGTCCTTAGCATTTTTCAATAGGTGAACTCCATTGGTGACAGTATAGTTTTAAATGTCAAACGAAAGCGAGATAAAAAATGTTTTTTAAGATAAAATTTTTGTGTTAGTCCGTAATAAGAACATAATTTTAAGCCCCTTAGTGATATTGCTTCCACCCCCCCCCCCTCTGGACACGCACATACACACAAACACACACCTATTAAGCAGCCGACAGCTACAATCAAACCTCGAACTTGTTTGCAAATTAAGCCATTGTCACTTTTTTATTTTGTTTTCCCTGTTGTTTAACCCCTATGATGACAACTCAATCTGAGAGCATCAAAACTGTTTGCCTGATCTAAGATTGAGTTACTCTTTGCCCTTCCATGGGCTTGAGCTTAGCCATTCGCGACTCAGTGGAGCGTGTTGGTTAGATCGGTCAGTTCAGAACCGCTTTTTTTCAACAGATCATATTTGTTAAACCATATTGCAGGCAAAAGGTTTTTACATGATGAAGATTATGAGATCTGAGGGGTTGTTTGTTTTTGGATTTAAATTAATCAGAAAAATCAAACAGAACTACAGAAAAAGAACTACCATCGTTTTTGGTTGCTTCGGAACGAAGTTTAGAACAGTTTTTGTGGTTGTATTCGGCTGTTTCTTTTAATGCAACATATTCTTTGTGCGCTTGAGCAATTTGACTTGTCGGTTACAAACAGAATATACTGGCCAAAAGCGAAGACATTGGGTCGCTGTGTAGGCTTGGTAGTGAAGGGCAATTTTGATTTTTGGTAGGTTCTTCCATATGTTTTGATAATCAGTTGTGCTATTGTATATTGTGTACATGGAAATGGTCGATTTTCGGATTGCTTGTTTTCTGTAGTATCGGCGAATGACAATTCCAAATTAAAAGTGATTCATGCGGGTGCTCTGGTTATGGAGAGACGTATGTCAGAGGAAAGTGATCTGGCTTACCGAATTGTGCAGGATGGATTGTCCCTGATGCTCGACCATCTATCAAAACGCCGCATTTGTATGAAGAGAGGTATGTCACACTTGATCAATTGCTGTTAGGCTGAATTTTGAATTGAGATTAAATATTTCCCTTAACAGTAAGTAGAATCCGATAGAGAGCATTGTTTTGCACAATTTTTGCATCAATAAATATATGAGCCCTGTATTTTTTAAATGATCGATAGAGACTTTGTCTATGGAACTCATTACATATGGCTACATACGGTACTGAATAATAGCAATATAATTTTTCCGACCCCAATTTTGTGGGGGAGAAACTATATGCTCAATTGTGTTTTTCGTTTACTCAATTTTGGACGATTGATATATTCACCGCGCAGATTTGTGATGGTATCATTAGAAAGCCCGTCAAACGTAAGTAGTAACAAACCTATACACCCTAGGCCACTTTTTGGCTGATTTTCCCCAAACATGTTCGATCATGCGCGCGGATGAAAAGTTCTTGGCAATTATTCCCTTTTAGTTTAGGATTGTTGCCTGAGAATTTAAAACACTTACCTGAAATCCAATTGAATGTGGCAGTGTGGAAGTTTATACGGAAAATTAACACACTGTGGAGAATACTGTTTGTATATCCGACAAATGCCTAAGGGCTATAAAACCAGTCTAAATTTGTCAAGAACACTTTTGCGCAGAAATCTGGGCGTCTAATGTGAATAAACTATATATTGGTATTGCGAATACAGGCTTAATTCCTGCTTACGCAATTTTGAAGAACACAAATTTATAGGTTTATAATCAAGCGTTTACACTGTGGAGAATATTGTTTGTATACAAATGTCTGAGGGTTTTAGATCCAGTAAAAACTTTTGCATAGAAATATCTGGGCTCCTAATGTGAATAAACTATATATTGGTATTGCACATGCGAATTACAATGTGACTACATGTGAAACGTCTGGGTAGGAAGCGTTCAACTTTCTGATGAAATTATTACCTAAGGGCTATTTTTAGAACACAAACTCAAACTCGAACTCGTCTGGCTCAGACTGTTAATAGACTTCCCTTTCATTTATTACACAATAAGCCATATGATTCAGACGTATTACGTTTTGACGAAATTCGTATCCGAAAACAACAAGTTCGAACACGATAAATTGAAGTAATTGATTCTTCAATAGAATTTATTTAAAAAAGGAACCAAAAAGCATTCTGAAAGATAATAATTTACTGAAACTTTGACCTCATCATCATTTTGTCCAGCAAAGACCAATTGACAGGGAAGACAATCTTCGATTAGAAAAAACACAAGTTGAGAGTAACTTCCTGCAATTTAGATCAGGTTAATTCATCATTTGAAAAGAAATCATAGTTTGAAGTTATACTAAAAAGTTAGGTACTTGAAGAATCCGAAAAGTATAGAAACATCTTGTTTTGAGTTTTGAAGGATCTATCAGAAAAACGAGTAGTGTCAAGAAGAACATTTGGGTGTAACAACATCTTGTCACCTTAGTTGCAGAGATTACAAATACACAAAAGACGGAAAAAACCTTGTTTGAATTCCGAGCGCGTCAAAAACAAATTGGTATCAGGAAGCAAAAAAAGAACATCTGGAAACCAGAGGAACAGCACTTTGTTTGTCTATCATCAGAGCGCATCAAGAAACCCTAAGCAAGAGGAGTGGTTCAAAACAGAATACTTTTGGAAAGTAAGTTAAAAATCTTCTTTTGTCTTCATGTAGCTCCTCCATCATTTCAACCTATATAACTCATCCACGGATCAAAACAAGGTAGTCGGAAAACATCAATTTTGCTCACATAACATATGTATGAGTCATCAAAAGTCAATTGTACATCTTTTTTTTCCTCTTAATGTGCAAGTCCTAGAGAAAAATTTCTTAAGGAAAAGTTGTTCTATTAGTAAAAACTAACACAAATGCACTTTAAACAACATTACTTTCGCTCATATAACATATGTATGAGTCATCAAAGGTCAATTGTACATCATTTTTTTCCTCTTAATGTACAAGTCCTAGAGAAAAATTTCTTAAAGAAAAGTTGTTCCAGTAGTAAAAACTAACTTAAATATACTTTAAAAAACATCATTTTTGCTCACATAACATATGTATGAGTCATCAAAGTTCAATTGTACATCATTTTTTTCCTCTTAATGTACAACTCCTAGAGAAAAATTTCTTAAGGAAAAGTTGTTCCATTAGTGAAAACTAACACAAAACTATTTTGAAAAACATCAATTTTGCTCATATAACATATGTATGAGTCATCAAAGGTCAATTGTACATCATTTTTTTCCTCTTAATGTACAAGTCCTAGAGAAAAATTTCTTAAGGAAAAATTGTCCCATTAGTGAAAACTAACTTAAATATACTTTAAAAAACATCATTTTTGCTCACATAACATATGTATGAGTCATCAAAGGTCAATTGTACATCATTTTTTTCCTCTTAATGTACAAGTCCTAGAGAAAAATTTAGTAAGGAAAAGTTGTTCCATTAGTGAAAACTAACACAAAACTACTTTAAAAAACATCAATTTTGCTTTTATAACATATGTATGAGTCATCAAAGTTCAATTGTACATCATTTTTTTCCTCTTAATGTGCAAGTCCTAGAGAAAAATTTCTTAAGGAAAAGTTGTTCCATTAGTAAAAACTAACACAAATGCACTTTAAAAAACATCAATTTTGCTCATATAACATATGTATGAGTCATCAAAGGTCAATTGTACATCATTTTTTTCCTCTTAATGTACAAGTCCTAGAAAAAAATTTCTTAAGGAAAAGTTGTTCCAATAGTGAGAACTGACACAAATGTACTTTAAAAAACATCAATTTTGCTCATATAACATATGTATGAGTCATCAAAGTTCAATTGTACATCATTTTTTTCCTCTTAATGTACAAGTCCTAGAGAAAAATTTCTTAAGGACAAGTTGTTCCATTAGTGAAAACTAACACAAAACTATTTTGAAAAACATCAATTTTGCTCATATAACATATGTATGAGTCATCAAAGGTCAATTGTACATCATTTTTTTCCTCTTAATGTACAAGTCCTAGAGAAAAATTTCTTAAGGAAAAATTGTCCCATTAGTGAAAACTAACTTAAATATACTTTAAAAAACATCATTTTTGCTCACATAACATATGTATGAGTCATCAAAGGTCAATTGTACATCATTTTTTTCCTCTTAATGTACAAGTCCTAGAGAAAAATTTCTTAAGGAAAAGTTGTTCCATTAGTGAAAACTAACACAAAACTACTTTAAAAAATATCAATTTTGCTCATATAACATATGTTTGAGTCATCAAAGTTCAATTGTACATCATTTTTTTCCTCTTAATGTACAACTCCTATAGAAAAATTTCTTAAGGAAAAGTTGTTCCATTAGTAAAAACTAACACAAATGCACTTTAAAAAACATCAATTTTGCTCATATAACATATGTATGAGTCATCAAAGTTCAATTGTACATCATTTTTTTCCTCTTAATGTACAAGTCCTAGACAAAAATTTCTTAAGGAAAAGTTGTTCCATTAGTGAAAACTAACACAAAACTACTTTAAAAAACATCAATTTTGCTTTTATAACATATGTATGAGTCATCAAAGTTCAATTGTACATCATTTTTTTCCTCTTAATGTACAAGTCCTAGACAAAAATTTCTTAAGGAAAAGTTGTCCCATTAGTGAAAGCTAACACAAAACTACTTTAAAAAATATCAATTTTGCTCATATAACATATGTATGAGTCATCAAAGTTCAATTGTACATCATTTTTTTCCTCTTAATGTACAACTCCTATAGAAAAATTTCTTAAGGAAAAGTTGTTCCATTAGTAAAAACTAACACAAATGCACTTTAAAAAACATCAATTTTGCTCATATAACATATGTATGAGTCATCAAAGTTCAATTGTACATCATTTTTTTCCTCTTAATGTACAAGTCCTAGACAAAAATTTCTTTAGGAAAAGTTGTCCCATTAGTGAAAGCTAACACAAAACTACTTTTAAAAACTTCAATTTTGCTTTTATAACATATGTATGAGTCATCAAAGTTCAATTGTACATCATTTTTTTCCTCTTAATGTACAACTCCTAGAGAAAAATTTCTTAAGGAAAAGTTGTTCCATTAGTAAAAACTAACACAAATTTACTTTAAAAAACATCAATTTTGCTCATATAACATATGTATGAGTCATCAAAGGTCAATTGTACATCATTTTTTCCCTCTTAATGTACAAGTCCTAGAGAAAAATTTCTTAAGGAAAAGTTGTCCCATTAGTGAAAACTAAGACAAATATACTTTAAAAAACATCAATTTTGCTCACATAACATATGTATGAGTCATCAAAGGTCAATTGTACATCATTTTTTTCCTCTTAATGTACAAGTCCTAGAGAAAAATTTCTTAAGGAAAAATTGTCCCATTAGTGAAAACTAACTTAAATATACTTTAAAAAACATCATTTTTGCTCACATAACATATGTATGAGTCATCAAAGGTCAATTGTACATCATTTTTTTCCTCTTAATGTACAAGTCCTAGAGAAAAATTTCTTAAGGAAAAGTTGTTCCATTAGTGAAAACTAACACAAATATACTTTAAAAAACATCAATTTTGCTTTTATAACATATGTATGAGTCATCAAAGTTCAATTGTACATCATTTTTTTCCTCTTAATGTACAAGTCCTAGAGAAAAATTTCTTAAGGAAAAGTTGTCCCATTAGTGAAAACTAACACAAATATACTTTAAAAAACATCAATTTTGCTTTTATAACATATATATGAGTCATCAAAGGTCAATTGTACATCATTTTTTTCCTCTAAATGTAAAAGTCCTAGAGAAAAATTTCTAAATTAAAAGTTATCACAATAGGGAAGCAAAATTACTTTAAAAGATATGTTGTCTTTACAAATTGTATATGAGTAATCAAAAGTCAACTGAACATTTTTATTGCGTGTACGAGAAATACAAAACAGGTTATTTATTGGAATTTTCCTTAGGTAAAAAATTATGCAGTTTTGAAAATTAGGTTGAAAAATTAACTCGCCAAAAAAATTCTCCAAAAGCACTTTTGTTCAATTTTCTCTCACTTCAAATCTGTGAAAAAAAATGACATCAAAACTTTCCTACTTGAGATATATAAAGCAAATATTGAAATAAACCTGTCATTCAATCAAAGTTCTTCAACCATAGCAAAGATTTCTCGCTTAAACTTATTTAGGCTAAATATCCATGGCAAACTTATTAAGTCATTGTATTCAGGCTAAATGCGGGCTAATTGTCATTATACTTGATTAAAATAACGGTCCCAAAAAGCACTATTGGCACTAATATAGTCTTATTTATTTATCGTTGGCCGTTTACAAACATTAATTGCAACCAAAATTTCAAGCCCAAAAAACATTTCTTGTAGGTAATTTTTTTTAATTAATCAGCAAAGGATTTTAACAGAAATTTTCAAAGTTCAGTAAAACCGCTATGCGCTTTTCTAGAGACTTTCACTTATTTTTAAACAAAACTAAACTTCTTCCTAGAGGCTGTACATTTGTGAAATTTATATGAGAACAAAAACATACCAAAGAGTTCATCTATTTAAATTTTAAGATCAAAGAAAATTTGAGATAAAAATTTGTGAACATAACCAAAAGTTTCTCATCAATAAATAACTACTCATGATTTTTTTGTTGAGGTTGTTCTTCAAAACCATCCTTAAGCAGTTAATAAACGTTTCCAGCAGTCCGTAGAAGCAAACTAGTTCTTATTAGATGTCATAAACTAAGACATAGTTTCTTTAACTTTGTTTTTGAATGAAAAACTAAAATAAAAACGTTCAGACCATTTTGTTGAAGAAGCATTTATTTTGCTGATTTGTTTGGCAGCACCAAAACAGAAATTCAACAACATGAATTTTGTCAAAATTACAGTATGAACTTTGAACGATATGTACTACATATGTATCTGTAGTAACATCATTTTCAACCAATTTACAGAACCAAAAGAAATTTAGTGAGATAAAAGTTGCATATTTCGTAATCAACGGAAAATTTGAGCATCTGTTTTACTTTATATCATTCTGAGTACAAGGATCTGCAAGAATCTAAATTTTTGTTAAACTGACAAAATAAAAAGAACAGAAACAGAATGTTGATTGGTATTACAAAGATAAGCATGGTAAACTATGCTATGCGTTACCAAAAAAGCCAGTTTTTTCCCATGCTATAAAAAGCGGCGATGAAAAATCACAAAACTACAATCCAGAAATCCTTTCTCCTTCAGGAAACTATACAGCTCTTTTACAATCTACTCGAAATTTATGATAAACTTACCAAATGAAGCAAAACATTTGGTTTCTTGGAAAATAAATTGAGACAACTATATGGATTTCAACGCTTTCTTAATGTGTTCGTCAACTTTAGCTAAAATTCGTGATCCTGCAAAGTACGATAATAAATTAGTGTGCAATGAGACAATGTAAAACTTGATTTGCTCATCAGTCTTAACTTTTGGTTGACTGCTGAATTAATTGTGTTCGTCAACCACAAAAATGTTCTCATTTGACTTGTGAGAAAATTCGAACACCGAGGTCACAATCGTCAATTTTGAAAATTCAGTCCATTTTTTCTGTCATATTGCATCTAGAGATTGCTTTTATCAAATTGTTTATTGAACTTCAAAAGCATTAAAAAGCAACACAAATTACCAACGATTTGATTCTGTCACACTTTATTGATAACATATTTGTCTATAAAAGATTTGTGTGACAGTTTTAAAAGGAACCCAAAAAACATCAACAAAAAGTCAGTTGGAAATTTTAAGCAACTGTAGACCGAATTTCTAATCAGATATAAAACTCATTAATAGTAAAACAAGTTGCAAGTCAGTCAAAAACATTCGGGCTTCATCTTAATTTTATCCAGTGTTCTCTGTGTCCACACAAAAAAATCAATTCAACACACAAAAATTCAAACAGATTTTATAGAGACAAGAGTACAATAAAAACTTTCCTTGCTGAAAAAATATTCATTTCGAAGCTTTCAACAACTACAGATCGGTCGTTCTTTTTTTTCTCAATGAATTAGTACTGATTTTTAAAAAACTTAACAACAAAAAATCTTAGGGAAGTAAGCTTGATCTTATAATATACTTGAATCTGGTTGTTGCAACTGGTTGCAATATAGTGAGTTTCCGACTTTTTAAATCATAAACTAAAACAAACCACCTCGGAAAACAAAACGGAGGACTACCATGTTTTTGTGGTGCAATCTCCAATTGTCTCATCAGTATAAGCCCAGTATTTTGAAGGTAATTTTTTTTGCCATACAAAACTGCATTCCCAACTAATATTTGCCAGAATTTAGGATCACCTGTAAAAAACTATGAAAAAATTTTCAAACGGTAAAGTTTCCCCTTCATTGAAGAGGTTTACGCGTAACAAAAAAATTTTGATGCATGTAAATATTTAATGGAAAAAATTAGAAAGCAAACGAAAACTATAAAAGCAAGTTATTTAGTTAGATAAATCATTTTAAAGCATTCAACAACTGCAAACCAGTCGCTTTGATTGGAGTCAAGCAAATTGTTTTCCAAATTAATTTTTTGCAAAATATTTCAAACAAATTAGAAGTGTAAGTTTCTATTTTTCTCACTAAATTTTTCAACAGCAGTTTAAATATAGAAAAATACCAAGCGAAACGTCTAAATATATTCGCTTTTCCTTTTCATCTCTAAAAAAACTGGCTCTTTTTTTTCGGAATTTTTAAAATCAAGTGTACACTTATTGTTTCCATGATTAATTGTGTTAGTGAATTTCAATCAGGTCTTGTGAGCTCACAAAATTCAAAAACCACAAAAGCTTATACAAGGTCAAGATCATTGATTTCATAGATAGTATTTCTTAGGAATCTTAAGTGAATAAGTTAAGTGATTAAATTCCTTGTATGGCAAAAGTTACAATTTATGATCCGTGGACGAGTCTTTTTAGAAGGTTTTTTCAAAGTGTTAATCAGTAATCAAATATTAATATACCTTTTTCTGTTTTAGATGAAGACTTTCAACTGTGACGAGTGCTCGAAGAAGTACAGCAGGAAAGAGAAACTATTGCAGCATATGGAGAAGGAGCATAACACAAAATATGAAAAAACAGCAAGCTATGAATGTGGACAATGTAATAAGAAGTTCACTCAGAGCAGGAACTTGATTCAGCATTTGAAAACAGTTCATGGAAGTCAGACGTACACAAAGTGCAAGCATTGTACACAAATTTATGGCGACACTTCATCGTGTGCTAGACATGAGGAAGACGCTCATGGTACTCACAGAGAGGTTTCCGAGAAGACTGAATGCAATTTGGAGCTACAAGAGAAACAAGCTATTGGAAAGTTTTTTCAGACATTCAGGATACAAGCGGACAACCAAATTGATGTGTTCACTTTTGTCACGGAGCATCTCGAAGACCTTAAATTATTTATGAGAAAAAAAATAGCAGAGCTTGGACCTTTGAAAATTCAGCTCTCTGTTTTTGTACAGATGTTGAAACCAACAGATGATACCAGAGTCGGCTGTCATGCAAATACAAAGTCAAAAGTTCTAACAACAGAACTATCAGATGATCAAATTTTTGAAATGGTTGATCAAATGAACAGTTCAATCCAAATTTTTTCGACGGGTGGAAGTGGATTCGTTGTTCAGAAGATTGATCACTTGGATATCAACATTAACAAATTCAAGCCTATCAGAGGAAGCAGTTACATTGCTACACCAGCTGCCCTAGTGGGAAACAATTTTCTCCTAAATATTCGAAACACTGACAACAAATGTTTTGCATACTCAGTGCTTGCAGCAATCTTTCCAGAGAAGGAGCATAAACAGCGGCAAAACAAATACAAGCCAAGTTTGCACAAACTGAACTTTGATAATATCGAGTTACCGATGTCTTTGACGGATGTTCCAAAGTTTGAGAAACAAAACAATATTGGAATTAATGTTTTTGGTTTCGAAAATAACAAAATTTTGCCGCTTTACTTGTCTGGAAAGGGTACACATAAAGTTATTCCTTTGTTGCTGCTGACTGATGGACTTACTAGTCATTACTGCTTGATAACAAACTTTCACGCTTTCATGGCTCGGCAGTTTGGAAAAAGGAATCATAACCGGTATAAGTACTGCGAACGTTGCCTTCACGGATTTTGGAATTCAACGGCACTGGAAAAACATTTGGATTTATGTGGGGGGCATAAAGCTGTTCATATTACTATGCCAACGGAAGACTCAAAAATTGAATTTACAAACTGGCATAAAACGTTTTCAGTTCCCTTAGTGATTTATGCCGACACAGAGGCTGTCAGCCTTAAGCACGACACCTGCCGCCAGAATCCTGAGAATAGCTACACCTTGAACAAAGAAACTCAGAATCCTTGCGCAATAGGTTTTTGTGCTGTTGATAAAGCTGGTGGAAGTGATTATTACAGTTTTGAAGGTGAAAAATGCATCGAAGAGTTTTTTCAGTGGCTCAGAGAGAACGCTAAATCTATTTCTGAGAGAAAACAGAATCATAGACGTCTCATAATATCTGATGAAGAACGAATGAGGATGATTGATCAGGGAACAAGATGTGTTATTTGTCAGAGGAGTTTAAACGATGAAAAAGTAATCCATCATGATCACTTTACTGGTGAAATATACGGAGTTGCACACAACAGCTGCAATCTGAAGCTTCGTACGCAGACGTTTACGCCAATTTTCTTCCACAACCTAAGCAAATACGATGCACATCATCTACTGAAATACATTGAAATTCGCTCGGAAGAAAAATTGACAGTAATACCTTGCAACAGTGAGACATACATCTCATTCTCGTTCTTTGTTCCTGTTGGTAAAAGCAAAGATGACAAGCTATTATATGAAGAATTTCGTTTCCTTGACAGCTATCGTTTTTTATCCGGGAGTCTTGACACTCTGGTTACAACACTCGAAACAAAGGACTATTGTCAATTATCTAAACATTATCAAAAATATTGCGACATTTTGCAAAAGAAAGGAGTTTTCCCATATTCGTTTCTCGATAGCTTTGAGAAACTCTCTGAAAAATCGTTGCCTCAATATGGTGATCAGTGGATAAATTCATTGTCTGGTCAAATTGATGTTTCTGAGGAGGATGTTCAGCATGCTAACAAAGTTTGGAATATGTTTGGCTGCAAAAGCTTAGGTGACTATCTCATGTTGTATCTCAAAACTGATGTCATTCTTCTGGCTGACGTGTTTGAATAATGCCGAAGACTCTTTGATCAGGTATATGGATTAGACCCCTGTCATTACTATAGTGCACCTAATATTTCATGGGATGCAATGCTGAAAACAACTAAAGTGAAGTTGGACTTGCTCTCTGATATAGATATGCTGTTGTTTTGTGAGAGATCCATCCGTGGAGGATTGAATGGAATTGGCGAGAAACGGTACATGAAAGCTAACAACAAATACTTGAATGACTTTGATGAAGGAAAACCAAGCACGTATGGACTTTTTCTGGATGTCGTTAACTTATATGGTGGAACAATGATGAAAAAACTGCCAACCGGAGGATTTGAATGGTCAGACATCAGTTTGGAAAAGATCATGCAAACATCTGACGAAAGTGATGTTGGGTACTTTGTAATGGTTGATTTGATTTATCCTAGCAACTTACATGACTGTCACAATGATTTCCCTCTGGCTGCTGAGAAGTTAAAAATCGATGCTGAGATGCTTTCTCAGTATCAGGTAGAATTGGGAAACAAGACCAGTCATATCCCAAAGCTTCTGGAAACGCTTCAGTCAAAGCAGAATTATGTATGTCATTATTCAGTTCTAAAGTTTTATTGTCAACAGGGGCTCCAAGTAACTAGACTACATAAGACTCTGAAGTTCAACCAGAGTGACTTCATGAAGTGCTACATTGAGCAGAATACAAAGTTGCGACAGCAACCCGGTATTAGCACTTTCGAAAAAAACTTTTTCAAATTGTTGAACAATTCATGCTTCGGAAAGACGATGGAAAATTTGAGATGTCGATACAAGATGGTATTTGTTGAAAATGAAGAGAAAGCAAAATTTTACTGCAACAAGTACAATTTTGAGAAGTTCACTATATTTCGAGAGAACCTTGTTGGGATCACTCTTAGCCAGAAAGAGATCAAGTGGAATAAACCAACTTATCTGGGTGCTGCTATTTTGGATCTGTCAAAACTACACCTGTACAGGTTTCATTATGAAGAAATGGGGCCTTTGTTTGACAAAAAAGCTCGAGTGATGTATCGTGACACTGATTCTCTCTTTTATGAAATTGAGACGGATGACATTTACGAAGATCTCAAACAGCTGAAACACGTACTTGATTTGAGTGATTACCCCAAGGATCATCACTTACATAGTGAATTGAACAAAAAAGTGCCACTTAAATTATCAGATGAACTGAATGGTGACATTGTGATGGAAGCAGTTTTTCTGAAACCAAAAGCTTACTCTGTAAAAACTTTGCAGAAAGTCAAACAAAGTGCCAAGGGTGTGAGCAAACATGTGAAAAAGACACTTCATCATGATAAGTTCAAAGAAGTGCTCAAATCAAAATCACCATTGAGAAAACTAGTAACATCTATAACTAGTGACAAACACACAGTCAACATAACAGAGTCTAACAAAATTGCTTTGAGTGCATTTGACGATAAACGTTATTATCTGAGTGACGGTATAAGCTCATACGCGTATGGACACTACAAAATTGGTCACAAGCGGAAACAGCCCTCGGAAAAACCTCAAAAGTCCTATATTGAGATCAGTGAATGTGAAACCGCCAGAGATTTAACTGAACAACTTGATACTGAGATTGAAGAAACCTTTTCACCACCTGATCCTGGGTTCTGGAAAACTTCTCAAATTGAATCCGATGAGGAAGAAATATTTGATTTCGATGCAGCTCCAAAAGAAAAGCCGTTCTCAAGATGTCCATATATCGATTTCGAAGCAGAGGAAGAGCCGCCTGCAAAGAAGCAACGCATGTCCAGCAAACGTTAAACATTGACGATGCTGCCCAACTCCACCCCGGTTGGGAGTCTCAAGAAGTTTCGACGAGGAGATACAATAACCTGCGACTGCTCCGCGCAGGAGCTTCTTGTGACAATAACAGCTTTTATAGGGGATAGCTGCCCAACTCCACCCCGGTTGGGAGTCTCAAGAAGTATTGACGAGGAGATACAATAACCTGCGACTGCTCCGCGCAGGAGCTTCTTGTGACAATAACAGCTTTTATAGGGGGATAGCTGCCCAACTCCACCCCAGTTGGGGTCTCAAGAAGTATTGACGAGGAGACACAAAAACCTGCGAATGCTCCGCGCAGGAGCTTCTTGTGACAATAACAGCTTTTATAGGGGATAGCTGCCCAATTCCACTCCGGTTGGGAGTCTCAAGAAGTATTGACGAGGAGATACAATAACCTGTGACTGCTCCGCGCAGGAGCTTCTTGTGACAATAACAGCTTTAATAGGGGATAGCTGCCCAACTCCACCCCAGTTGGGGTCTCAAGAAGTATTGACGAGGAGACACAAAAACCTGCGAATGCTCCGCGCAGGAGCTTCTTGTGACAATAACAGCTTTTATAGGCGATAGCTGCCCATTTCCACTCCGGCTGGGAGTCTCAAGAAGTATTGATGAGGAGATACAATAACCTGCGACTGCTCCACGCAGGAGCTTCTTGTGACAATAACGGCTTTTATAGGGGATAGCTGCCCAACTCCACCCCGGTTGGGAGTCTCAAGAAGTATTGACGAGGAGATACAATAACCTGCGACTGCTCCGCGCAGGAGCTTCTTGTGACAATAACAGCTTTTATAGGGGGTTACAAGCTTTTCCACATGTCCATACAACACAAATAGATGTTGAAGAAGATGCTGACGGAGAAGCAGTTTTAAATGGGTACAATTATAAAACTTAAAACAATGACTTAAAACTGAGAATTGTGTCTTAAATTTTTTTAGATGCTTGTCATAAGTAGTTTATTGTTTGTTCTTAACATTGCTTTATTAATTTAATTTCTTAGTTCGTTTCATTTTTACAACTAAAGCAAAATAATAGTTCCAAGCTATCTGTTAACAGCATAGTTTTTTGTTTCCTCGGACTCAATAAATAACCATCAAGACACAAGATAATGTTTGAGTAAATAACCCATAAAAAAGGTACCTCTCTATTTCAAAATGAAGTTGAGGTACGTGTTTTACATATTCAGGCAACAATCCTAAACTAAAAGGGTATAATTGCCAAGAACTTTTCATCCCAAGAACTTAATTGCCAAAAATAATAGTTCCAAGCTATCTGTTAACAGCATAGTTTTTTGTTTCCTCGGACTCAATAAATAACCATCAAGAGACAAGATAATGTTTGAGTAAATAACCCATAAAAAAAGGTACCTCTCTATTTCAAAATGAAGTTGAGGTACGTGTTTTACATATTCAGGCAAGAATCCTAAACTAAAAGGGAATAATTGCCAAGAACTTTTCATCCGCGAGCATGATCGAACATGTTTGGGGAAAATCAGCCAAAAAGTGGCCTAGGGTGTATAGGTTTGTTACTACTAACGTAAAATGTCATTTTAAAAAGATTTTTGAATTTCGCTCTCTCCGAGGAGTTATCGAGGTTTAAATGTTAGCATGTTAAATGTTAAACATTTGCCTGATTTCCGTTGCTTTTATCACATTCTCCTTAATCTTTGCTCTTTGCTCAATCTTTGATCAATATTGGTAAAAGATATGTTGAGATTGTTAACTATAGTGTTATTGGTTTCATCTTAATGGATAGAAGAGATTGAATTTTTGAAAATTATGGTTTTTAATGTGAAATGGCACGAAATATGCTTCTTCAGCACACTTTGTACCAACTAACTGGGAGTACTGAACTAAAAACTGCTAAACAATCTTCGTTTACTCTTTGTTGTAGCTGCGAAGCTTTAAGCTGAGCGTAGCTATATTGCGGTGATTTTGGCTTTTGTTTTGTCGTCTGACGCTCTTTTTCGTTTTACATTTTTTCACGCCGCAAGCTTCAGAAGAGCAATTTTGTCAATTGCTCTCGAACGAAATTAAAGCAATTATTGTAAACGTGTTGGTCTTTTCGATAGAAATGTTTGCTTGACCATTTTTAGCGGTTTTGTTCTAAAACACTGACTTCTGAAGTGACATTTTCACACTTCACTTCATTTTTAGTGATTTCAATTGCTCTCATTCAGAAATGAAGTTTGTTTCTAATATCAAAGAGATTGTTTGTGGTTGAGTACCAATGCCGTTGTGGCTTAGTGGATAAGATGTCTGACTGCTATATCCAGGAAGTCGCGGGTTCGAACCCCTAAAGGGTTCAAGTTTTGCGGCTCCAAAAATTGAAGCTAAATTTCCCCCATATATTTTGTACGAGAGCGATTCATCCGACGTAATTTGGTTATGTTTGATTTTTTCATGCCGCTCTTTCTCTGCTCTTTTGTTAATTTTGTGGGTGACGTCAATTCTTGAAAATTTGGTGGTGAGTTTGAAGCCTGGTGACTAGAATTAAAAGACGATCTCACATTTTTTAAAAAAGAACTTCTCAGTTTGGAAAAGTTTCAATTCAATTCTGTATCTGATGCTATATAAGTTCTACACCACGTACGTTGTTTCGCAGCTGTTTCAGCAATCTGCGAGCTATGCTTTTTAAAAGAAGCCGTCATTCTCTTAACGGCAATTTTTCGTCTAACGAAAGGAGGTATCCTTTTAACGACTCCAACAGGAGTATTGATATTCTGCTGGATTTTTTAAGCTGAAAACAGTTGTTTGTTTATGACTTTAAGTTTGAGTTTTCTGTTTTCGAACTTTGGACATTAACAGTAGATTAGTAAACATTACTTAGTAATAATTAGGAAGTGTTGGTTTCTTCCAATAATAGTCCCTCCTGCCTATCCAAACCACGGTCACTTTCTACCACCTCACCCCCTCTCACCTAACATATCAGCCCACTTACACCCTCCAACTTTGCTACCTACCCGCCAACTTAGCTACCCCAAACGTCCCTTTCACTCCCTAACCCTGGCCCGATAAAACCTGAACTGAAAATTGAATTATCAGTTTTTAAATACACTTTCTATAGTTTTATTTAGCGTTAAGTTTCTGATTTATGTGAGGTGTCTTTAGAAATTGTTTTGCAGGAATGTTTTCGATATTTTGGTGGCTGTTTTTCTTAATTCGCTGTACCTTTCGATAACGTTTTAGAGAAGTCACGACCTTCACGTTTAACTCCGGACTTACCTCATTCACTGTTACGCACTGACTTTTAAGGTCTTTCTTGTGGTGTTATTGAGATCAATATTTGAAATAAATGATATGAATTATTGTCTTTTTCATGGACTTATTTTGGGGTTTCACAGTGCTGTTTTTAGCGGATATATTTTGATTAATTTAGCTAGTAATAGCCTTCTATTGAGCGGTTCGGATGCGCGATATATCCTCTAGTTAACTTGGGTTTTAGAGCTTTATTTAGCCGCAATATAACACTAAAGAAGCTCTTTTCTATTTTAGTTATTTTTGGGAAGAATTTCCAATTCAATCTTTAATTATTATAATAGAAATGATGACAAAGTTTCAATGATAGAATAAGAAGTTTTAAGTTTTTACTGAGTTTGATTAGCAACTGATCGCTAGGCTGGTTCTCCGGTGTTCTGGTGATCGTCGTTCCGCAGGGCTGTACCTTGGGCTGTATTGGTCCTTCGCAAATATTTACTGATCTGCAAGTTGGGCAATTTCCGGCTTTTGTACGTCTCTTGATGTTTGTTAAGTACATATACAAGTTCCGTTTTAGCACCTACTTTATCAGAATAATTACTTCACCAAGTACATAGTTTCTCATGAAGTTATTTACCAATTATGCGAATTCATCGTCAGGGAACTCAAAAAAGTAAACATTGAGGCTTTTAGGCACTTGATATGTTTATCAGTAAACTGTCAATCTGCGGTTGTTTTTAATAAACATAAACATTTTAGGGGTTACAGGCCTAGATGGAAATACTAGCTATATATGGCCTTGAGATCTATCTGAATATGAACTAAATTATAGCACTTATCTATGGATATTTGAAGGAAAATCATCACGTAACTATGAGGGACGAAGTAGGGGCGTGACATTAACCGTTTCAACTGGATGGATTTTAAATTCATTTAGCTATTGAGGTAACCAATTTAGTGAATGTGGTCAAGGTCAATCAAGCAAAAGCAAAAGAAACTGGATAACCGACAAAGCTTGCTCATTAATTCAGAGTGCATTAGGTTATCAAAGTTCATTATAACGGTTTCTGGCTGACAATAAATTTAAGCTCAAAAGCTTTTAGTTTAGAAGCTGTCTTAAGTGTAATTTAGAATCTAACAAAAACTGCTCACCAATTTAGAATGTATTTTGATAATTAAAAAATTTCTTTCGATTTCTTTCATATTGCAATTATATTAAGAATTTGTTTTTAAAAAATTGTATCAAGCTACGACCTGGAACAACTATTTTTTTTTCAATAGACGTACAGCGATGGAGAGGCCTGTTTTGGTCTCATCGTGGCTTTATACATTCAAAAAGGATTCGGAATGTATTTGGAAGCTGTTCTGTTTAGTCTTTTGCTTTTTTTTTCATGCCACTTGCAGACAAGTCTTTTTGATTCAGAGGTTTAATTAGTAAGAGGTCCTTTTTGCGTTCAAATGAGGCTCAGTAGACAGGTGTTATGTTTTTCCTAGAAAATCTCATGGTTTTTCTCCGGCAAACCTCCGAGAAAAGTTCATGAATTTCGTATTCTTGTTCTTTTCGTTGTTTTCTGACTTAGTTGCGTTAATCAAAGGTCCTACAGGCTATTAAAAGAGATAGAGGTTGAACTTTTTAATGCTGTCAGTTGATATCTAGTGGCTTATATATGTCTTTAAATTTTAAATGTCGGTTATTTTTTGCCACCTTCTAACCTTATTGCTGTCAACTTGCAACTTAGTGTCATTAAACATTTCTCAGATATTCTTTCTAGTAAATATATAGTGAAATTAATCTGTATGGTTGTTTTGTTTTAATGGTTGGCTTTTATGACGTAAGAATTAAATGTTGTGAACAATTTCTGATTTTTTGTTCCATCTTTTTTGTCTCAACTTGTGGCTTAGTCTTACTAATGAACTGTTGGCACCTTCTTTCTATTGAAATAACCATACAGATTAATTTCACTAGATATTTACTAGAAAGATTATCAGACAAGTGTTTAATGACACTAAGCTGCACATTGGCAAAGTGGCAAAAAAATAACCGATATTTGATATTTTAAGACATTTATAAGCCATTAGATATCAACCGACAGCTTTAAATAGTTTTACCTCTACTTCTTTGAATATCCAGTAGGACCTTTGCTTAATGGAGCTAAGTCATAAGATAATAAGTTCACAAAAAAGTTTTACTTGACAGTTGCCCATATGTTTTTTTGTCTTGACATTGAAGACAATTCCGATGGGCGTTAAAAAAGGCCCAATTGAACTTATGTAACGTTTTAAAAAAAGCGTAATTCGAGATTTTTCTAGCAAATTTTAATTCAATTTCAGATTTTTTGTTCTTTTTGTGGTCGTGTCGTGTGGCGTGTTCTGAATAATGTGAGGTCTCAATAGTTTCCCATGGAGCTATAAGTGAACTTATTTAATATCTTTAGTTGAAGTCTCATGGTTTTAATTACTTTGAGTTCATTTGTTTTCAAAAATCAATATAATTTTCATATTGGTCTTTATGTCAAATTTTAACTTTGTCTTATTTATGACAGATCGCATCTACTTTCTTGTCATTAACTTTGATCTCTGCCGGTTTTGTCTTTTAACCAGGTTTTTTTAAATATTACATACAAAATTTTGTGAGTTTTTGATACGCTCAAAATTTCTTTTTCTTTTGTTTTCACATAACCCCCTATAAAAGCCGATATTTGTTGTGACTTTTCTTTTTTGCATCAGAAATTTAAATGGATTTTTGAACTTTGCCTCTTTTTGTTCTTGTGTTTGTCGACTTGTTACCTAGTCTCATTGGGTACAGGTCCCATCTGCTTTGTAGTGAAGTACACGTTAATTTCCTTAGTTTCGGTTTTATCCCATACTAATTTGATTTTGCTGCTGTTTTTTTAAATAGATATTGAGTTTCGCCCGTAATTATTAATTGCTCTCAAACGAAGTTTGTAGCAATTATATTAGTCCTGTCGGTCTTTTTTATGCGATTTTTCGGTTGACCAATTTTTCGCCTGACGCATGATTTTTCGTCCTCAAAAACGGGATAAACAGGTAGCGCCCAGTGGGCATTAAATGCTTTTAGAGCCTTTGAGCTCACTAGTTTTCAAGTATGCGATTCACAGAATCTGTTTTGGAGACTTATACTTATGGTGCGAAGGGCGGTTCTTAGAGATTGACCCCCCCCCCCCCCCCACTGTTGCCACGCCATCAGCCCCCCGGTGCCCCCTTCCCGCTGCGCTCACTTACGCCCCTTCAATTAAGCTAAAGCTAGCCTCACTAAACCGTGCCTAGCTACTGGCGAAGCCAACCGGTCGTTTGAGAGCAATTCGCCCGACGTTCGTCGGTTATGTTTGTTTTTTGTCGTTTTGTTTTGCTTTTTGTCTTGTTTCGTAGTGTCATTATTGGCAGGTCTCATGTTTCCTCTAATTAGGTTTTATTTAATTAGTGGTTTGAGTGTATAACGATTTTTTTTATGCATAAATTGTTTTCCGACCAATTTTTTCCTATATCTTACTCATTTGGTAGACGTTTATGTCAAATTGTGGATGAGCCGCGTCGGAACATCTGGTGCAAACGCACATTACCCTGCCTTTTGAAATTAATGTGTGTGGCAAAAGTAACCCTGGTATTTAAAATCCTCAGCGGGGATCGGGAAAATTTTAAATGTGCCTTACTTAAATAATCGAGAAGCAGATACTACTTCGGTAGCGAATGCGGCCTGCAATGCTGTCCTATCCAATCCTTAATACAAAATTTTTGGTCGGATTAGCTTTATTTCATTCCGAATTTGTTTTAGATGACGTGACCAAAGTCCTTATCAACGATTCTGTGTCTTTTAAAAACTTTTCGGGAAATACCCAAAAAGAATTGGAAGACACTGGCAGTGGCTGCATCATAATCACATTTGAACCTCAAAAAGAACAACTTTCTGTCAAACCCGATTGTGACGCTTTGATGAGTGATTTTGCCTTTTGTGCATGGAAAGGCCGATATACTGTGCGTGCTTATGTGAAAGCGTGCGAGAAAGAACATTTTATGAGGCTGGCCGGCTATTCTCATGATGAGGTAAAGTCAATGAGAGAACATTTGCCCAAGCCTGTTGTCAATGAAAATGCATCCACGGATGAATCAATGAAGACTGAATCTGTGGACAATATTTGCGTTTCCAGTAGTTCAAACAAACCAGAAAACAACGTGAAGGAAGATGGTGTTGTTATTGATTGCTCTGCAACAGAGGATAAAAATATTGATTTATAAAAATTGTTTTGACTTTCTCTGCTGGAAAATAAATTTTCTTGCTTCTTCATGCGTTCTTAGTATGCACGCAACAACTTTGATAGTAATAAAAATAGAGGCAAGAGTTGCTTCTGAAAACAAACGCACCAACCTTAAATTACAGATATTGTCGAGATAATGGGTGAGAGTACAAGCTCATGGTTAATTACTCTCAAACGAAGTTTGCAGTTAATTGCTCTGAAACGAAGTTTGTAGTTAATTGCTCTCAAACGAAGTTTGCAGTTAATTGCTCTGAAACGAAGTTTGCAGTTAATTGCTCTCAAACGAAGTTTGCAGTTAATTGCTCTGAAACGAAGTTTGCAGTTAATTGCTCTGAAACGAAGTTTGTAGTTAATTGCTCTCAAACGAAGTTTGCAGTTAATTGCTCTGAAACGAAGTTTGCAGTTAATTGCTCTCAAACGAAGTTTGCAGTTAATTGCTCTGAAACAAAGTTTGTAGTTAATTGCTCTCAAACGAAGTTTGTAGTTAATTACTCTCAAACGAAGTTTGCAGTTAATTACTCTCAAACGAAGTTTGCAGTTAATTGCTCTGAAACGAAGTTTGTAGTTAATTGCTCTCAAACGAAGTTTGTAGCAATTAATTATATTAGTCCTGTGGTCTTTTTTAATGCAATTTTTCGCTTGACCGATTTTTCGTCTGACCCTTTTAACCTTTCGTTGCCCGGAGCGCATTAAGTGACTGAGCACCTCTCTTAGAGCCTTAAGTCTGTTTTACTGTTTTAAGGCGACAACTTCAAGGATTTGGAAATCTTCTCGTCGAGCCCTACCAACCTCCTCCCCCCCCCCCCAGGCTTGACCCCCCCCCCCCCCACCTAAAGCTAGCATACCTTAGCCCCAGCTGACTACTACCGAAGCCAACCGCTCGCCGGTCGTTTGAAAGCAATTCGCCTGACGCTAGTTTGGCCTTGTGATATACTTGTGTATCTTTCAAGACATTGTTTCAGATGTATATGGTTTGATATCACTTTTTTGAAGCACAGGTATGGATTTCGCCGAGGCCAGATTGCACGCGTGCTGTGCCTCTCTGGGTTTCTATGATGAAGCCACGGGGGTGTATACGAAAGAACCTGATTGTGAACTTAGTTGCAAAGAATTGATCAGAACTTTGAAAAGAGAGGACGACACTCGACAAGTGCGGAGAAAAGTGGGATTCTTAAAGGTGTTCGAAAATGATTTAATCAGTATAATTTGCACATACCCCGATGACACGGAGCTCTTCGACTCAGTTGTGCGTTTGATGCAGAATTTAAGCAGTCCTCCAATACTCTGTTTTGGTAATATGCCAACAGATCCACAGTTTAGAAGTTATTACATGGAACTGGAACGGTACCTCAGAAGCTACAAGCAAGCTTTCGTAAATGAAACTCTAATTTACAACATCGGCGTTAGAATCAAATACATTTTAGAATCCGATGACGCTGAAGATGAAGAAAGTCAATTGCTGATTGAGAGAATTTTGATTCTGCTCCGTAATATTTTACATATTGACTCAAATCCGACGGATGAAAATCGAACCGATGATGATGCCTCTGTCCACGACCAAGTTATCTGGGCCATGAAGAAGACGGGAGTGGAAGCAATTTTGAAGTACCTTGCTATCAATGAGGACCAGTCAAAATGGTGCATGCACGTTCTTGAAATCTTATTCCACATGTTGCGAGATCAGAGTCCAGAACTTCTCGCATCGACCCCGGCAGTTCAGATTTCGGACATCCAAGAATGGCAGAAAAGTCAGAAGGAAGCAGAAATTGAAGCCAAAGAGCTTTGCACTTTATTGTTGAAAGAGAAAGAGCAGCGCAAATGCAGAGCTGCGGTTAGCAGCACGCGGCATTCGAGATTTGGAGGTTCCTACTATGTGAAGAATTTGAAAGCGTTGAATCCTAACAATACTTTAATCTACCACGGTACACAGTCGAAGGCAAACTACATTTCGTTTGATGATATGAAA
Organism: Convolutriloba macropyga; assembly: GCF_964194025.1. Lineage (NCBI taxonomy): Eukaryota > Metazoa > Xenacoelomorpha > Acoela > Convolutidae > Convolutriloba > Convolutriloba macropyga. The sequence continues at coordinate 34,084,114 of NC_134474.1, read as the reverse complement.
CCAGGAAAAAGGAAGCCGAAAAGGTTGCAACCGATTGATGACCGGGCAGTTCCTCGGAGGTCAACCAAAGTCATTCGGCAGTTTCTAAAAGAGTTTGTAAATGAACTGTTGGAGGACGCTTTCAACAATTTAATGCATGCTGCAAGTGATGCAATCAGGCGTGAAAAGATTCAGTATAATGATGAGTCATACTTTCTGTGGTCTATGGGATTTTTTCTGGAATTCAACCGATGTTACAAGTTTAGACCTGAGTTCATTTCTGAAGTTTTGTCATCTCAAATTTTTTCGTTTATCCATTTGAAAATGGGGGAATATTACGAACTGATGTTGCAGGAAAAGAAAACACAATATGTAGCAGTTTCATGGGCTGAACGAATGCATTTTGCTCTCAAAGCTTTCGGCGAACTTCTGAAGTCGTGTGAGAAAATGGGCAATCATAAGGAAAAGGACGTTCAGCGATCGGCTGATATTTTGAAACGAAACCTATTTTACAATAGCGAATACCGAGATCTCTTTATCAGCTTCATGCAAAGATTTGATCAGACTAAAATGAGCAAAAGTTACTTGAAAGATTTAGTTGAAACAAATCACGTATTTCTCAAAATGCTGGAAGATTTCGCCTCGAAAAAGAAATTGATCATAAAAAAGAAAGGAGGCAAGAAAAAGAAGAAACCTCAACAGAGGAATCAAACTGGTGGAAAGTCCGGAGCGAAAAGCAGTGGAAGCCAAAACAAGAATAAGCAGGAATCAGAGGAAGCTAAGCGTCAAGCTGAGTTGGAAAAGCTCGAACTCCTTTGGGACAACATTGCGCCAAGTTTGTGTGGAGTCTTTCAAGGTCGAATATCGCCACCCGAACAAACGATGATGCCTTTTGACCCTCTCAGTGATGTATCACTGGAAGATCAAAAGCAAATGGCCGTTGCGAGACTGCAAAGATTACTTCATAGTGTACAGAAAGTGGAGAACTCGGATGATAATCAAAAACCGGAAATTGAATGCAATGAAGTAATTTCGGCCGCAAAAGTTGTCGAACTGTTACGAGAATGTCGGAAAGTTTGGACTGAAGGCGAAATTTTTGGAGCGGTTGATGCTTCTGTTGAAGAAGAATTTGACATTTTGAGATCAATCCACTTTGCAGATAAAATTGACATCTCAGCATTTAAAAGCAGTCTGGGCCAGTTTAAAGATTTTGAACATTGGGCTGAAATTCCAGATTTTTTCAGTGAAGCTGTCAAAAATTCGGAAGATAAAGCTGATAATTCTGAGGATGATGGTGCAGGTGATGATGTGGAAAATAACGAAGCCTTGTTTGAGGAGTTAGTCGATGGTGGCCTGCTATCTGATTCCAGTTCGAGCGACGATGAAATGCGAAACTTGGAGTCAAATGAACAATATTTTGATTTTAATTCCCACTTACACCAGTATGCAAGGCACGATGTCGTCAGGTGTTACTCATATTTGCTTCAGTTTTTCCGAACAAATTTCTCACAAACCAATAAAAGTGTGTTAAAAATGCTGCATAGAATTGCGTGCGATTTAAGTATGCCTGGTTTGTTGTTCCAAGCGTCCTTGTTCAAGATTCTCAGAGACATTCTGAGAGAAGCTTCAATAAGGACACAAAAGCAAAAGTTAAATTTAGACTCAACTATGAACGAATTGGTCACATTTTCAAAGTACTTGATAAAACAATTTGTGAAAGCGGCACAGACTAATAAAGACATTTACATGGAGTTGGTGTTCTGGAAAGATACGTCAGTAGCGGCTGAAATTATTGACGGTTACGGAACGTACGTTAAACATGGAAGAAGCGGTGAAGATTTCCGAATTGTTTTTACGGAGGAAAACAACGCTGAATTGATAAGTTTGTTCAAACAGTATCAGGAATCGGAACAGAATGAAGCATCAGGCGGTGTGGTAGAATTCATAATGGCAAACTTTTCCCGAGAACTGAATAAACCGAAAGTGGTAGCCAATCAGCTAAAATCATTGGGCCTGGTCACCGATATGAACGAACTGAGAATGGTCTCGGGTCGCGAGAATTTAGGCGTATGGCGACCAGAGCATGAAACTGAGCTGAAGTTTTTGTGGGAAGAATTCCACGAGAGCGAAGATCCGTTGACTGAGATTTACAATGCGATGGTTCATAAAAAGCCAAAAGTGAGAATTATACAGAAACTACTGGCATTGGGGTTGGCTAACAACAAAAACGAAATCATGAAACCTGACATTTGGCCCGAAAGTTTGATCGAAGAGTTGAAAAATCTGTTTGAGGAGCATAATGGCCAGCCTGATTTGCTGCGTGAAATTTTGGACAGACTTTCAATCCCGAAGTCGAGGAAGCAAATTGCGAACAAATTAGTCGACTTGAAGTTGGTGGAAAATATTGCAGAGCTGAGACCACAGAAGTCTGCTGGAGTTGCCGGAGGAGGTCCCAAGAAGTCTGGAAAAGCCGCGAAGGATTGGGATGAGCAGGAAATTTTAGAACTGCAGGAACTGTATGGAAAGTATAGAAAATTGAAGCTAATTTTAGAGCACAAGACATTCGAAGCGTCGCGAAAAGAAGTAATTGAGAAGATGAAAGAGTTGAATTTAGACTACAAAGCAACTGGTGTTACGAGTAAAAAGAAAGGAAAAGGGTTGAATTTCTTAGAAGCTAATGACTTACTTCAAGAAGACGATTTTGACATCGAAGAACAAATGGCGAAGGACGAAGCAAATAGAAAGTCAACCAAGAAATCAAAATCACGCTACAAAATGGAGTCTATTAGTCAACCATTGCCAAATGGGGAATTGTCCTCAAATGCCAAATCACAACTTGCAACATTCGTCAGGAATATTGTGAAGAAAAATGAAGGTAGCTATAGTGCGTCTGTTAACTGGCTGGTAACCAGTTTGAAAAGTGCTGCTGACGTTAAGAAGGAGTTGGAAAATGACAGCGACCAGGATAACAATGATGAAAGTTCCCAGGTTTCATTTCCTTTGGTTCCAAACGGAGAAGTAGTCGAAATGGCTTTAATTGATTGTGAGAAAGAGTTCTCAAAGTTACTCAAATTGCTTGGAATGAGTTCTCCCTTGACAGATGGTGGTGGCGAAGGTACTGAAATATTCTGGCGAGTTCCACATTACTTGACTTCAGACGTCATAATGAAAAAAGTAGAAGCCCTCAAACAGGCTCTAGACAAATCGAATTTAGTTGTAGATGATGATAACGATGATGACAACGAATTTGTAACTGAAGATGAAAATGAAAATTCGAGGCAATTTAGTAACGACAGACCAAATGTGCTGCACAATATTTCTAAATCGAAAGGCACAGGCAGACTTGTCGAGGATAGCGATGCAGAAAGTTCTGCTGAAGATGCACAAAACCAACAGAGCTCGGATGATGAGCAACAATTGGCTTCAAAACGGCGTGAACAGCTTGAGGCACTTCAGCGAAAAGCAGCTGAACGAAAGAAAAAGGAACGAATAGAAAGAAGTGTCTCTGACAAAGAAGATGGTGGAGCTGAAAGTGATTCAGATGTTGAAAAAGAAAGCAGATTGGAGATAGACGAAAACGATGACAATGATGTTCAAAGGAAGAGACAGAAGTCGAATACTACATCCAAAGCTAGCAACGCACCTAAACGCAGGAAAATTGACGAAAACGCGGAAGCCGATGACAAAATTTTGGATAGCAATGATGATGATGATGGAACAAGCATAGGTCACTCTCATCCGGTCAAGAAAACCTCCAAACAGGTCCGCTCGAGATTGCAACGGGTAGATCTTAGTGACAGCGAAAATGAGAATGAAAGCGACGATGATAGGCCACTTTTGTCAAACAGAAATGAGGCTGACAAAGACATCTCAGATGGAGCTTCTGCATTAGAACAAGCTAACTCCACAACTAAACAGCAAACCAGGCGTGCTTTAGATTCTGAAAGCGAGGACAATGATCTAGATGAAGATGTGAACACAAAAACTCCAGCAAAGTTAATGAAGGATGTTACAAATACTCCTACCCCTGAAAATCCTAAGAAACGCAAGCGTGCAGTTGCAATTTCAAGCTCTGATGAAGAAAACTAAAACTAATTTTTTGTTTGTTGTGAATTTATTTGCGTGAATTTTGTATATAAGTAGTTTTGTTTTCGCCATACTTGATTTTTGCTCAATCGCAATTTTCTAATCTAATGTTTCTGGAATTTAGTAAGAGATTTTACGTACAGCTCAGATGACCTTGTAAGTGCTTTCTACCGCTCATTAATGTTCTAGTACTCCAAACTATTTTGTCCTAAAGAGCTCCAAATGTAAATTAGAATGAAGTTTTTTTAACTAATTTCAAGCGGAGATTGTTCGAAACGCTGTTTAATTTCGCAAAATATCCAATCTGGACTTAAAAAATGTTGACAAAATTATTGCTTCATTCAGATTGTTTTCTAAAATATCATTTCTTCTAACCAATAGAATTCTTGTTAATTAAGTAAAACGTAGAAGTTTTCTTGTCAATCAAATTTTCGACCATTATACGCGGCATCAGCCTGGGCTTCGTGAGGTCAAATTTGCATGCATCTCAAAGCTCGCCGAATACCTTTTATTTTTCTACTTCCTTTTCTGGGAAATTTAATGAGGCCATTGACGCACGCAATGTTCTTATTGTACGCTGTCATATTAATACGGCGTGACAGAAAGCTTAACTTCTGCTAAATCAAACTCATAAATGAAGTTGAGATGGTTGTCCAAGTTTTGTTGTTTAAAGGTCGATTTATTTAACCGAGCTCCGTATCTAAATTTGCATGGAAACAGCAGATTTGATTAGAAGCGGCGTCAGGTTTCATTATTTGGCATCAAGTATTACGCAATTTGACAGAAAAATGTCTATCATCAATTGTGCAAACGAACATTTCCGATTCTTTTGGGGTGTAGTTGCAAAATTTTGTCAAATTTTACTCTGTTTCATGGACGGCACTGCGGGAGGAAACAAGCCAATGCAAAGCTGTTTATGCAGATGAAGCCACTAAAAGAACACAACAAAGCTCGTTAATCTGCGCTCGCACAGTGTTCCGACCACTCCGCTCGTTCATGTTTTTCACTTGTTTGCCAAGTGAATTGTTCGAAAAAAGAAGTTTAAAAAATGTTACAAACACAGACTACTAAATAAGTTAAATATTGCCATGGTGCATTAGAGCGCCCATGAGACCTGCCATTACTAAGACTGCGCGAGAAAAAGAAACAACAGAAAGATATTACGAACGGCAAGAAACTAAGTATCTAATTTTAAAAGCACGTAGTAACAAAGTCAAAATACAATCAGATGAAACTTAAACAACACAAGTTCAGTTATCCTTAACTAGAGAGCAGATGCGACCTGTTGCTAAAGGGATTAGGTAACCGGCAAACAGAGGGAAACGGGGCAAAGGACAAAAAACGATAGAATTTTTTGAAACCAAATAACTTCAAAAGTCACAAAAACGATTAGCATTTCAATAAAAAAGACCTTAGATAGGCTTACATAGAGTTCTCAAAAACCAAAGGTTTGGGGTGACACTAAGCCATAGGACAGGAGTTCACAATTGCAGAAGAAACAGAAACTCGAATATTCACGCAGAGTTAACGAAAACAAATATTGAAGGCATTAAAGTCATTAGTTTTAATACTGTCTGAATATTACAGTTTTAGTTATTAATTTTATTTTACTTAATATAAAACTTCAATAAGAATTATACGCACACGTGGGTCTCATTTGCAACTCAATGGGACCTGTTATTAAAGCCAATGTGTTAAAAGACAGCAAAAAGTGATGCAAACATTGGCTGCCCGCAAAATTTTAAAGAGCGCATAGTTACACGTAAAGCATTGGCTGTAACCCAAAAGGCAATAGAGGGCTAAACGTTTTTTTACGAGAAAAATGAATGGGATTTCTCATTGATGAGATTGAGTTACACAGTGACAAAAAATCTGCGGAAGCTTAGAAAACAAACAAAATCAAAATTCTGCAAAATCCAGCCAAACCTCCATAAGCTGCCTGCTGACGGCGTTGGAAGAAAATTGTTCACATCCCAATAGAAACGCAATTAGATCTGTAATTAAAAACAATAACGCCGAAAAAGAACAAAAAGTACAAGCAGAAACCAGAATTTTAATTACAAAATTCGAGAGAACAGTATCGAATATGATCTGTCAATATTACGGTAATTTTAATTTTAAGAAGATTAACAATTACGAACAGATATACATTTATTACAAAATTTTTAGAGAAAACTCGTAGTATCAAATCCATTAAGATTATCAACTTTCAATGGGAAGCTTAAATATGCTCACTTATTTGTTTAAAAGATATTAGGAATCCAGTGACGTCTGTCAATAGTCAGATTGTCTTTCGAGTACAAAAAAGACAAAATTAGTCAAAAACGAAAAAAATAGTGAAAACGGGGAGAACAATTCTGGAAGCGCATAAAACCGGCCGCTATTCATTATTTTGAATTACCAAACAGAATGGCCAATGGTTTGATAATTTGGCAGGACTTGAAAAAACATCAAAGTTTTGAACAAATTTTTAAAAATCTCCAAATTTTAACGAAAACTAGACAGAACCTAAGTCATAAAACGAAAAGCTAAAACATAAAACGGCAACCAGATCGAATTTTGTAAGCAAAAGTGCTATATGTGGCTACCATTAAAGGTACTGATCTAACTAAAGTTTAACAAAAGTAAGTTTTAGAAAACGGATAATTCAAAAAATTCTTTAATTTCTCTCGAATATTTTGAAATTGATAATAGCTATTAGGTATGAAGTCAAAGCATTAGCTATAATCCCGTCCCCTTGTACTCTTTAAGAAAGCAATCACGAGTTTTTAAAGTGAGACTAAGTCACAGGACTTTAAAAACTGCCACATTTGAGTGCAAAACTCGAAAAACCATTATAATTTTAAGAAAACACTGTACCGAAGCAATAATAACCATGAGCTATTCCCTGAAGAAAAATTTAAAGTTCATTGAGCCTCCTTTGGATGTCATTGGGCTTTTGCCTAGATAAAACTTGGATATAAAAATAACTTGTCTGTTGATGACATGTATTAAAAAACAAAAACAATAAATACTAATATGTTTAAAAAACCGCATTCCAATAGATTTCAAATTCCTTGCTTGTCAAAATCCTCAATGAGATCAAAACAAGTTTTTTAAATATTTTCCCCTCTGAATGGAACACCTAATTATTTCATTGAATTTTAGCGTAAAAAGTAATTTTGAAATAACAACTCGATACAAAAAAAACTTTAAGTAGAAAAAATGATCAAAATTGTACACGAAGCTTAAAACCTCAATAACTAACAAAGTGAAATGGGAAAAAAAATTAAATTTAAAATTCTGCGCTTGAACAGTTTCCAACGACACAATTCACAACTCTGTACGATGAATTGTCGATCTGCCAAAATTTACTGACCAAAAAAACAAGCCGAGCATATAGTTCCTCCTAGCATTAAGGTGGGGTCGGAACAATTATATTACCATAATTCAGCACTCATAGCTGCAGGAAATGGGGTCGAAATAAAAAAATTGGGCTCGACGTAGTGTGCACTCCGAATCAATCTGCAACTATTGGAGCACAATAAAGAATGCATTTTTTGACGAGCACAGTTTTGATATTTCGCTGAGCTCAGTGAATGAATTTTATTTTTTAAAGCGTTTCTGAAGGGTTCATGTAGATAACCATTTTTAGCCATTTTTGTGCAACTGGCTCAACTTTTTGCTTGAAACTTTTTCTATTAATATGCAACCCCCTGATACTGCTACCACAATATTTCTGAGAGCCTAATAAATTATTTCAAGTTCAAAAAATGTGAACATATTCCCCATTTTAACCAAATTTGAGCTTTTTCAATTTCTTTAATTGTGGACTATCGAGTTGCATTTTTCAAAAATCTTTCCATATAATAGCATCCTCTTCAATGTCTGTCTTCTTCAATGTGAGTCTTGTTTGTTCTATAAAACTGTACACACACTTATCCGATATTGGCAGTATTTGTCAAATTTTTCTCAGTATTTTGTATGTATTTCGGTTTTAGTAACCAGAATATTTTTTGCACTGTCTGGGTTGTTCGTTTGTTTTTTATTCTGTACCTGTTATTCTTCTAAATTTGAACGTTAAGTCTTCAAAATTCTGTTTAAATTTTTTAATAAGAGCAATTTCAAAAACAGTTTGAGAGTTTTTACCATTTATTTTTATGTTTTGCTCTTCTGATCTCTGTTTTTACTTTTTTTGAATATATACAGGAGGATGACTATATAATTTTCATGGACTTGAACGCTACACAGTGAAATGTAACTTGTTTTTCACTTTCCAATTCAATTCCAACTTCAAATTTAACCTAGTTTTCTGTTCAATTTGATTTTCAAATTTAATAATCAAGTGGCTTTTTTTTCTATATTTTTTTCGAAATATTTCAATAATCTCCACATTCTATCATGCATCATTTTAGGATGCTCTCAGAGCCTATACATTTATTCGCTCTAAAACTTGTTATTGAAACATGTTGATCTTAGACTTTTTCTTATTTTTTTTGCTATCTATTGATTTCCACTTATTATAATGAAGCACAGAAATTTGCTGGAGTTTTGACTGATCGTAATGTCAAAAGTTTTGACTGGTCGTTTTTCGCGAATAATCTGGGGGTCTCGGTTTTTGTTTTAAATCATTTTTTTTGTCTTTGGTTCTGTTTCCTCTTTGATTGTCAAATTAATTTTTGTAACAGTTCGAGTTCAATTTGTCAATAGCTTGTCCAACAGGAGAGAAGTATCTATTGTGTTTGTGTTAATTGCAGTGATTCTAAAACAAATTTTTTAATGGTTTGATTCGTAGATATCAGTTTTTTCTTTTGAAAAAATCTGGTCAGTTTCTCAAGAGTTTTTTCTGCCTATATGATTTCCCAATGTGTCTTTTTGGGTGGCAGAACCCTGATAACTGAGATATATAGTTTAAATACTAGTATCTTTAGTTGCATCATGACATGATCTTGCAATGCCAGTTTTTTAAGGCTTTCGGTATTTGACTAACACATGAATTTCTGCCAACTATTTCTAAAAATATGAAATTTCGCGGTATCACAATTTCAGGGGCTTTTTCTGCTAAACTGTCGTATTTTTCAATTCTGATTGTTTTTATGGCAATGTTACTGAATGATGTCGTAATTGTTTTTGATCTAACTAGCTCCAATGATGCCAATTCACAAACAATTTTCGTGGTGACAGCGATGTAAATTGTACCAATTTTGTACCAAATGAAATCTAGTGTGATGAAGAGCCGATGCTTTAAGACACAATGGGTACAATTCAGCTGCAATAACTTTTTCTTTGCGCAGCACCGACGCTTCGAGTTGCTTTTGGAATTCTATCGGCTATGTTCTTTATGCAAAATTTCGTTTGACCTTCATTTTGACTTTTAACTTGTTTTCGTTCTAGAACAATTTTTGACTTCCCAAATGACTGTTTCTCCTTTTTCTCCATTCACGCTTCATTTCTCCATTTTTTAGTGATTTCAATTGTTCTCATCCTGAAATAAAGTATGTGGTTAATATAAAGGCGATTGTTAGCGGGTGAGTATCAGAGACGTTGTCGGTGGTTACGATCATAGCTGCTCTCCTGTAGTTCTAGAGTTCGAACCCCTATGAGTTCGGAATTTTCGTACCCTTAACAATATTCAGAGCTAAACCCATAGAATCAATTCCCCCATCCCATCCAGCAGCTCGTCCAACATTAGTCGGTTTATGTTTGAATTAGTCATTTTATTAATCAACGTTTTTAAACTTTTTGAAACAGGCCTTGTTAACTGGAATTAGAAAAGCGGTATACTGTTCAATTAACAGGAAAATTCGGAAATTAATGTAATCGGACGTAATTTTTTGACCGCTTTCATTCGCAACCTTTGCCTAAATGATACAGTAAATCATCCATTTATAACTAGGATTGCAGCTTTTTAAGTTTCCCTATCTTAGCAAAATTCTAGTTGTTAATTACTCAAAATAATTCCCAAAAAAGTTTGTAAAACAGTAAAATGTAAAATTTAGATCTATTAATGGAATTCTGAAATTATGCGATTGGCAAAAGGAAGACACGGTGACAAAATTTGAAAAATAAATATTTCTTTTTTCGGGAATTCCATAAAAATGTTTTTAGATTCCATAAAGTTTTTTGATCGAAAAAATAGTAATTGAAATCTGAATCTTGGCAATTATTCGGTGACGGTTATCATTACTTGTTGTTCAGACACGCTTTGGTTAGTTCCCTTCTTTGCATAAGAGGGCGTTAAGAGTAATTAAGTTATCACAGGGACATTCTATTTCCAAGCAGGTTAATAGGTCAAATAGATCAGCTTGAATTGATTGAAAATAAGCGCGTTCCTTAATTCAACAAAACCTTATTCAACAAGAATTTAATATAAGATACGGTCTACCAGAAATAGCGATGATAAATACCGCTATAAAAACGACACATAAAATTGATAAAAACTACTTGTATGCGAACAAAGACATAGCACACAGTAGAATCACAAATCAGCGTGTGATTGAATTCCAGCTTTGTATCACAAGTTTTCTCCTCCTGCTGTGTGAAATTTTTAGTGAAAGGAGAAAAACGTTTAAATTAAAACTTAATTTGTAAACAAAAATTTGCAGCTGAATTGAACGTAGAAAAATCGTGTCGTCTGCTTGTTGTGAATTATTGATACTCTATTTTTGTGACCATGATTGCACCACATTGCGCTGTAGTGGTTGCATAAATATTTATAGATTTTTATTCGGGTCCTGGAGCTATTAAAAAGGGTGATCCTACTGAAATTTCCTTGAAGCTGTACACCAAATAATGATCACGCTGCGTTTGCGTTGGAGCTTAGATTTAGTTTATTAAAAATTAATCCATCAAGCTCTCTATCTTATTATCCAGTTCATTCAATGTTGCGTAAAAATTATCACCATTCAACCATCAACAAACTGGTATTTCAATTGCTTCTTGTTATTCTTTTCATCTGTTCATTTATTACTAATTAAAATATTTCGGTTGTTGCTATTTTGTTATTTTCAATTGAATTTGTTTACCAGCGACATTACATTATTTAAAGAAAACAAAATTCATTTAAAGAGAAAAGTAACGCCTGGACGGACACTTCAAGAGACTACTGCCTCATCTAGCAGATATATAATAAAACCAAATGAATTACAGGAAGTCAAAAAAATTAGTTGAATCCGTTATAGCTATCCTGAATGTATAGGTAACTAAAGGATCTTACAAAAATTCTGAGCTGACCGGGAGTCAATTACCTTATGCTTCTAGAGTTAAATTATTTTCCTGAGCGAAATAACTTTGATCCACAACAAACTTTCGGGGTTTTTGAATTGGGTACTGGTAAATTTTGCGTGAAACTCCTCCTGTTTCAGGCGATGGCAGCAACTTTTCAAAATTAACATTTTTCTATTATTAAACCTTCCAAACTACATTATGAGGATAAAAATATTAACTTTACTATAGATTGCCTAGGTTTTTTTTGCTTCGTCAATTTTGACATATCAATATCCTTTGAATTGACAGACGTTTAATAGTCTGATTGTTTCAAAGGCTTCATCCGCATTTTTTTCCTGTAAAACCATAGTTTGCGTATGAATTGGAATATTTTGTAAATAGGCAACGTTGTTTTTTGTCATAGCGAGTCTTTCACCAATTGTTTGAAAAAAATAAGCCAAATCGTGCCAGTCTACGGAGCGCTGTTGCGCATTATCCTCATCACTATTGAAATCTTTGACTATTTTGAATAAAGTCTGTGACTTATTTTATCTGCCAATTTGTTGTTCAGAAAAATTCTTTTTGCTGCTAACTTGCAGGCTGCTTTTTTATTCGACTAGCAAATTTGTACTTGTTTTTCGACTTGGTTCTTTTATCTCTCAGATATAATCTTAACAGTTTCTTAAAAGATCCGAATTGTTACTGTGATTCATCGTTTAATGGATCACGGTTAGACTTCAAAATTTTCCACTCTTTGAATTTCCTAAGTTGTGCATTTATGAAGTTCAATGTCGCAGTCCTGTCTAGATTTGCAGAACAAAATGCTTGAAAATAGACATTAAAGTGACCGGAAAGCGCTGTTTTGTCCACATTGCACAAACCCTCGAAGTAAGAGAAGTATAAATCAGTGCAGGGTTTACTATACGTGATTTCTCTGGTATACATTCTGTTGTTGGCAACTGAAATTCAGAATAAGAGAGCATTTCTGTCAGTTCACCTACTTCGCGGTCCTCTCTTATTTTGGATTTCAGTTGCAAACAACTGAATGTATACCAGAAACCACGTATAGCAAAACCTGCACTGATCTTTTTTCTCTGACTCATTAGGTTTTATATTTGTAAAAGCACATTTTATTCTCTCAGCGTTATAAGTGGCGTCATCGCAAGCCTTCAATAAGTTAGATGACACTAGTTATGGCTCAAGCTTAAAACAAAGCAATCTTAGTTTAGATTGCCAACTTTCTGCTGTCAAAATCCTAGCTTAAATCCTGTCATAATTTTATTTTGACAAATAGTTTCAAGTTCGCAAAGTTTTGTTGCTGTTCGAAAAGTTTGTTGGGAAGTTTTCAGCCCATTTGTTTCTGAAGAGATAGGTGTTGCTAGCTGTTTTCTGTACAAGTTAATGCATTTTCAAGCTGGAACTAAAAAGGCAAATATTGGAAAGAATATCCTAAACTTTAGTTGCGCTAGAGTAGTTGAGAGTCCAGATTAGCTGAGCAGCCATTTCTACTTTAATATTTTTGTAAGAAATAATAGCAAGTTCATTGATGTGTTCAGGATTTAATCTTGAAATCCTATCCTGTCACAGGAAAAACTTTTTCACCATTTCATCATTTTCATATCGGCAGGCAGAGCGTCAATCGCCTTACAATAAATTTTGATATTTTGTTCAAAGCATCAGTGCATCAGAACAACTAACCTTTGATGTTATAGTTTTTCAAAAACTGCATTTTTCGGAACAGCCATGCCTAGAAAACCGTTTTCTGGAAAAACATCCATCCTCAGTTAAAGGAAAATTTAATTGGTTTTGTGACGTTTCTTGATCTTTTAATTAACTGTAAGAGCGCCACCATCTTGTTACTTAATGAAGAGTGGTACTATGTATGGTACTTATACAGTTACCATGCATTATGGGAGTACAATTCATGTTTCAGTTCCACTATACTGTAATTCAGTTTTTTTCATTCATTCTCTCAAAAACATATGAATAAAGTTGATATATTGGCCTTTACCAGAGTCTTTCCGCCTGAAGAGTTAATTTTTCAATTTTTCAAGAAGAGTTAATTTCAGAGTTAATCTTATATTCAAAAGACCAACAAAAAAGAAGAAAGCGATGTCTACAAAAAATTAAAACTTTGGTTCATAGTGAGAAAATAGTTCAGGCCTCAATCTGACTTGAGATAATTTTGTTTCAAGAACAGGTAAACGCTTTGCAACCATAGTCAATTTTGATTAGCCAAATACTTCTTCCAAAAGTTATTGCTGATTTATGTTTCCTCGGAACTTCTTTTTCTGTCAAAGGTTTCCTCCAAACATTTTTGCCATCAGTTGCAAATCCTTCAGTTTTGCGGAACCAATTTTGTTGCACCTGAAGCCAGCTAAAAACAGCGGAATCTATTATTCTGAAGTCGAACAATTGAGTGATCAGGAGCTAAGATAATTAAGCCATAATGCAAATTATTCCTGCCCGGTGAGATCAAACATTGGAACCGCAATATCAACAAAATCTCGTTACGTTTCCTGTCCCTAATAAATGATCTTACAGAATGCAGAATACAGGTTCAGCTGTCTTAACTACCTTAATTATCGGTTAATGGCATCAAGCTTGGTGCATTAAACAATCTTGATTTATCTAAAAACCCTATTTTTATCTGTTTTCAGTTATCAGCATTTCCAAGACAATTAGTTTTAATTAAGAATTGAAAAACAAAAGATTAGGATACACAACTAAACTGTCTTCTCACAACGGTGATGCAAGACGTTGAATTTTTTGCAAATTTCAGAACTATTTTTTCAAAATATATTTATGTTGAGGAAAATTTAATTGCGCCCTAATTAGACTTTCACAGCTATAATCTGAGAAATGTTAGAAGCAGAGCATGTCTAGCATGGCGTTTTGGAAACATTTCGAAAATTTAGATCAAAATCTCTACACCAGTATTACTTTTGCAGTTGCATTTAACTTCTGAGCTCAGTTTAACCTGTTATCAGCTCAGGTAGTTATTTGTTTCACTATTTAGTTAAGCTTATTTTTTTTCAATTTCCAAGCCCGCTATCCCAGGTCAATGAGTTCATACAAAAAATTGCCCTAATATGAGGATTTGTGTGAATTCGGTCTATTTTCGCAAGAAATGCGGTTGTTATAGGTGCAGTAGAATGAAACTCATGAGCATAAACAAAACAATCGGAAAAACTCAGAAAAACTCGGAAAAACTGCTAAATTCTGGACGTTTCTGGTTGTAAGCCATGAAATGATTTCGGTTTCCAGCTTTCTGTTGATGTCACTGAAACTTACCACAATTAACCTTGACTGTTATCAAACTAACTGCAATTCATTTCTTATCCAATTATGTGAGTCTTAACTAAATTTTCGGAAAATGGAATTTCATAATTTGATGCGTTATGCAACGGTACAAGAGATGGAGCCAAACGAACACAAATCGAAATTCAGTTACGCTAGAGGCTCGTATTTTCTATAACACTTGCGGCACACAATCAGCTCTAATGTCACCTTAACTCCCGTCAAAAATTAATGACTTCAATAAAAGATAGAAACATCTTGCAGTCAAAAATCATTTACTTTCACCACTAACTAAAACAATTTTAACTTTACTGCTCTTTGAAGCCTAGAGACTGAATACATCTCGCATAGACTCGCGTTCAAAAATTATATTTGGTACTACCTTATGCCATAGATTGGTACTGCCAATGAGTAAGCAATTTTTGTTTTTGTCATCAATTGCCAAAAAAATTGCAAAATGTTCAAAAACTTGTAGTTTTACATTTTACTTGTATGCGGGGGAATTTCACAACTTAAGTGCCTTCAAGTGCGCCAAAAGCAACGATGAGTCAAAAAAATATATTCCACATTTTAATTTGTGTGGGTATTCAATAAAGCAATTTGTTAGGGTAAATCTTTTTTTTCGGTTGTGATTAGTTTTTACAAGCTCCCATAAACTGATGAGACAAAGCGTGGCCCGCAAAAATTGACCATCACTTTTTTAATTTTTCAGAGTTTTATTCTGCACGTTAAGAAATTATGAAATAAATGCTCATTTTTCTTCATAAACGGTTCTATCGTTCTCGTAGAGAATCAGGTGTAAAAAATAGTCAGGCACAAAAACTTGAAGAAGCTCCCTTTATTCGATCATTTTGTAGTTAGGTCCTGGAAATGTATGTGGAAAACACTTACGTAATAGTTCTTTCAATCGCGCATTTGTCTAAATTTTTGCCCTTTTTAGATGCCTCCAAAGTCCAAATTGCTTGCCCTACTTAGTAACCCAATTTAGTCGCCCCCACGCAGTAGCAAAATCTCACAATTTTTTTATAATTGTCAATAAAACCGCCCAATTTTTATCTGTTTGATTCCCTAAAAACGTCAAGAATTCTATAAGTTCTGCTTGAATTTTAATTGAGCAATCAAGAGCTAAGATGTTCAGGCCATAATGCAAAAGATCCCTGCACTGTGAGATTAAACATCGGGACCGCATCATCAACAAAATCTCGTTACGCACAAGATCTTACAGGATGCTGTAAACAAGTTGAGCTGTCCTAATTAGTTTATTTATTGGTTAAAGGCATCAGGGTTGGTGCATTAAACAATCTTGCTTTATCGAAAAACTCTATTTTTATCTGTTTTCAGTTATCATCATTTCCAAAATAATTAGTTTTACTTAAGAATTGGAAAACAAATTTTGGCATCCACAAGATTAGGATAAACAACTAAACTGTCCGCTCACAACGGTGATGCAAGATAAAGAGTTTTTTGCAAATATCAGAACTATTTTTCAAAAATATACATAAATTTTTTAAAGATAGTCTGAGAAATGTTAAAAGCAGAGCAAGTCTAACATGGGTATTGGGAAACCTTTCGAAAGTTTAGATTAAAATCTCTACACCAGTGGTACTCTTGCACTTGCAAAAGGTACTTAACTTCTGAGCTCTGTTTAACCTGTTATCAGCTCAGGTAGTTGTTTGTTTCATTATTTAGTCAAGATTATTTTAATTTTCAATTTCTGAGCCCGCTATGCCTGCGGATGAATTCATACAGAAATTGGCCTTCAGAAGAGGATTTCTGTATATTCGGTCTATACTCGTAAGAATTGAGGTTCTTAGCGATGAGGTAGAATTAAAGTAGAGAGCATGGCCGCAAAACTTGGAAAAACTAACTTCTAAATTCTGGAAGTTTCAGGTTGCAAGCCTTAAAATGTTTTTGGTTTCCAGTTTTCTGCTGATATCCGTGAATCCTAACACAGTTAACATTGACTGTTACCAAACTAACTGACTAATTGACTGCAATTCATTTCTTATTCAATAAAGTGAAAATTACTTAGATTTGCAGAAAATTGAAGTTTATTATTTGGTGCGTTTTGCAGCGCTGCAAGAAGTGGCGCCGGACAAGCACAAATCCAAATTTGGTAATGATTTATACTCGTAAGAATTGCGGTTATTAGAGTTGCGAAGTTAGAATGAACGTTATGAGCAAAACCGCAAACATCGGAAAAACTTACTGCTAAATTCTGGAAGTTTTCGTTAGTAAGCCTTAAAATTTTTTCGGTTTCCAGCTTTTTGTTGGTACCACTGAAATCTACCACAAATTACATTGACTGTTACCAAACTAATTGCAATTCATTTCTCGTCCAATAATGTGACTCTTACCTAAATTTTCAGAAAATCGAGGTTCATCATTTGATGCGTTATGCAACGGTACAAGAGGTGGAGCCAAACGAACACAAATTGCCATTCGGTAGCGGTAGATGCTTGCATTTTTGTGATAACACCAGCGGGTAATACCGCTTCACCACAACTAACCTTAAAAATTCATTTCTTTCATCAATAAAAAATACGGGAACTTTGAAGTAAAAAATATTTACCTTCAATACTAATCAAAACAATTTTAAACTTCGCTCACTGAAACCTAGACACAGGATACAGCTCGCACGGACGCGCGTGCACAAGTAAAATTTGAAATTAATTTATGCCATAGATTGGTACTGGCAATGCGCATGCATTTTGTTTTGTCATCAATTGCAAAAAAATGCAATATGTTCAAAAACTAGTTCTACATCATACTTTTATGCGGGGGCATTTCATAGCTTCAAGTGCTTTCAAAAGCGTCAAAAGTAACAACGCAACAATTTGTGTGCGTAAATCTTAGTTTCGGTTATGATTGGTTTTTATCAAGTCCCATAAATTGATGAGACAAGGCCATGACCCGCAGAAATTGAACTGCAGGTTCATAATCTTTTCATAGTTTCATATTTTTTACCGTTTGATTCTCTAAAAACATCAAGAATTCTAAAATTTCTGCTCAAATTTTAATTGAGCAATCAAGAGCTAAGATATTCACGCCATAATGCAAAAGATCCCTGCACCGTGAGATTAAACATCGGGGCCGCAACATCAACAAAGTCTCGTTACGCACAAGATCTTACAGGATGCTGTAGACAAGTTGAGCTGTCCTAATTAGTTTAATTATTGGTTAAAGGCATCAAGGTTGGTGCATTGAACACTCTTGCTTTATCTAGCTTAAGAATTGAAAAAAAATAATGTAACAATAAAAAGATTGGGATGTCTAAGTCGTCCTCTCACAACAGTGAAGCAGGATATTGATTTTTTTGCAAATTTCAGAACTAATTTTTAAAACTGTATTCATTTATGTTGAAGAAAATTGGGATCTATTCTGTTTCGCCCCCCGTGTTGTTTATGAACCCCCATTACAAATTATATATATAGCACGTTGTTATATAGCACGTTATTGTGTAAGAAAATAGCACCTGCGCTTGGGGGTCATCGATAATATTTGCTCACTAAGCTGGGGGGGGGGGGGGCGAAACAGATTTGATCCGAAATCTGAATTACGCTTTCAGTTTTATACTTACTATCTTAGAATCGTTAAAAGCAGAGCAGGTCTAACATGGGGCTTGGAAACATTTGAAAATTTAGATAAAAATCTCTTCACCACTGTTATTCTTGCGGTTGCTAAAAATTTGAAACTTCTGAGCTCAGTTTAGCCTGTTATATGCTCAGGTAATTATTTGTTTCTTTATTTAGTTAAGTTTTTTTAAAATTTCCGAGCCCGCTATCACAGCCCCATGAGTTCATTCAAAAATTGCCTTAATATGTGGATTCCTATGAATTCTGTCTATTTTCGTAAGCAAAGCGGTTGTTAGAATTTCGGTAGAATGAAAGTCATAAGCATAATTGCCAAAATCGGAAAAGCTCAATGATAAATTCCTGAAGTTTCTGGTTGTAAACCCTTAAGTGATTTCGGTTTCCAGCTCTCTGTTGATGTCACTGAAACCTACCACAATTAACATTGACTGTTACCAAACTAACTGCAATTCTTTTCTCCTCCAATAATGTGAATCTTACCTAAATTTTCAGTAAATGCAAGTTCAGTATTTGATGCGTTATGCAACGGTACAAGAGGTGGATCCAAAAGAAAAGGAATCGAAATTCGATAACGGTACAGGCTCGTGTTTTCTATAATACGTTCAGGTCTCAATTCACCTCAACTCCCATTAAAAATTAATGACTTAGGATTGAAAAAGAATTCTAGTTTAAGAATTGAAAATTTCAATTCTAACTTAAGAATTGAAAAAAAATTAATGTAACAACAAAAAGATTGGGATGTCTAAGTCGTCCTCTCACAACAGTGAAGCAGGATGTTGATTTTTTTGGCCAATTTCAGAACCAATTTTTAAAACTGTATTCAATTATGTTGAAGAAAATTGGGATCTATTCTGTTTTGCCCCCTAGTGTTTTTTATGACCCCCACTACAAAATATATGTTGTTATATAGCACGTTATTGTGTAAGAAAATAGCACGTGCGCTTGGGGATCATCGAAAATGTTTTCTCTCTAAGCTGGTGGGGGGCGAAACAGATTTGATCCGAAAACTGAATTACGCTTTCAGTTTTATACTTACTATCTTAGAATCGTTAAATGCAGAGCATGTCTAACATGGGGCATGGAAACATTTGAAAATTGAGATATAAATATCTTCACCACTTTCTTTTATTCTTGCGGTTGCTAAAATTTCGAAACTTCTGAGCTCAGTTTAACCTGTTATCAGCTCAGGTAATTGTTTGTTTCTTTATTTAGTTAAGTTTTCTTTTCAATTTCCGAGGCTGCTATCCCAGCACCTTGAGTTCATTCAAAAATTGCCTTAATATGGCGATTTCTACGAATTCGGTCTATTTTCATAAGCAAAGCGGTTGTTAGAATTTCGGTAGAATGAAAGTCATAAGCATAATTGCCAAAATCGGAAAAACTCAATGATAAATTCCTGAAGTTTTTGGTTGTAAACCGGTAAGTGATTTCAGTTTCCAGCTCTCTGTTGATTTCACTGAAACCTACCACAATTAACATTGACTGTTACCAAACTAACTGCAATTCTTTTCTCGTCCAATAATGTGAATCTTACCTAAATTTTAAGTAAATGCAAGTTCATTATTTGCTGCGTTATGCAACGGTACAAGAGGTGCATCCAAACGAACGGGAATCGAAATTCGGTAACGGTAGAGGCTCGTGTTTTCTATAACACGTGCAGGTATCAGTTCACCTCAACTCCCGTCAAAAATTAATGACTTCAATAAAAGATAGAAACATCTTGCAGTCAAAAATCATTTATTTTCACCACTAATCGAAACAAATTTTGTTTTATTTCTAACTGAAACCTAGAAACAGAATACATCTTGCATGGACGCGTGGTCAAAAATTGTGTTTGGTACTAACTTATGCCATAGAATGGTACTGGCAATGTGTTTGCCAATGTGTTTTGTCATCAATTGCAAAAAAAATGCAATATGTTCAAAAAATCGTAGTTTTACAATCATACTTGTATGCGGGGGCATTTCATAACTTCAAATGCTTTCAAAACCGCCAAAAACAACAAAGTGTAAACAATTATTCTAAATTCTAATTTGTGTGGGCATTCAATAAAGCAATTTGTGTGGATTAATCTTAGTTTCGGTTGGTAATGGTTTTTATCAAGTCCCATAAACTGATGAGACAAGGCCGTGACCCGCAAAAATTGAACTGCAGGTTTATAATTCTTTCATAGTTTTATTCTGCACGTTAATAAATTAGGATAAAAATGCTCGTTCTTCCCTCTTCATAAACGATTCTTTAGCTCTCTTAGAGAATCATGTGTAAAAAATAGTCAGGCACCAAAACCTGAAGCAGCTCCACTTAATCAATCAGTTTGTAGTTATGTCTTGGAAGTATATGTGGAAAGCACTTGCGCAATGGATGTTTCAGTCACGCATTTGTCTAAGTTTTCGCCCTATTTAGTTGCCCTCCAAAGTCTTATTTACTTGCCCTACTTAGTAACCCTGATTAATCGCCCTCTTGCACTAGCAATATCTCACCTTTTTTGAATTGTCAATAAAAGTGCCCAATTTCTTACTGTTTGATTCTCTAAAAACGTTAAGAATATAAATACCTCGGGACTTGACCCAGCACTCGGGTGCAAGTCACCAAGTCCCTCGGCCTGCTAACAATTATTTTCTTACTTATATTAAAGTCACCGAATATATATAAAAGCAAGAAAGTTGAAAAGATGTTATAAGACGTGGCGGGGAGCTAATATGGATTTGGAGGAACCAAAACATAAGAGATCGCATAACTTAGATTACAAGTTCCACTTATTCAACTGGAGCTTGAGAAATAAAAGTTGATCAGAAGGAAGAGATATGCCCCAGTCGGAGAGCTTCATACCATTTTTCATAATCATGTAACACGCTGGGCTTGTAAGTCAGGAGATGCTGGTTAGATTACAGTACTTTTTTCACACAGCTTGCGCCAGCTTAGACCTCAGAAAACTAATCGAATCATAGCCCGCCATAAGAATATTATGCAAACCCCTCACGTGATAATGTGAGATTAACAATATATACTTAGTTATGAACGGGGTCGGGCTGAAATAAAGCTTAGGCAGACAAAAAAAATTACGCTTGATTTCTAATGAAGTTAAACAAACAACTTTGAGTTTTATTACTCATTTGTACTCTTTTGTTTGTTAATGAAACCATTGATCGAATCTTTAATCATATTTTACTGTTCTTGAAGTTATATTGTGCACCGGCTATAATGGAAAAGGCAAAAAAGTATAGCTATAAAACCTGTTTTGATTTTATAATTCTTCTAAAACAAGCTCTCTGACTTCGCTTTGGTTCTCATTGCAGTAACTTGTTTAGTTTTAGTTCGTTTGAGCATAGCTTAAACTATTTAAGCTAAATAGTTAATTATACTAGTTCATTATTCATTATTTAAAAGTTAGTCAGTCATCAATGACTAAACCACTGCTTACATTTTTAGCAAAAATTTTGGCTTTATATTTTACATTTTTCTTTTTCTCATTGATTTATAACGAATTTAAAAATCATCGGAAACAAAAAGACAATGTCGATGCTACCTCTAATAACTCAGATAATAACGCAGATGTTATAACTGTTACTGATTTAATAACAGATGCAAAATTATTAAATGATGCCAAAATTAGCAATTTGGAGGCATCGCACGGAGCTGTGCAATCGCAAATACTCTTCGCAGGGAAACCAAATTCTACTCAGTTGACAGCTTGGGAAGATTTTACGGTGGATTGGAAATTTGCAAATTCCTTCTGCAAGTTTGCACTGAAGATGGAGAAATGGGCTCCCAAGAAGAAAGGGGTCATTTGTGCGACACCCCTATCCGAGGAGCTGGTTAGATTTTTATCAATCGCTTAATTATTAAAATGATTGAAACACGTAATTGAATGCTTCAGGACAACCAACTTACCACAGAAGTCCATGAAGCTATATCTAAGCGTAATATTGGACAAAAAGTTGTGTTATCAAAAACAACTCAACGAAATCTTGTCATCAAAAAAGGAACAAAGTATAAATCCATTATATGTCTGAGGGAACATTGCATCTACGAACTTAAAACTCTTACTTTTCAGTTCTTTAGTTCTGTGTTATCTCCATTTTCCCGCAATACTGCTTTCTACAGTTACTACTAACTTACTGATAGCATTGTAAAAACTACCTCTCCGAGCACGTAAATATGCTTTTACCGGGCTAAATATAATTAAGCCATAGATTTACAACTCATGGCATTTTACCAATTAAATTCCTTCTGGACTACAGGTTCGAGACATACATGACTTTTAAGAAAAAAAAATAAAATAAAAAAAAAATGCTTTTCAAGCCAACGAAGGTATTGAGTTACTAAAATCAAAGTACTATACAATGAAAGTAAAATTAAATCTCAACAAATCACAACCAGCGTTTCTGGACAAAAGTTTATCGCTCCAGAACATACTGGCAACAATTATTTTACTTTTTGCTCAAAAATAATGCCAAAGTTGTTTTCTATTGCAATTTTTTAACAGCCCAGGCTGATTAAGTCATAATACACCATGACAATTTTTTAAATTTACTCATTAACTGAATATGCTATAACAGTTTTGAATTTTTGTGTGATGTTTATTTATGACCATTCAACAGAACCACAGAATGACTTCATATGTTTTTCATTTAAAATAAGCGGAAATCGTTGTCATTTTTTATTATTTCAGATTCAAATCTGCGGTGAAAAATTTGGGAATACCAGATTTCCCAAGAAATAATGACATATTTTTAGAATTTGCGATGTGCCTGTTTCCATTCTAAGCTACTTGACTCTGATGAAGTCACATCAAAGCTCTGGTTTATATAAAGAACCAGTGGTTGGTTATCAATAAATGAAAGAAATAGGTCATGCTATCAAACTATTCAGCTTATCTGGATGGCAGGGAACGCTCTGATCAGATAAAGTAGACTCTGGACCTGGCCCTGATCAAAGTATTTCCGGACCGTGGAGTATCTTTCAGCCACTACGCCGAGCTTCTTAAATAAGCCGCTCATCTCCAGGCCAAATCAGGCCCTTAAGTTAGAATAGCATGACATCCTAAATTAATGCTACATTCTATCGAAGTAAAATTGATTTGTTCAGATTGTCAACACACAAACTTAGTAACTATTATTAGTAAGTGATTATCATTCCGGACCTTTAGTGAATTTGAAACGTTTAACGGTCCACATATTACGTTTTTGCAGCTAGTTCTTATGAACTGTATTATCCCCTAAAGTGTATATATCTGTTGCATTACCTAAAATTCAATTAATCCAAATAATTATTCGTCCACCTTTTGTGTTCAACAACTTGCTTTGCTCAAAATGAAAAATAATCATTCCAAGTTAATCAATTACATTTTTGTTGAGTTTTTGTTAAAAAGTCAAAACATTAAACGATTTTAGGAATTTTTGTTCTTAAAAATTGTACCTCTATAAGTGGGCTACCCTTGACCAAATTTTTATTTTGCTACGTGAAAATATACAAGATGCAAATCCAACAATAATAAAAATAATGTTAATTACCAAAAACTTTATATTTAATTGGTTTCAATAATGCCGTCGTCCCAACTATTTTCGACTAGGGAAAAGCCAATAAGAGAAGCTGCCTCTTTACCATAAGCAAAGTTTCTCCTATATAGGAACTTTCTTTCTCAGAAGGAAAGTTCGAGAATATCAAAGTTTGTTCTCTTTTCAACAAATCAAAATTTCCCAAACCTGTACAAAATCAATTGAGAGCTAAAATTGATATACTTCTCAAAGATCGTGCTCCATTACGCACCGTGTGTCTGCTTAATAACCCAGAATTGCCAATTTGCGCTGTTTTTTGGTAGTTTTTCAAGCTCTATTTATACTGCTTTATTCGTAAATTCTTAACTTCTTGTAAGATAGAGATAGATATGTCTTGAAATTGTCTGAGTACACTGAGTTCGGGGTTCGGTGTTTGGGATACCTGAATATACGGTGCCCCGCGTTTTCATAAATGGTTTGATATCAGTCGAAGTCACTGAAACTGGCATACTAAATTTGGTGCCTCGTAGTCCATTTGAGCTCAGATCGTTATAATGATGGATTTGATTTTGTAATTCATGATCCCGTAGCAATGGCGGTTTACCGATAGTGAGGAAAATCACCATTGCTACGGGATCTTGAATTGCAGAATCAAGTCTATCGTTACCCGGATCTGAGCTCAAATGTACTACGAGGCACCAAATTTAGTATGCCAGGTTCAGTAATTTCTATTGTTATCAAACTATTTCAGAAAACGCGGGGCACCGTGTATTCAAGTATCCCAAACACCGAACCCCGAACTCAGTGTACTCAGACAATTTCACGACATATTTATCTTTATCCAACAAGAAGTTCAGAATTTTCGAATAATGCAGTATAAAAAGAACTTGAAAAACTACCAAAAAGCAGTCAAAATTTGCAATTTTGGCTTTTTAAGCAGGCAAACGGTGCGTAATGGAGCACGGTCTTTGAGCTGTATATCAATTTTTTGCTCTCTCTTGTTTCTGTACACGTTTCGCAAATTTTGATTTGTTGAAAAGAGAACAAACTTTGATATTCTCAAGCTTTCCTTCTGAGAAACAAAATTGCTAAATAGAAGAAACTTTTTACGTGGCACAGAGTCTACTTCTCTTATTGGTTTCTCCGTAGTTGAAAATAGTTGGGGCGATGGCATTATTGAAACCAATTAAGAAGAAATTTTTTGGTTATTAACATTAATATTTTTGTTGTTTGCTTTGCATCTTGTAAGTGTTCACGTAGCAGGATAAAACTTTGGTCAATGGTAGCCCAGTTGTAGAGATACAATCTTTAAGAACAAAAATTCCTAAAATCCTTTAATGTTCTGAGTTTTTAACACAAACTCAACAAAAATGTGATTGATTAACACGGAATGATTTTTTTTTCAATTTGAGCGAAGCAAGTTGTTGAACACGAAAGCTGAACAAAAACTATTTGGACTAATTGAATTTTAGGTAATGCATAGGCTATATACACTGTAGAGGATAATACAGTTCATAAAAACTAACCGCAAAAACGTAATATCCGGACGGTTAAAACCGCTGAAACGATCTGGGCGGTAGAAATTTTTCCTTGCCATTGAAAGGAGAGTAGCTTTTTTGGTTACACTTTTACCTCCTATGAGCGACTCAAGCCGACTCGAAAATCTTCAAAAGATTTTCGATTTTGCTGGCTTGGATCACGCAGTGGATCACGCAGTTGATCCTGCCCTGAGTTTGCGCATCACAAATGATAGTATATATTGCGTGGATGGGTCAGAAATTAGAGCAAAATCGAAAATCTTTTGAAGATACGTTAGTGCAATCTTCCAAGTGTAAGGCATAGCTTAATGGAATTTTTATCTTGTAAGATACGGTTTTTCAACGTCCTTTATAAGAAATCTATCAAAAATCTGATAGAATTAATAGCCTCATATATTCTTATAAGTATCCTATAATGCCTTATAAGATGATAAATAAATTTAAAAATGACATTATTTTTCTCACAGAAAAGCTTATAAGAATATCATTTTTCACCAGATAAGAATTTTAGAAGACGTCTTATAAAAACTGACACAAAAAACTTACAGAGCAATTAAAGTAATAAAGCTCGTTTTTCTAAAAATGCTCACATCCTTAAAACTCGAAAACGGTCATACCGATGAAATACTGATCAAACTGACCATTTCCCCAAAAAGTTTAGACATTCTTGACCGGTTGAGTCAAGTTGGGGTTTTTACAATGAAGTAAACAACACTTTCCTTGTTTCAGGGAGTGAGTGACGCAATCAGGAAGGGTGCCAATTGGGAAACTAACTATCAAGTCATTCTCTTCAACCGAATCTTCGCAAAATACCCCACAGCAGCCTTCATTGACATTGGAGCCCTTCTGGGCACATACACGTTAGCAGAACTACCAAGTTTTCTTGGTCATTTTGGTCGCCAGTTTTGCGTTTGAAAACGAATTACTTGCTTTATCAAGCTGATTTTCTCTGCTACATAGTAAAATGCACATTTGTTCACTATGGACATGGTCTTCTTTGAATTCTTGACAATAAGCAGACGCGTTTTCTCAATGTGGTGACAGATGATTGAAAGTTTATAGTTTAGTCTCTGTTTTTCTACTCGAAGTGGCGCTATCGTGACATCCTTCTTTCTATTTACTGCTCCGCTAGATTTCAACCGCTATTTGAACCGTGTCATTGGAATGTATTTTAACATGAAAACAATCCCCTAGTGCTTTTGACACCTGTTTTTGTTCCCACCCGCTTTAGTGGGGGAAGGAAATATATACTCAAATGGGTTTTTTGTTGTTCAGTCATTTTTGGCCGATCGATTTATTCATCTTAGAGAGCTGCGAGTTGTATCATTAGAAAGCTCGTCCAGCGTAGATTATGCAATTAAAAAGATTTTTTTAACGAGGTTTAAGTTTTCAATTGCTCTCAAACGTCATTTTATGCAATTTTTTGCTTGACCGACTTTTCGTCTGACCCATTTGATTTTTCCTCCTAAAAAACGGGATAAACAGGTAGGCCCAGCGGGCATTACGAGCTCTTAGAGCCTTTCAGCTCTGTTTTAGCTCAAACTGTTTTTGAGAATTATAATTATGGAGTGAAGGGTGCGGTTTTTAGAGGATGAAGAAACCGCCCCGCGCTGTTGATACCCCCCTCACCCCACTTGACCCAACCCCATCAGCCCCGGGGGTTCTAATTTTCTATTTTTCTGTTTTTCAGATTTCTCCAGGCTCAAGAGCCACATAACCTCATCTAGGGTTTGACAAAAAGAGTTACTGCATAGTGTCTAGTGATAGTGGAATGGTTTCAACATTTTGACATCACGAATTTCAGCATTTCTTTGACAAATCGTGCAAATTTTTTCAATTTTTTGAATATTATTTTCCATTATTCAAGTCTTTCCAGTCGAAGGGGCCAGAAAACCTCCTTAAAGGCTGGATAATAATTTACCGAAAAAGATTTTTAGCCGTGGGATAGATTTCGTCTTCTATAAATCACAAATATTAGCAATTTTTTTAAAAAAAAAACTTGCATGTTTTCAAAGTTTTTGAAAACTTTTAGGTTTTCTCCAGCCAAAGAACCTCCTCTGGTGTTTGACAGTTGGTTATTGTATAGTTTATAGATGTAATTGAATGGTTTTCAAGATTTTCACAGCTCGATTTTTGGCATTTTTTGACAAAAATTTGCATTTTTTTTCAATTATTTGACATTCATTGTCTTTAATCGGATTTTTTCAGCGTCGGGGATTAAACAACTTACTTTGGGGCTTGACAAAAAGTTATTGAGAAAACCCTTCAAGCCCAAAGTTTTTTTTCAGCAATTTTGTTTCTGTAAAACTTTTTAAAATTTTTTTTCAAAATTTTCGCAAATTTTTTTTAATTTTTCAGGTTTCTCTGGGCTCAAGAGCCCCAAACTCAGAGACTTTGATAACCGGTTGCTGCATAGTGTCTAGTGGTAGTGGAATGGTTTCAACATTTGGATATTACGAATTTCAGCATTTCTTTGACAAATCGTGCAAATTTTTCCAAATTTTTTGATATTATATTTCATTATTCACGTCTTTCCAGACGAAAGGGCCAGAAAACCTCCTCAAATGCTTTATAATAAATTACTGAAATTTTTTTTGCCGTGGAATAGTTTTCATCTTTCAAAAATCACAAATTATAGCAATTTTCTAAAAAAAACTGTTTTGAAAAGTTTTGGGTTTCTCCAGCCGAAGAAGCTCCTCTGGGGTTTGACAATTGGTTATTGTATAGTTCCTCGATGTAATAGAATTGTTTTCAAGATTTTACATCACGAATTTTGGTTTTTATGACAAATATTTGAATTTATCTTTTTACTACTTCTACTTTCTTCAATCGGGTTTTTTCAGCCTCGGAGGTTAGAAAACTTGAGTTAGGGTTTGATAATAAGTCATTGAAGAAAATTTTAAGGCAAAGGTCAGAAATTTTTTGGCAATTTTTTTCTTAAACTTAAAATTTTTTCAAGATTTTTGATAATTTTTCTCTTGCAACCTCCTCTTGGGTTTAATAACAGGTTACTGCATAGTTTCTAGATGAAAGAGAATTTTTTTCAAGATTTATTTCAAGATATCACGATTTTTTCAAATTTTTAAAAAAAATTTTTCGGCAATAGGATCCTACGGACCTCCTCCAAGGTTTGGTAATACGCTGTTGCATAGTTTCTAGAGTTAATGGAATGGTTATCAAAAATTTAATGACACCAGCTTCGCATTTTTTTTTTAAAAAAATAGTTTTTTGTTACGTTTTGGAAAATTTTTTTCTTGGTCCGAGTTTATGGGCCAGTGAAACTATCTGAAGCTTAAAATAGGGAAGCTGGATTTTCCCTTGGGACAATGAAATAGTTTTGAAGACTTTTTAAAGATTTTAACGATCATTACTGGCCAACGAATCTTTTGGTCCTACAGATAAATTACTTGACAGAACTCCAGAGACAAAAACAGTTTTGGAAATTTTTCTTTGACTGCGAAATGTGAAAATTTTTCTTTTAAATTTTGCAATTTTTTGCAAACTTTTAAAATATCAGACTTTTTTTATTTGATGTTTTCAATAACTAAGCTAGAAACCTTAAACTTGCAGAGTCGAATCAAACTAAAGATAGCATCACTACACTGTGGCTAGCTGCTGAAAAAACCAAACGCTCGCACGTCGGTTGAGAACAATTTGCCCGACGTTAGTTGGTTATATTCGAATAAAAGACGGATTTCAGTTGTTTCTATTCACCTTTTCCTATATTTTGGCAATTTTGATAAAATATGATCAAATTTTTTGTTGCTTTGTTTTCTAAAAGTAAAAGAGTGTCGATAAAAATTTTATCTGGTCCTTCTTGGCTCAATTTTTACTACTAATTTATAAAAAAAAATTTTTGTTCTTCGAAGATTGTAAAAAAAAAACAGGGTTCTCCAGTCAACTTTGCTTCAATTAGCCAGACGTGAACACCTAAAAAGCCTGACACAGTTTTTTTCTCTTCAATAGAGTTCATATTGTTTCGCCGCTTTCCTTTAAAAGTTTCAGCCGTGGAAGTTTAGCCGGTTTTTAGCGATCATAACTCAATAAATTTACAAAATGCATCATTTTCCTCTGAAAATAGAAATTTTTTGTCAAACTATTCATGTACATCACACTGGGAATCAATGCATGTTCTTCCCAGGGCTAGTTTTCATCAGATCGTTAAATTCTATAATTTCAATTTTTTCGAATTGTGATCGGTGGCTGTCTTTTTCTAAAGAAAAAAACTATTGCTTTTTTTGAGCTCACTACTGAACAGAACATTTCACATCAAGGCTCACTATTGATGGGTTCAGTTATATTCAGTGGCAGCAAATAATGTTTTTAGTTGTTTATTCGAAAACTTTTTGTCGTTCGTTTTTACATTTGAAATCGATTATAAAACTTTGCCACTATTTTTTCTTTTATTTTGGTCAACCTGTAGCTTAGTTTCAGCACAAAAAGAAGGCATCATGACTTAATTAAATTGTATTCTACGTTGTCATTGTACGCTTAAATATGTTCTCTGGCTTCATTGCTACTAGTGTTGCAAAAAGTTTTGACTTTTGGACAATTGCCCATTTTTCATTTTTTTGTGGATTGTCACTATATCAAATTGTTGATAGGTCACTTTTCATATATCATTCGTGTCATTAGTAACATTGCCCTATTAGAAAACAAGCACAATTGAACAAATAGTTATTTGAGGAACGGATTATAGTTTTAATGGCTACGACAAAATTTTCTAGGAGAATTGATTGGAATTTTTTCGCCTTGTCTTTAATTGCCTTTCTATTGTATTCGTATGAGCTTAAGAGAAATTCTGAATGACAATAGGTTCCAATAGGGTGTTATGGAGGAACGCATGAGCCCATTTATTGATGGTTTTCTTGACTTTGAAGATAATTAGTTCAAGAAAAGTAAAGGTTTTCTTTGTTTTTTCATCTACAGTTCTTTTTGTCTATTTGTTACCTATTTTCACTGATAAAAGGTCACATATCTTATTTTAGCGTCAAAAAGGCGCGCTTGCGGATATCACTTCTTTAAGGTGAAATGATTACCATTTTAAAGCTTGGACACCGGTTTATTGGGACTTCCGTGTGGGAATAGACAAGTAAATTTAATTATTTCAATTTACAGCTGAGGAATTTTCATCGGATTGTTTTCAAAAAAGAAGTGTTTTCTTTCTTTTTCGTTTTCATCTTACCTTTTTTGTTTTTTTTGTAACCCAATCTTAATGGTTGCAGGTTGGTCAGATATTACATTTTTAGCAGAGAAGAAAGGCTCATTTGAATACAATTAGTTGTTATTTGAATTTTATGTTTTAACGGCCTCAACGCCGGATTTCCGCCAAGACAATTAATTTATTTTTCAATTGTTCTTTGTGTTTGAGGTCCGTTCTTTTAACTTAATGACATGTTTTGGTTAACGAAAGTTCTCAATGGCATCCTTTGGAGTATTGAAGGAAGGTTTTTTATTTGAATTGATGGCTGATGGTTTTCATGACTTTGAAATATATTGATTTCAAAAAATTGTGTTTTTCTTGATTTTGCCTCTTCTTTTTTGTCTATTTCCGTTAATCAACTCTTATCAATAATGGCAAGTCACATATAAAAATATTGGAGTACAAAAAACGCCATTGAACATATCTAAAGCCTTCAGTGAATTGATTCTGTTTATAGCGGCTATGAAATCTGTTTTTCGAATTTCTTTGTTTTTATGTCCGAAATTTTTACAAGTCTTAGGTGCTTCTTTTGGAGAAATAGATGAACCGTATTAAACATTTTTCTTGTTTGCTCATTGTTTAAATGGCTTTGATATTAATTGTTTTGAAAAAAGTGTTTTTTATGTTTGCATCTTCTGTTCTTTTTTTTCTATGTGTTACATAATCTCATTCATACATAATTCATTATAGCTTTAACGGCTTCAACAGTGGTTTTTCGAAAAAAAATACTTTGATTTTTTGTCTGTTTTGGCGTTCATTTTGTAAGCTTAGGACATATTCTGATTAAAAAATTTTATTGACCTCATTTAGAAGAATGAAAGAACTTGGTTTTTTTAAATTCAATTCATAGCTTCTGATTTCAATAACCTTTCTTTATTTTTTTTCAAAAACACAAACGTTGTTTTTAACTTTTAAACTGCGCTCTTTTTTTGTCTGATGTTAGTCTCATTAGTGAGTAGTCATGTAGTCATTTATTGGCTTTCAAAAAATGCGCAACGAAACATTTCTTATTCTTAGGGCAAAGGTTATGGTCATTACGGCTTCGACGCCGTTTTATCGCTGTTTTCTCTTGCGAGTTTTTGTTCCTTTTGTACCTTCTTTGTAGTTGTATGAAAAGATTCCCAATAACTACAGGTCAAAATGTCTCATCTAAGAGAGTTATAAACGATTGCATAGAAAACAACGTATTTAGTGATTTTAGCTCATATCTAATCGTTGGCGTTTTTCGGTAGACATTTAGAACGATATTTGAGTGCTGAATTTGATTACGCAAAACTATGACCACAGATTCAGCACAAAATTTTGATCGAAACAGCCTCAAAGTAAATACGAAAAGGAGAACTTGACTCATTATTTTACGCAAGAAATTGTAAAACTTTAAAGTGTTCTGTAACATTGAAAATTAAAAATGTTCCAATGAATTATAAACTTGAATTATTATGAATCGTGTTCTATAACATGGAAAATTAAAATTGTTCCAATGAATTATAAACTTTAATTATTATGAAGAAGTAAAAAATCTACTTCGAAAAATTGCCTGTGGTATCCATGTGGAGTCTCTGCAATTGAAAACATTTTTCATTAAGGGCTGCCCTGCTAAACTGCGTCAATCACCCATTATTAATTTCACTTGAGAAATAACTATGAGATGAAAAATCTTGTTTCACGCAGACAAAGCTTGAATCTTCAAACAAGTCAATGTTCAGCATCTCATAATTCTTTAAAAAGCGCTTTGGATGTTTAATCAAGAAACTTGAAACATAAGGAATAGTTTTGTCCTCCTGGGCCGCAAAAGGCGGCTCCAGTTACCTAAAAAGCTGTGCTTAGCATAATCATGCAGTGATCTTACTAATAGAGCATAATTATTGGCTGCGGAATTTTTTGAACGGTTGATAAAAATAATCGTTGCTGCTTTTCAAGAATCCAGTGGTCTATCTTTTAAAGTCCTTTCACGGAGAGATTTTAGCTTTAATATTTTCTCGCAAACAACGTTGGTAAAAATTATTTTAATCCTGCACTCTTTATGCGGTTTTCTACTTGACGTATTTTGAATCTGACACTTTGCGTCTGACAGGCGCTTGACCTAATTGTTGTCCTCAAAAGCGGCAAGAACAGGTGACCCCAGAAGATATCCAGTGGATCAACAGCTCTCCTAGAGTGAAAGGCGGGTCTTATAAGTGTGACCCCGGCTGTCAATTCCCTCCTCAGTCACCCCCTCCCCTGACACTTCGCCGGCGTGTGAGAGCAAACTCGTTGATTAGAAGCTTTTTTGCAATAAATTATACCTTTTCTTAACTATTTATTGTCGATATGCACTCCCAAAGCCCTAAAATTTTTTACTCCACATTGCAAAAGAAATGTTTTTCAAGCTTATTTTTTTGCGGGTTTCTGAAATTGAGAAGGAAACGGTTTTCGACATTTTTTCTCTAGATGTTCTATATAGTTTGGTTCCCTGAACTAGCTTTGAAGATTCAAATGGTTAATTGTTTTCACAGAAACTAAAAAGGCCCATGCGAAAGCTAAGACAAGTTTACAGCAGCAAAAATCTGAACCCAAAAAATCGGAAAAATATGTAAGATAATTGGTGAAAAGTTTTTTTTTCACCGCAATTCTCGTACTTAATTTTGCGGTAAAATGCGGTGAAATTATGTAAGTTCACCGCTTGAGTAAGCTGTGGTCATAAAAAAATTCACCGCAAAAATTGGAAAAATATGTGAGACAAGCGGTGAAAAGTTAGTTGTTTCACCGCAAATTTCGTACATAATTTTGCGGTGAAATCCGGTGAATGCGGTGAAATTATATAAGATCACCGCTAGAGTAAGCGGTAATCTTTAACACATTCACCACAATTCACCGCTAAAATATGTAATCTACCCGCTTAATATTAGCTGTGAAATTACATATTTAAGCGGTGAATTGTGGTGAATTTTTGTAAGATCACCGCTTACTCTAGCCGTGATCTTACATAATTTCCTCGCATTCACGGCATTTCACCGCAAAATTATGTACGAACTGGCTCGAAGTGGCGCTATCGTGACATACTCCTTTCTATTTTTTTTGCTTCAAGATTTTAAAAGCTATCTGAACCGTGTCATTGGAATGTATTTTAACATGAAAACAATCCCCTAGTGCTTTTGACACCTGTTTTTGTTCCGAGCCGCTTTAGTGGGGGGAGGAAATATATACTCAATTTGGGTTTTTGTTGTTCAGTCATTTTTGGCCGATCAATTTATTCATCTTAGAGAGCTGCGAGTTGTATCATTAGAAAGCTCTTCCAGCGTAGATTATGCAATTAAAAAGATTTCTTTAACGTGGTTTAAGTTTTCAATTGCTCTCAAACGTCTTTTTTATGCAATTTTTTGCTTGACCGACTTTTCGTCTGACCCATTTGATTTTGCGTCCTAAAAAACGGGATAAACAGGTAGGCCCAGCGGGCATTAAGAGCTCTTAGAGCCTTTCAGCTCTGTTTTAGCTCAAACTGTTTTTGAGAATTATAATTATGGAGTAAAGGGTGCGGTTTTTAGAGGATGAAGAAACCCCCGCGCGTTGTTGACCCCCACCCCAATGGCATCCTCTGGAGTATTGAAGGAAGTTTTTTTTGGATTGATGGCTGATGGTTTTCATGACTTTGAAAGATATTGATTTCAAAAATTATGTTTTTCTTGATTTTGCCTCTTCTTCTTTTTTTGTCTATTTCCGTTAATCAACTCTTATCAATAATGGCAAGTCACATATAAAAATATTGGCGTACAAAAAACGCCACTGAACATATCTAAAGCCTTCAGTGAATTGATTCTGTTTATAGCGGCTATGAAATCTGTTTTTCGAATTTCTTTGTTTTTATGTCCGAAATTTTTACAAGTCTCAGGTGCTTCTTTTGGAGAAAAAGATGAACACTATTAAACATTTTTCTTGTTTGCTCATTGTTTAAATGGCTTTGAAATTAATTATTTTGAAAAAAGTGTTTTTTATGTTTGCATCTTCTGTTCTTTTTTTTCTATGTGTCACATAATCTCATTAATTAAATGTCACATATCACTCTTCGCTGAAATAGACAAAACAGGCGAACTTTAACATATCAAAGGTTTTAAGTGAATTTATTAATTCATTATAGCTTTAACGGCTTCAACAGTGGTTTTTCGAAAAAAAATACTTTGACTTTTTTTCTGTTTTGGCGTTCTTTTTGTAATCTTAGGACATATTCTGATTAAAAAACTTTATTGACTTTTCGAATTACCTTTTCTTAACTATTAATTGTCGATATGCACTCCCAAAGCCCTAAAATTTTTTACTCCACATTGCAATTGAAATGTTTTTTAAGCTTATTTTTTTGCAGGTTTCTGAAATTGAGAAGGAAACGGTTTTCGACATTTTTTCTCTAGATGTTCTAAATAGTTTGGTTCCCTGAACTAGCTTTGAAGATTCAAAGGTTTAATTGTTTTCACAGAAGCTAAAAAGGCCCATGCGAAAGCTAAGACAAGTTTACAGCAGCAAAAATCTCAACGCAAAAAATCGGAAAAATATGTAAGATAATTGGTGAAAAGTTTTTTTTTCACCGCAATTCTCGTACTTAATTTTGCGGTAAAATGCGGTGAAATTATGTAAGTTCACCGCTTGAGTAAGCTGTGGTCATATAAAAATTCACCGCAAAAATTGGAAAAATATGTGAGACAAGCGGTGAAAAGTTAGTTCTTTCACCGCAAATTTCGTACATAATTTTGCGGTGAAATGCCGTGAATGCGACGAAATTATGTAAGATCACGGCTAGAGTAAGCGGTGATCTTACAAAAATTCACCACAATTCACCGCTAAAATATGTAATCTCCCCGCTTAATATTAGCTGTGAAATTACATATTTTAGTGGTGAATTGTGGTGAATTTTTGTAAGATCACCGCTTACTCTAGCCGTGATCTTACATAATTTCGTCACATTCACGGCATTTCACCGCAAAATTATGTACGAACTGGCTCGAAGTGGCGCTATCGTGACATACTGCTTTCTATTTTTTCCTTCAAGATTTTAAAAGCTATCTGAGCCGTGTCATTGGAATGTATTTTAACATGAAAACAATCCCCTAGTGCTTTTGACACCTGTTTTTGTTCCGAGCCGCTTTAGTGGGGGGAGGAAATATATACTCAATTTGGGTTTTTGTTGTTCAGTCATTTTTGGCCGATCAATTTATTCATCTTAGAAAGCTGCGAGTTGTATCATTAGAAAGCTCTTCCAGCGTAGATTATGCAATTAAAAGATTTCTTTAACGTGGTTTAAGTTTTCAATTGCTCTCAAACGTCTTTTTTATGCAATTTTTTGCTTGACCGACTTTTCGTCTGACCCATTTGATTTTGCGTCCTAAAAAACGGGATAAACAGGTAGGCCCAGCGGGCATTAAGAGCTCTTAGAGCCTTTCAGCTCTGATTTAGCTCAAACTGTTTTTGAGAATTATAATTATGGAGTAAAGGGTGCGGTTTTTAGAGGATGAAGAAACCCCCGCGCGTTGTTGACCCCCACCCCAATGGCATCCTCTGGAGTATTGAAGGAAGTTTTTTTTGGATTGATGGCTGATGGTTTTCATGACTTTGAAAGATATTGATTTCAAAAATTATGTTTTTCTTGATTTTGCCTCTTCTTCTTTTTTTGTCTATTTCCGTTAATCAACTCTTATCAATAAAGGCAAGTCACATATAAAAATATTGGCGTACAAAAAACGCCATTGAACATATCTAAAGCCTTCAGTGAATTGATTCTGTTTATAGCGGCTATGAAATCTGTTTTTCGAATTTCTTTGTTTTTATGTCCGAAATTTTTACAAGTCTTAGGTGCTTCTTTTGGAGAAGTAGATGAACCGTATTAAACATTTTTCTTGTTTGCTCATTGTTTAAATGGCTTTGAAATTAATTGTTTTGAAAAAAGTGTTTTTTATGTTTGCATCTTCTGTTCTTTTTTTCTATGTGTTACATAATCTCATTAATTAAATGTCACATATAACTCTTCGCTGAAATAGAAAAAACAGGCGAAATTTAACATATCTAAGGTTTTAAGTGAATTTATTAATTCATTATAGCTTTAACGGCTTCAACAGTGGTTTTTCGAAAAAAAATACTTTGATTTTTTGTCTGTTTTGGCGTTCTTTTTGTAAGCTTAGGACATATTCTGATTAAAAAATTTTATTGACCTCATTTAGAAGAATGAAAGAACTTGGTTTTTTTAAATTCAATTCATAGCTTCTGATTTCAATAACCTTTTCTTTATTTTTTTTCGAAAACACAAACGTTGTTTTTAACTTTTAAACTCCGCTCTTTTTTTGTCTGATGTTAGTCTCATTAATGAGTAGTCATGTAGTCATTTATTGGCTTTCAAAAAATGCGCAACGAAACATTTCGTGTTCTTAGGGCAAAGGTTATGGTCATTACGGCTTCGACGCCGTTTTATCGCTGTTTTCTCTTGCGAGTTTTTGTTCCTTCTGTACCTTCTTTGTAGTTGTATGAAAAGATTCCCAATAACTACAAGTCAAAATGTCTCATCTAAGAGAGTTATAAACGATTGCATAGAAAACAACGTATTTAGTGATTTTAGCTCATATCAAATGGTTGGCGTTTTTTGGGGAAAATCGTTTTCAAATTTATGAGAGAAATTTTTAATTTAGCCGCTTTTTTGTTTTTTTTGTCCATTTGTTACCGAGGACTAGTTCCATAGCTTTTCTAGAGATGAATATTGAAATGAACTTTTTGCTTAGTTTCTATCTGACGCTATTTATTCTTTGTTATTTAGTTTTCTACATGGTTTTGGATGTGCTTAATGTTTGTTGTTGTTCATTTGTTTTGTTGTTTGTCTTGTCTCGTATTCTTAATTATGGCAAGTCTCCTACGGCCCGGCCCTCTAAAGCGGCATTTTTAGAATTCCACTGAATGACTTGAGTTGGACACAAGTTTTTTTTCATACACCAGTTTTTTTGAAAAACTCTTGACTTTTTGAAAGTTTTCCATCCTTTCCTCATTCGGTAGACATTTAGAACGATATTTGAGTGCTGAATTTAATAACGCAAAACTATGACCACAAATTCAGCACAAAATTATGATCGAAACAGCCTCAAAATAAATACGAAAAGAAGAACTTGATTCATTATTTTACGCAAGAAATTGTAAAACTTTAAAGTGTTCTATAACATTGAAAATTAAAAATGTTCCAATGAATTATAAACTTGAATTATTATGAATCGTGTTCTATAACATGGAAAATTAAAATTGTTCCAATGAATTATAAACTTTAATTATTATGAAGAAGTCAAAAATCTACTTCGAAAAATTGCCTGTGGTATCCATGTGGAGTCTCTGCAATTGAAAACATTTTTCTTTAAGGGCTGCCCTGCTAAACTGCATCAATCACCCATTATTAATTTCACTTGAGAAATAAGTATGAGATGAAAAATCTTGTTTCACGCAGACAAAGCTTGAATCTTCAAACAAGTCAATGTTCAGCATCTCATAATTCTTTAAAATACGCTTTGGATGTCAATCAAGAAACTTGAAATATATTAAGAGTAGTTTTGTCCACTTGGGCCCCAAAAGCCGGCTCCAGTTGCCTAAAAAGCTGTGCTTAGCATAATCATGCAGTGATCTTTCTAATAGAGCATAATTATTGGCTGCGGAATTTTTTAAACGGTTGATAAAATAATCGTTGCTGCTTTTCAAGCATCCAATGGTCTATCTTTTAAAGTCCTATCATGGAGAGACTTTAGCTTTGTTAGTTTCTCGCAAACAAAGTTGGTAAAAATTATTTCAGTCCTGCAATCTTCTTTATGCGGTTTTCTGCGTCTGACACTTTGCGTCTGACAGGCGCTTGACGAAATTGTTGTCCTGAAAAACGGCAGGAACAGTTGACCCCAAAAGATATCCAGTGGATCAGCAGCTCTCCTAGAGTGAGAGGCAGTTCTTATAAGTTTGACCCTGCTGTCAATTCCCTCCTCAGTCACCCCCTCCCCTGACACTTCGCCGGCGTGTGAGAGCAAACTTGTTGATTAGAAACTGTTTTGCAATGAATCATACCTTTTCTTAGCTATTAATTGTCTATATGCACTCTCATTGCCCTCAATCTCTTTACTCCACATTGCAATTAAAGTATTTTTTAAGCTTATTTTTTGCGGGTTTCTGAGATTGAGAAGGAAACGGTTTTTGACATTTTTACTCAAGATGTTCTAAATGGCTTGGTTCCCTGAACTAGCTTTGAAGTTTCAAAGGTTTAATTGTTTTCCCAAAATGACTTTTGCTTTTGGTACGCACGATTTTTTGTCAAAAAACTCTCTTCTGATTCCTTCAAAATTTGAACAGGCTGTAAGTATATTAAAGCAACTATTTGGCGACAATTTTGACAAGTTATGACTGCCATCTAAATGTTGTGAAATAATGGACGTGGTAAAAAATAAAGTATGTAAAGTGAAAATTTGTAGCAGTTATAATACTCCTCTGGTCTTTTTTATGCAATTTTTCGCCCAAACGTTTTTTGCCTCACGCCTTTAACTTTTCGTCCTCAAAATTGGGATAAACAGTTAAAGCCTAGAGGGCATTAAGTGGCTGAGCAGCTCTCTTAAAACCTTACGCTTTACTAGTTTCTAAAATTGCGACTCACCAAAACTGATGACGGGACATAAATTTATAGGCGTGAAGGGCAGTTTTTTTTAAGTTCGTCACAAGGATGAATAAACAAATATAGAAACGAAATATCGATTAGAAGTGTTCCCCAGCGAAGAGTTCGAATTAATTTCAAATACCTTCTATATTCACATTGAAATGTGACGTGTTTTAGAGTTTTCATTGCCCAGGTTTAGGTCCAGAACCAAATTGACCTATGATCAGACTATGCAGACTGAAATGACCTCTGATCAGACTTTCCAGACCGAAGTTACCTCTGATCAGACCTTCCAGACCAAAATGATCTCTGATCAGACTTTCCAGACCAAAATGTCCTCTGATCAGACCGAACCCAGACCACTGTCCAGACTATAGTGCGCTTACGATCAGACCGAAATTCAGACAATCGTCCAGACTATAAACAGACTATGATCAGACCATCTTCACAACATGGTCCAGACTCAATTTAAGACTATTGCCCAGACCTTAATCAGACTATGATCAGATTCAAGTGCGCTCGAAATAGTCTGATCAGAGAAAGATTTTAATTATGAACAAATCTCTTAATTTTGCTATAATATATTCATTTCATAAAAACTTGTGTTAGCAGTATTAAAATCATCTAAGGAAAAGCCAATTCTGAAAATATTGCTAATGAAAACGAAACCTAGTTGTTGAGAAAAAAATTTTATTTACCAAACCCCTTAGTTCATATTTCTGACTCAATGGATGAACTTAGACAGCTTTCCACAAGAAACGTCGTGATCTTCAGTTAATCAAAATTTCCTCTTGAGGGGACCGGCATTTGCTATCAGCTGGACTCCTTGTTTCTGATCAGATTCCTCGGACTTTAGATAAGTCTCTGATCGGAACGCTGCTTTATTGTTGCCTCTTGGTGGAGCCAACATCCCTCAATAAAAAAAACAAAAAATTGAAAATAATGCACTCGAAATCAGACCTTCCAGACCGAATTGACCTCTGATCAGACCAAACCCAGACCATGGTCCAGACTACAAAGACTGTGATCACACCTTCCAGACCGAATTGACCGCTTTTCAGACCAAACCCAGACCTTTGTTTTTGATTAACTGAAGATCACGACGTTTCTTGTGGAAAGCTGTCTAAGTTCATCAATTGAGTCAGAAATATGAACTAAGGGGTTTGGTAAATAAAATTTTTTTCTCAACAATTAGGTTTCGTTTTCATTAGCAATATTTTCAGAATTGGCTTCTCCTTAGATGATTTTAATACTGCTAACACAAGTTTTTATGAAATGAATATATTATACCAAAATTAAGAGATTTGTTCATAATTAAAATCTTTCTCTGATCAGACTATTTCGAGCGCGCTTGAATCTGATCATAGTCTGATTAAGGTCTGGGCAATGGTCTGAAATTGAGTCTGGACCATGGTCTGAAGATGCTCTGATCATAGTCTGTTTATAGTCTGGACAATGGTCTGAATTTCGGTCTGATCATAAGCGCACTATAGACGACAGTGGTCTGGGTTCGGTCTGATCAGATGACATTTTGGTCTGGAAAGTCTGATCAGAGATCTTTTTGGTCTGGAAGGTCTGATCAGAGGTAACTTCGGTCTGGAAAGTCTGATCAGAGGTCATTTCAGTCTGCATAGTCTGATCATAGGTCAATTTGGTTCTGGACCTAAACCTGGGTGGTAAATACAATAATTTCAGTTGCTATCAGCTCCTGACAACGTTTTATCGTCTGATACGGCAGATTGCTGGGAAGTCTATTAAGCAAACTGC